>NW_006494614.1:54137477-54153611 GCF_000325575.1 Pteropus alecto | reverse complement strand
GAATGCCCACAGCAGTCATACCATGACAAGATAGGTCTCAACTGGTAATTTCTACATATATTTTTTGTAACTTAAAAATGTTTACATTCACTTATTGAGGTGAAGAACACCAGCTTTCTGCCAGTCCTGATGCTACATGCAAGGGACTAAGACTGTTTTCTGATGTGGGCAGTAACTGTGTAAACAACTCAATGTAATAAAAGAAAACAACTCCCTGGGAATACAGAGGAGAGAATGACCTATTTTGCCTCAGAGGGTGAGGAAATCTCAAAGAGGAGGTGGCATTTGAGTCAGACTTCAAAGGAATTGGCCTCAGCCTTCTAAAGCTGAGGGAACAAGCTCAGAATAAAAGTGAGGTGGCCCTATACAAATTACTAAAAAGTGGACCATAAATGTACTATTTTGTTCTATAAAGCAATGCTTTACTTTTAAATATCACATATAATGTAGACTAAATTGTGTATAGATGCTAATAAATGAAGTAAGAAAATGAATGCAATTTACAACCATGAAGTTATAATTAGCAATCATTTAATGATATAGCAAAATATACTGAGGCCATGTAGTAATGTATTGAGATAATATAAGTGCAGTGGTTAAAAGCACAGATCCTGGAGCTAGCAAGACTAGATTTGAATCTTGTACTTCTGAACCTGGGAAAGTACTTAATTTTCTGTCTTCATGTTCTTTATCTGTAACACAGAAATCATATTTGTATCTTTCTCACAGAGTTATTGTGAGGGTAAAATTGGTTGATTCATATGAAGAGCTTAGGATAGTGCTGTTCACCTCATGGACATTTAATAGATGTTGACTGTTAATATATTTGAAAGAAGAAAATTCATATCTGAACTCCGATTTAAAGATACATAAAAAAGATCTCTTATTTTCTTGAGCCACTGGTTTGAAATGCAACTGATTTTAGACTTTACTTTTCTGAAGACTATCATCTTACAAATTTGCAGGCAAAACCAACTTTTGAAATTTTACTATTTTGGAATCATAAATTTCATATGGTAGCGTGTTTTCTGTCACCTCAGGCGAACTAAATTTCCTTTTTAGTCCTCATTTTTTTATCCATTGGTTGGACAATGTGTGCTGTAAAGCTTTTTTTTAGGCTGATATTTTATGGTTGTCTGTGTTAAGTTTCCTCCGTTAGTACATATCTAGTGCCTTCAGTAACAAAGGGCAATGTTAGTATTTCCATTTTAGAAACAAAGAGCTAGAAACAGAGAAAAGCCAAATTATGTCCTAGAAAGTTGAAGACAGAGGCAAGATTGTGACACAGGTTTAGCATATGAAGTTGGTTGAGGCCCACGGTGGTATAGGGAAAAGACAATGATTATTGGTGTCTAATACATTTTGGTTCAAATTTGACCTGGGTTCATATCTAAGCTGTTCTGTTTCCTACTGGTGGATCTATGAATAATTTACATATAGTTAATGAGCTTCAGTCTTCTATAAAAACATGGCTAAGATACCAATGTAATGCTTAGATTAGATCCTCCCTAAGTATGAGCTTTTTTTTCTTTTTTTTTTTTTTTTACCATTCAGAATTGCCTCCCTTGTGAAAAGCTTGCTATTTGAACTTTCTGTACAAACATTCACCTATGTTGATTTTCAGGAACACTGTTCAACATTTTGCTCTGCTTGAGATTATTGCTAGAGTCTAAGAGACCTCAAGTGAAGTGTCTGGGATTGTAAAAGCATTTATCAGGCATAATTGGAAGAACCATGCAGATTTATGGTGACAGGTGGAATTAAGTGCTGCATGAGATCCTTAATCATAGCCCAATGACTGGCTGTGGGTGGTCAGGGTCTTCCTCACAGGCCCCTCATCTTCTGGAAACATGCAACTCCTCCCATTCCCAGTTAAGCCTTCATCTGATATGCTTCTTCAGAACCTCAGAATTAGATTTCAGGTGTACCAATGTGTATTTTTGCCAAGGCCAAATAATGTGTATTTTACCATCTGGCAAATAAAAGATCAACTAATGGATATAATGTGCCCATTTATAAGTTATTCTCCTATCAATATTTTTTGAGTCTTTGGCAGTTGCTACTACTGTGAGCTAGTAGAGAGCTGGCAGATGACCAAATAATTATAGAAGGAGCAAATATTCACAAACTCCAGAAGCAATCAAGCTCCATTTGGCAGCTTCATTTGTGTGTGTGTGGGGGTGGGGAGGGTTGTTGGGGATATTTATATCTGTGATTCTTTTTATCCATGTATATCACAGTCTTGTTTTTGTTGATAATTTTGTTGAATCTGGTTTATGAAATTAAATATGTTAATAGTATTAGTTCTTCTGAGTGTTCAGCTTCCTAAACAATTTTGAGAAGCACTGCCCTATTTCAGGAAGTCTAGAACCCTCTGTTTGAGGCTGTCAAATCAATTTATTCTCATTTGTTGAGAGGCCATATAGTATTATGATTAAGAGTATGTATTCTGGAGTCTAAGTATCAGAATTCCAGCTCTGCCACTTACCAGCCATGTAACTTTGGCAGGTTACTTAACCTACCTGGGCTAAAGTTGACTCATTTGTGAAATAAGGATAATAAATAAGACCAAGAGTTGTTATGAAGATTAAATATATCGGTACTCGTAAAGTATTTAGAACAGTGACTGGGACAAAGTAGGTACTCAGAGATATTACTATTGACTACTGTTATTGGTACTAGGCATTGGGAAAGATACTGCAATGCAAACAGTACTTTCCTCTCCTCAAGCCTATAACCTTGTATGAGGGTCAATAAACTGTGGCCCATAAGCCAAATCCAGCCTGTTTATAAATAAAATTTTATTGAAATACAACCATGCTCATTTGTTTACACATTATCTATGACTCTTGTCATACTTCGAAAGTAGACTTGAATAGTTATAGCAAAGATCATGTGGCCTGCAAAACCGAAACTATTTACCAGCTGGCCCTATACAGAAAATGTTTTCCAAACTCCTATCTGGTGGAAAAGGCAAACATATCAACTAATAAATTCTTATGCACTGTGACAGATGGGCTTAGTACAGTGCCTAGCATATATTATTAATTGCCTGCCCTGTGCCTGATAATGTTTCAAGTGTTAGAGATGCAGCAGTGGATAAAACAAACCAAAAAAATCTCAATCTGCATGGAGCTAAGACCCTAATGGGGAAACAGAAAATAAACAAGATGAATTAGTAAAGCATCACAAAGTTCAAGTAGGAGTCCCAGTGCTTAGAGTAGCATCACCCCAGTGTCTAGTGGGATTAAGGCCACCTGTAATCAGATCCTATCCAAACCTGTTCAGTCTTAATTTCTGCCCATAACCTCTGCTCAATAAAGCACATCTCTTTATCAACCCTAGTGTAAAGTATGCTGCTAGCACAGGGCTTTGCACAGAGTAAATGCTGAAGATTTGTTGAATGCATAAAGGGATGTCAAGGTCAGAGCTTTTTCTCTTCTAAGATGTCTTCCCTCACTATTATTCCTTAATTCCTGTTCATATTGCTATTTCATTATGGGAGAAACTTGTGTCATGGCCATTTGCTGAAAGCTCCTAGATAATAGAAAAAGTAGAGGTCAATGCAGAGGTCCTAGGTGAGACTTGAGGTTGTTCTTATAGAAAGGGTAGGATTAGAGCAGGTAGAGGATTATAGATAAGAGCTTTGGAGGACATAGAAGATTCATAATGACCAAGACTGACATAAGGAGGGCAATAAAATCAAGCAGAAAGAGAAATGTGATAATAGTTTATAAAGGAAACATGGAGAAGCAGGTAGAAGAGTGTGTTCATAGACGAGAGAACAGCATATGCTAAAGCCCAGAGATAAGAGAGACCTCGGTAAAGTTGAGGAACTTGAAGCATTTCAGTTGGCTGGAGCATAGCATTGAAGAAGGGCAATGGTGAGGAATAAAGCTATATTAAGCTAGTGAGAGAGACCTTGTAAGCTATAGAAACAGGAAAGCACTGAAGGGTTTTAAGAAAAGGAGTGATATGATTAGTTTTGTATTCTAAGAAGATCATATTGCCTGCAATGTGGAAAGCAAATTAGAATGGAACACAAATAGAAGAAAAATGACTATGACCTGCCAGGTGCTAAATTTTTATTAATCACTTAATATTCACAACTGCTCTGCAAATTAGGGATCATTATTTCCTTTTTATTGTGAGGGAAATAAAATTCAGAGAGATTAAGTAAATTGTCCATGGTCACAATGCTAAAATGTGGATGGATGAGCTGGGATTCAAATTAGGTTTCTCAAGAAGATAAACTATATTTATTCTGGCTAATCCCCTATATCTCTCCCAGCATGGCATGGTGGCGAAAGAATGAGGAGTTGGCTAGATAAAAAAGGAGGAAAGGATATTCTGGGAAGAGACAACTACATATGGAAAACTATATCATGACTGTGACATTACAGTCATTACTGGTACTTAGCAGAAGTTAGAGCTAGAAAATAATGGTGAGGGAAATAATGGAGAGGGATATAGCCAATGACAGGACACTATATAATCCCCCCAAATCTTATCTCTAAAAAATGAGCAGATCTGTTTCTTTAAAGAGGTAATCGTAGGGTCAATGTAAAGATGTAGAGAGTGGTAGGAAACTGCAACCAGGAAGATCAATACAATATTATTGTAATGGTTCAAGTAAGAAATGATGAGGATCTAAAGTAAAGACAATAGCAGGAGAGATAAAAAGGTGGGAAAGGTTTCATGAAACCCAATTTACAAAGTGGAATGAATAAAGTGAGGAGATTAACTTCCTAGAACTAAAAGCACTTTGGGAGACTGGTAGGAAATAAAGTTGGAGAGGGTAGAAAGGCTCAGTTCATGAAGGGCCTTGGAGTCTATAGATGTTAAAATTTAGAATAGGTTGTAATGGCAAATGGGAAAATTACTTTCAGATCTCAATTGGTTTCAGGTTATAGGGTAGATTATATAACCCTCAAGCCACGAGGTTCTGGGACTATTACTATATAAACATACAATCATGTGTGTGATAAGAATCTTAAAAATTATCAACTATTTTTTGTCTCTATTCCCAACCCCCATTATTTATTTCATATCTGAGAGAACTGAAGATAGAGACCTAGCCACAAATCTTGGACTTTGTGCTCAGTCCGTCCTACATTACATTGTAACATTTAATTCTTGGCGGAATTTGGAATTAAGTGAAATTCTGAATTTAATCTGAAGAACTGAGAAAAAGGTCTTGCTAATAAACCTAGTAGAGATGGTGATGCATTATACTTCTTAGATTTTTCTGGCTACTTTAATGGCTGAAGAAAAAAGTACATTGAGGAAGAAGTAAACACAATTGGATTGCTACCCTGAAAGAAGGGAAGAAGCTTTTCATCGTTAAATTGTTGCAAAAGGACACATTACCAGCTTTTTAAGGTTACCACCTATGGGCAAGAAACACGCAGGAAAAAATTTATAATTATACAGTTTCCTAAATTCTAATTTCCTAGTTTACTAATGACTAGTTTACCAATAAGTGAAGCTCAGTCAAGCATTTTCAAGAGATAGAGTAGTAATAACTAATAATGTTTTAAATGCAGGAAGAATAAAAGTAGGTTTCTATATATATATTAATTTAGTGCCTATAAATATTTTACAATAATCTGCATGTTTATTCATTCTTCAAAATGAGTCATATGTTCTTTATTCAGTCTTGGATATATAACCTAAAAGAATCACAGACCATTGTGTTATAAAATATAAACCATTCAAAGCCATACTTCTAGATGTGAGGACTTATGCATAGCTAAAAATTACATACTGGTCAATATTCTCCAACAGGGAAGAATAAAGAGCAAATCAGACATTTTATTTCTGTTTTTGCTTCTAATCTTAATTGAGGCCTACCTTCTTTGAAACGTTTACCAAGTGTTTACTATTTCATTTACCCCTCACAAAAACCTATAAAGCACTATTATCTTGAACTTAAACGTGTACTCAGAGTTATGAAGTTCAATCTCTTAATACTGTGATCATGAGTTTTAGATCATGCAAATATAATTTCTCATATTAAAATAGAGATAATTCTTACCACATAACTTTGTTGTAAGAATTAGAGATAACCCTTAAAAACCTCTCCATATGGTTCCTAGCGCATGGTAAGCTCTTCTTAATGGTAATGAAGACGTACAGTATAAAAAGAAGCATCTTATTTGCCCTCACACCCTCCCCCACCCAAACAGAAATGGAGAGCTCATTGTCATCTGGTAGAATCTGCCTTAAATAATATCTGGAATAAGGCAATGTAAAAATAGATTTAAAGTAAATAATTAGACACATAAGAAGATAATATCCCAAAGTTGGTAAACACCACTTTTCTTTCAGTAATATGCAGTTAATTATGCCTCACCCAAACTTTTTTGAGAATTCATGTTATATAGGCTTGTAAGAGACAACTATTTATAAATACACACACACGCGCGCACGCACACACACACACACACACACACACAGACATATGGGCTTGTAGGAGTGTGTGTGTGTGGGTGTGGGTGTGGGTGTGGGTGTTTATGAGTACAGGGAGCAAGAGAGAAGCAAAGAAACTGACTCCACAAGGAAAGGAAGATGTCTTCTTTCTTCATTCTGTGTACTCAATGCCTACTATAGTATCTGGCACAAAGAGCTATTAGTAGGTGCTCAATAACTCTGTTAAATGAATGCATACAGATTCATAGATATTTATAGTGTATCTGCATATGTGCATGAATATATTAAATTAGCTTCCCTCTTTTAGGAAGTCTATTTGTCATTCACGATTTTTGTCACTGTATAAGTTAGAAAGAACAGGAGATCTGTGTTATATCTATTTTCAAAAGATCCTCATTTTACTTTTCTAGTAATGAGACTGAAATAGCCATATTTGCTCTGACTAGAGTTTGGAATAAGGTAACACCCACAGACAGCCAAAAGATTTTTATTAATCTTCTCATAATTAGGATTTGTTAGAATATTGAAAAAGCTGTACGGAATCTAGCAGAGATCAAGAATATTCTTAGCACAGTGCAGATGCTCTAAACTTTAAAAATGCATAAATGTGAGTGACAGTTAAGCAGGTTGTAGTCTAATTTGAGAGTCAACCACATGTGAATAATCAGAATATGTTTTTGGAATTATAGCCCTCTTGAATGTGACCTCTTGAGTAACAGCAACAGAAAAAAGAACAATAGCAGTGATGATTTATCAAATATGTATTACATGTCAGACATCTGCAAGGTATTTTCCATTCCCTATTTAATTTAAATCGCATCCCTATAAAGTAGCTTTATATTTCATATTTTACACATGAAGAAATTGAGACTCAGAGAAATTACATAACTTACCAAGTTCATGGTATTTGTAACTGGTAGATTCCAAGACAGACATTCAGGAGATAAATATGTATTTTGTACCTGTCAAGTTACAGACTCGGTTTATAGTGGTGGGCAGAAGAGAAATGGACTCTACCATCATGGATCTTACAGATTTAAGCCAAGGTGTCTCTGACTTCAAAGCCTTGAGCCTATGTTAATTTGCCTCAAAACATGCTACTCTTTAAAGAAAAGCCATATATTTATATAAGCTGAGTAGGGAGATGACAAAACTTCATATGTTCATATGAAAACAGGACATTTGAGATCAACAAATTGAAGAATTCTTGCTTTCAATTAACTCATTCCAGCTTTGTCCCTATTTCTTTGGACATGTCTGCCACATTTTTCTATATCTCTGTCATCAGGTTTTATCTCTGGAAATGCACAGTAGATTGCAGAAAAGCAGGCAGACAGCAAATTGCTTTCAAAGAAAGTTATACTCTGAAATCTAGACGAAGAGTGACTTACTATGTAGCAGAGAGGGAGAGGAAATGGAAACAGAGCAGAAGTTAGCCTGCAATGGTAAGGTCTTCCAGTAGCGTGGGAGAAGTATTTGCTATGGCAACTCTTGCATCATCCTGCAAGGGTGGCAGGAATGACTGGAGGGAAAAGAGGACACCTCTTAAAATCCCATCTCTCATTTAATAAAGCTAGAAATCCCATCAAAGATACAGTAGATAGGACCCTCCTCTCCCCCTAACTGGATAGCTGATTTTATGATAACAGGCTAACTTAGTTATCTAATGGCCCAGTCCACTTTTCATTGTCACCTGCCATTGCTTTAGGTCAAGTGACTTAACACCAGTTTGTCTGTACATTTCTTTCTCTAATGAACAATTTGCCTAAATACAGGGTACCCATGCAATTTATCCTCCAAATAAGGACATTTTTGAAAATAGAAAGGGTTACTATTAATTATACTAGGATAAAGGGGGTGAAACCTAGTGCTAACTCTGTAACAATTCATAGTGGAAAAGACAGAAGGCTTCAAATCTGCTCTGAGTGGAGATCATTGACATGGGGAAACCAGAGGTGCAGGGCATTATGTGTGATTAGTGTGGAGAGAATATTTGGCTTTCTCTGGCCCTGCATTGGAAGCAGGGGCTAAAAATAGGGAAATTGTCAGTCATTGACCAAGTCCTGGCCATTTGGACCTGCTGATGCAGTTTGCGGGTCAACAATCTATTGTCATATATGGCTTGGCCATCGTTCATTTCTATGTAAAGTGTCTCATACTGAATTACTTATTATAATATCTTTGGGGAGTTTTAAAGACACTTTATCCTAGTTGTCTAAGATCATTTCCGATGTCATTTTATATTTTTAATAAGTATTCATTAAATTTGCATCATTTGTAGATAACTGTAGTATTTTATATCTTGTGTGTCTTTCTAATTTATCTCCCTTTGAAAACTTAAAGGAAATTTTAGTCTGTCTACAAACTTTCCATCCAATAATGATTTTGAATATGTTTAATTTTATTTTGAGGGTACTTCAAGAGATATAAAACCACACACACAAAGGGCTTGTATTTTAGATAAATTGTTCATTAGGCAAATTTTCTTACACAAGATAAAACATTGCCGCTAATAACCTAGTCACTCTCATTCTCTGACTGCTCACACTTTGACACCCTTGGCCCAAATGAGGTAGAATTATTGGCAAGTTTGAGAGGAAGATGGCAGCTATAGTTGTGTACTCTTTCCTGCGCATTTCGCTAGAGCAAGAAGATATACGTATGAACATTACTTAGCACACGTACGAACTTGAACTCTGATCATATTCCAGTTTTAAAGTCCAATTATTTTGTTGTTGAAGTAAATCTGTATGCTTTTACAAGAAATAAAATGTTACCCGTCGGAATCTATTGGCTGAATTTTTACCTTTGGTGTGAAGTGGAAGGCTTTGAAAATCTAACAGTTCAATTTATCAGTGGCAGCCAGTGATCAAAGCAAAACTCTTACAATAATAATAATAATAATAATAATAATAATAATAATAATAAAAGCTGTATTCAGAATGTGTATATAATGAAATGAATAATTTGTAACTTTCTTAATTATTTGCCTTGTTTTATCTCTTACTGGTCTATATCCATAAAATCTGTATAAAATCTGTATCGAGAATAATAAATAATGGCTGATATTTCATTGATTTATGCTGGGTGTCAATGAACCTTGTACTAGATAGATACTGTGGAGACAATAGCAGAATAAGGCGATATCTTTGTTCATAAGGTCATGTGTTCTTGAGTGAGATAAGCTTTTGGACTATAATTTTAAACAAGTTATACAATTTGAGCCTCAGTAACTGCTGGTGTAAAATACTGATCGTAATACATACTTCACAGAGCTGTTAGGAGAAGCACACACTGTTTGGTGCTGACTTTCCTTGGAACTGAGTACAGAACTGGGACTCAGGAACCCAGATTATAGTCAAGTTTTATGACTTTGGACAACTAATTTCCTTTCTCTGGGCCAAATTTTTCCTTTCTATAAAGTAAATTGAATCTATCAGGTGCTTTGCAAGTTCCCTCTACCTCTAAGTTTCTCTTTCCAAGAACACAAAGATAGTACAATTGGATGTCATTCATTCACTGTACTTTTGAAACCAGTCTTATATTTCTCATATGCCATGATATAATTAATTTTCTTGTATTCTAACCTCACTTTTGTTTCTGTTTCTCTCCAAGTCCTACCAAACAAATTTCAAGTCCCTTCACTGGTTAAATGAAATTCCTGTCTCTAACCTATTCTAGCTCAACCAATTTGCCTACCAATTCCCAAATTCCATAAACTATCCATTTAACTCTCACTTTTGCCCATGGTGTTCCCTTGGCAAGAAATGCCTTTTCTCATGCCTTAGTTACTAAAGTCTCAGTCATCCTCCAGAGTTAGCTAGAGTGTTAACTCCTCTTTATAATTTCCTTTGGCCTCTCACTGCCCCTTACAGCACCCCTTCTCCTGTTTCCCACTTGACTCAATGTAGCTCCCCACTTGACTCAATGTAGCTCTCATAAATACCTAGTAGAAAGTACATATTACTTGAAGCTAGAAAACCTTTAGGTTTTTGATTTCTATACTTTTTTTCGGTATGGCCTTGCAATTTCTTTTAGCCCCCAGGTGGCTCGGTTTCTTTAACCACTAATTGGATGTGATGAAACCTCAAGGACCTTGTCAGTTTATAATCCTTTATTTTTTACAACTACAGCACTTGGTCTTCCTAAATGGTCTCCCATCTGATGTAGCTCCCCACTTGACTCAATGTAGCTCTCATAAATACCTAGTAGAAAGTACATATTACTTGAAGCTAGAAAACCTTTAGGTTTTTGATTTCTATACTTTTTTTCGGTATGGCCTTGCAATTTCTTTTAGCCCCCAGGTGGCTCGGTTTCTTTAACCACTAATTGGATGTGATGAAACCTATGTAATGGGGTTGTTTTGCAGATTTCATAAACTAATGCATAGAGAGCCTGGGATGTAGTATTAAATGCTCGTTAAGTGCTTGATAATGATCTATCCTGCTCTTATATTTTTCCTTCTCTAACAGTTATCTAGTTAGGTATTTTATTTTTGTAATTAATTTGAAAACCTCTAAAATGCAAGGATTATCTTTTATTCTTTATAACACAGCAACTTTTTTTTTTTTTTTTTAGGTGAGGCAACCCTTGGTTGACCTCACAGATTGCAAGGACCTTGTCAGTTTATAATCCTTTATTTTTTACAACTACAGCACTTGGTCTTTCTAAATGGTCTCCCATCTGAGTATTAACCAGGCCCGACCCTGCTTATCTTCCCTTCCGAGATCAAACTATTAACCAGGCCTGACCCTGCTTATTTTCCAAGATCAAACAGGATCAGGCTTGTTCAAGGTAACATGGCCATAGACAACACAGCATCTTCTTCTAGTCCCTTTCTAGCTAAGAAGTGATTTTTCTTATCATTTATTCTTTTGAATTTCAAAAGTTATGCTCATTAACTTTTAGAAAAATTAGCATATTCAGAAACTCAAAAGAAAGAAAATTAAAACTACCATAATCCCATAATTGTGAGATAACTACTTTGTTATTTAAAATTTTTCTGTGTGTCCATGTGTGTATGTGTACAGAAAACATGTATCATGATTTTTCAAAATAACTTATTATATTGAACATGTCATACATCTCTTTCTTATTAAATATACACCATCATATTTTAAGATATTCATGATTTCCATTGATTTAATGATGAAAATCCGCATAGCTAAATCTTTGCTTAATAATTTCTTTGCCATAAGTTCCTGTAAGTAAAATTTTCAAGTAGAATGATATGTATATTTAAGGCTTTTGTTTCATATTATTCCCTCCCATGTACTTGCATCAATTCCCACTCTAACCTATACTGTTTAGTAAATGCTACAAAATACTTTAGAATTCACTAAAATATTTAATCCTCATCAAAATTTTTATAGTAGGAATTATTATTCTTATTTGCATATTTTAAAATAAGGCCAAATGAAATGTTAAGGTACCTGTTCAGTGACACATTTATTTAATGGCAAAACTAGGAGCTCTTATATAGTGTTCTCAGCCTAATATTCTTTTTCTCTATACAACAGCTTTATTCATTCATCCATTCATTTTATCACTTAATACATATTTTGAGTGTGTAGCTAGGTGATAAAGATATTGTGCGGAACACATTTCCTAATGTCATGGAACTTATAACCTGACAAGGAAAGCAAACATTAACTGAATAAATAGCTAATTCTATATCATAGTAAGGCTACAAAAGTAAAGAAAAATGTGGTAAGCAGGTCGACCTGACCTATAGGCAAAAGTTAGGGAAGGGTTGCTTTGAATATAGGCCATCCAAATGGAAACAGGGTACTTAAGAATATTTCAGCTTGAGGGTCATGTAGGGTGCAAATAGAAGGGAAAACTTTTCAGATCGGATTTTTCATTCTCAACATTATTTACATTTTGAGTTGTATAATTCTTTGTCATGGGGAGCTCTTCTGTGCACTATGGGAAGTTTAATAGACTTGTTGACCTCTACCCATAGATACCAATAACATCCCACCACCCAGTTATAATAACCAAATGTCTTTGAGGGGGTGCAAAATCATTCCTGTTTGAGAAGCACTATTCTAAACTTAAGGAAAAGTAGTTACAAGTTGGGCATGATACTCTCTAGGAATTGGAACAAGTTCAGTGTGACTGGAGCATGGAATATGAAGTAAAAACTGGAGCATGGAATATGAAGTTTCAAATCAAGGTTCATAATACCTTGAAGATCTTGTTAATTATGTAGGACTGTATTTAAATAGCACTGGAAAACCAACGAAGCTTGTAAATGACAGTGTTATGATTCAGATTTACTGAATCACTTTCAGAGTTCTAGGTCAAAAGTGGGTTAGAGGAGGGGTCAAGAGTATATGTGAGGGAAACATTTAGGAGTCTTCTGAAGTAATCTATATAAGAATATAGATAATTACCGTGGATATGGAGCAAAAAATATAGATTCCAGAAATTTTTAAAAAAATTAATAGGAGTAAATGGTTGGAAATAGTAAATAGTTGGCTGTTGGAAGTATACAAAAGAGATTGTCAAAGATTATTGCTGGATTTCTGACTTATGAAACTGGATGGATGGAAGCGTCATTCATTAAAATAGGAAAAATAGAGGAGGGTAAAGTTTCTAGCACAAATTCAGCATTTAGTTGTGACCGTAATGAGTTCGAGGTGCTAGTAACATATTTAACTACTTAACAAGCAGTTAGATAAGTGGACCTGAAATGTAGAGAAGGGATGTGTATTAGGAAAAGATTTGGAAGTCATCATCATAAGGTTAATAAATTAATAATGTTGCAGACATACTGCAAAAATCAGACCAGTGAGAAACCAAGCAGCACTTGGAGAGTTGGAGAACTCAGATTTATTATGCTGGTGGTCCCAAAGGAGCTAGAGCTCTGAAGATCTGGGCCCCGAGCTCAGTTGCAACTTTGCTTTTATAGAGCTTATTTGGCATGAGCCAATTGGTTAATTGTCCTCAGACAGTTACAAAGCATGGGAGTTGCTATGGGTTGCAGGCAGTTACAAAGAGTTACAATGTGTAGGAGTTGCTATGGGGTACAGGCAGTTACATTTGTTGTTTAGACAGAACAAGCAAAAGGGAGGATGAGTTAATTTTGAGGTCACCCTGCCCTATGGCCTATACAGCAGGCATATCTACAGAAACAGAACAAAGAGCTGATTATATGGTTAGCTTTTTGAATGGAAATTCCTCTTTAATAACAGAAAGGAAAATGAGAAATTCACAAATATGTGGAAATTAAAGCACACATTCCTGAACAAACAAAAGGTCTATGAAGAAATCAAAAGGGAAATGAAAAAAGATCATGAAACATATGAAAATGGAAAAATGGAAATACAGCATACCAAAAATTATGGGATGCAGCAAATGCAATTCTAAGAGGGATGTTAATAGAAGTAAATGCCTACAGCAAGAAAAAAAGAAGGATCTCAAATAAAAACCTACCTTTTTACTTTAAATTCTAGAAAAAGAAAAATAAACTAACCCAAAGTTAGCAGAAGGAAGGAAGTAACAATGATGAGAGCAGAAATAAATGAAATACTTGAAAATCAAGAGAAAAGATCAACAAAACTAAACTGGTTTTTTGAAAAGATAAACAAAACAGAAAAGTATTTAGATAAAATAAGAAAAAATTAAATAATTAAAATCATAAATGAAATAAGGGACTTTACAACTGATACCGCATAAATATAAAAGATTATAAGAATTATACAAATGATTAAATAAAAACAAATTGGATGACCTAGAAGAAATGAATAAATTCCTAGAAACATACAATCTACCAAGAATGAATCATGAAGAAATAGAAAATCTAAACAAATCAATAATGAGTTATGGAAATTGAATCAGTAATCATAAATTTCCTAACAAAGAAAAGTCCAGGAACAGATGGCATCACTGGTAAATTCTACCAAATGTTTAAAGAAGATTTAATACCAATCCTTCTCAACTATTCCAAAAAATTAAAGATGCCGGAACACTTCCAACTGATTTTACAAGGCCAGTATTACCCTGGTACCAAAGTCAGACAAAGACACACTCCAAGAAAAGAAAATTAAGGCTAATATCCCTGATGAACACAGAAGCAAAAATCTTCACAGAATACTAACAGAATTCAGAAGCACATTAAAAGGCCATACTCCATGCTCAAGTGGGATTTATCCCTGTGATGCAGGGATGGTTCAGCAAACACACTCAATACATCTGATACAACACATCAATGGAATGAAATACAAAAATTATATGATCATCTCAATAGATTCAGAAAAGGCATTTGACAAATTTTACTCTCAAGATAAAAACTCTCAACTAATTAGTATAGAAGGAACGTTACTCAACCTAATACAGGCCATATATGACAAACTCACAGCTAACATCATGTTCAGTGGTGAAAAGCTAAAATTTTTTTTCCTAAGATTGGGTATAAGATATGGGTGTTCACTCTCACCACTTCTTTCCAATGTAGTATTGGAAGATTTAGCCCAAGCAATAAGGCAAGAAAAAAAAATAAAAGGCATTCTGATAAATCAGAAAGGAAGATGGAAAATTGCTTCTCTGCAAATGGGTTGGTCCAATATATAGAATATCCTAAAGATTCCATCAAAAAACTATTCGATCTAATCAATGAATTCAGTAAAGTTGCAGGATAAAAAATCAATGCATAGAAATTAGTAGCATTTCTATATACTAAAAACAAAATATCTAAAAAAGAAATTTAGAAAACAATCACATTTACAATAGCATCAAAAACAATAAACTACTTAAGAATAAATTTAACCAATGAGGTGAAAGATCTGTATAGTGAAAATTATAAAATACTGATGAAAGTAATTGAAAAAGACACAAATAAATGGAAATATATCCCATGTTCATGGATTAGATTAATTAATATGTTTAAATGTCCATGCTAGCTAAAGTAATGTATAGATTCAATGCAATCTGTATCAAAATTCCAATGGCATTTTTCACAGAAAAAGAAAATACAATCCTAATATTCATTTAGAACCACAAAAGACCCTGAATAGCCAAAGCAATCTTGAGCAAGAACAAAGCTAGATTCATCACACTTCCTGGTTTCAAGTTGTATTTCAAAGCTCTAGCAATCAAACAGTATTTTACTAGCATATAACCAGACAAATAGACCAATGGAACACAATGGAGAGCCCATATAAATCTTCAAGTATACTGTCAACTAATCTTCGACAAAAGCATCAAGAACATAATGGAGATAAGTTAGTCTGTTTAATAAATGGTGTTGGGAAAACTGCATATCCACATGCAAAATAATAGAATTGAACTTTTATCTTACACCATACGTAAAAATCAACTGAAAATGGATTACTTACATAAAACCTGAAATTATAAGACTCCTAGAGTAAAATACAGGGAGAAACCTCCTTGATATTGATCATGGCAATGAGTTTTTGGATATGACACCAAAAGCACAGGCAAAAAGATAAAATAAACAAACAAAATAACTAAATTAAAGAGTTTTTGCTTAACAAAGGAAAAAACAAAATTAAAATGACAACCTATGGAATGAGAGAAAATATTCGCAAACTATATATCTGGTAAAGAGTTAATAACCAAAATATATAAGAAACTCATTTAACTCAACAGCAAAAAGATAAATAACCCATTTAAAAAATAGACAAAAGACCTAAATAGAAATTTTTCCAAAGAAAACATGTAGATGGCCAACAGGTA
>NW_006494614.1:54134768-54137439 GCF_000325575.1 Pteropus alecto | reverse complement strand
TGGGGATGTAAATTGGTACAGTCATTATGGAAAACAGGGTGGAGGGTTCTAAAAAATTTAAAAGTAGAACTACTGTATGATCCAGTAATTTCTCTTCTTGGTATATATCCTAAGGAAATGAAATCAGTATTTTGAAGAGATATCTGCACTCCCATGTTCATTACAGCATTATTTACAGTAGCCATGATATAGAAATAACATATCTGTCAATTAAAGAAAATGTAGTTATGTATATGTTTATATTTATTTATAACATATATTCATATATGTTTATAATTTATATATATATAAAAATACACACAATGGATTATTATTCAACCTTAAAAAAGAAGAAAATCCTGTCATTTGCTACAACATGGATGAACTATTATTCTGCATGAAATAAGTGAGATATAGAAAGGCAAATACTGCATTATCTCATTTGTATGTGAAATCTAAAAAAAATGTCAAACTCTCATTAATAGAGAGTGTAATGGTATTTACCAAGGACTAGGGGTATTTGGGGAAAGGGGAGATGTTGATCAAAGTGAACAAACTTTCAGTTATAAGAATACATTCTGAAGACCTAGCATACAGCATAGTGGCTATAGTTAATGTATTGTATACTTGAAATTTTCTAAAGGAGTAGATTTCAAATGTTATCACACATACACACACACACACACACACACACACACACACACACTAACCTCATGATGTGATGGGATATGTTAATTAGGTTAATAGTAGAAATTATTTCACAATGTATACATATATCAAACATGTTATATACCCTTAAGTATAGACAATTTTTCTTTCTGAATCAAATCTCAATAAACCTGGAAAATAAATAAAAATAACAATAAACTCATTACATACTTTAAAAAGAGTGAAGTTATGATTATCAGATAGCGTTGAGACCTGGTTATAGCTTTTCAATTCATTTTCTAGCTGCTTATGAATCTATCAGTTTATGAAAAAAATAATTAAACAACACTATGGACCCAAGGGAACTCTTCTTTAGGACACATAAGTCTTTTGCTCTTGAAAAGCTTAAAATGGGGTTAAGGAGATGAATCTAGGCACAAAAAACAATGAGAGAACAATACAAGACAGTGTATAATCAAGTACTAAATTGGGCAGTGCACACAATACATGCTATAGGCATTCAGAAAAAAGGAGTCTGTGTGGGCTGATGTTGTCAGAGAAAATCTCACAATAAGATGCACTCTGATCTGATTTTTAAGAGATGACAGAATTTTGAGATGATTCTTCCTGAAGCCTTATTTTTTGTCCTTTGTTTAAGATATGTTCATCACACTGCCTTTCTGGTCCCATAAATTAGAGACTGTGATTGATTGGAAGGCCAGCATTCTTAGATTTTTTTTTCTCAAGAGATCCAGAAGAGCAGCCTTTTTACACTCCAAAGGTATATGTAGAAACTCTTTAGGACTATGCAGGATGCTGAGTAATTGTGATGGGAATTTTAAAGAGATCTTTGCAACTATGTTTTTCTGAATCCACATGTATTCTCAGGCTGTGTATTCAGGTACTCTCAATAAGGCCAGTGCTATGCCCTTTGTGACTGCTCAACTGGCAATTTAAAAAAAATGTGAGGGTGTCTTTTGCTTATAACAGCACTGTGGGGTGTATACTACTGACAATTATTGGGCAAAAGTCGAAAAGGAGGTAAAGGCTCTAGGAGACAGACTCAGACAATAAAGAATTGTCTTTTATCCTATACTTTTAAATATCTAACTGGCCATTACTTTATATTAGTAACCTAAATAAAGTTTCTTGAGCCCAGAATCTAACTCCATTTTACATATTTAACATAAAGCATCTCTTGCATAGACTTGAAATACACTGAAATTTTTAGGAATACAACTTTTTTGTTATACAAGGCATTATTGTTCATATTTTGCCTAGAACTTTTTCAAGTTTTCACCAGTCCAGAATATTACATCACTGACAGAAATGCTGCTTGAGATGTTTGAGTAATTAATATGTTGTGTCTGTCTATATATGTGGGTTGTAAGTACCTGATCATTTAATTGTGCTTTTGGTGGAGTTTTATCTGAGCATTTCCATTGAAATGCACTTAAAAAAATTCAACTTTTTTACTAATTTCTTTTTTATACTATGTTGAATTTTAAAATTCTGTGTAAAAGTAGGTTATATTACTTAATGTTTATCATGATAGTAAATGAGACATTAAAAACATTTGTGTATAAATGGAGTGTTATATCTGAAATGTCTAAGAATCACTGTCTAGACACTGGTATCTTGAGAAATTTTCTCTGGGCTTTGGAATTGGGAGATCTAGCACTGGAATTCTACTTCTAGCTTCCCCATAAATCTCAACAATTCATTTAATCATTGTGCTATTTTTCCTCACTGAATACAAAGGAGTTATGACAATAACTTCAAGGCTGATGTGAGGATCAAGAATCAAATGGGATCTATATTTACTTTCTGAACTGAGGCAAGAGTATGCCTAGGCATACTGAGAAGCTCTGAAATGCTTTGTAATTTATAAATCAGTTATTATTATCTCAATAAAACTCCAAGGAGGATGCATGAAATTCCAAAGATAATATAGCAATTCAGCAGTTGGAATGAGATGAACTTACTGAGAATCCCCTTTTGGGCTAATGGGTAATCACAGGGAAGTCCTAGAAGGTCTATAAAT
>NW_006494614.1:54088076-54134724 GCF_000325575.1 Pteropus alecto | reverse complement strand
GAATGATAACACTTTTATCTTTCTCCTATCATCAGTTCAGTCTTCTTTACAGCAAAATCTACCACTGATTAAATTTACTATGTACCAGATAGTAGGCCAAGCAGATTGCACTCCTTATTTATTTGAATCCTTACAACATTCCTGTGAAGTAAGTTTGCTATCTCTATTTTAAAGAGGAATACTCTATGACAGAAAGAGGGTATGTAACTTGCCCAAAGTCATATAGCTGTAAGTGACAGAAAAGGAATTGAAACTCCAGTTATGGTTATTATTGTCATTTTTTGTCTGCAAAGTCTAAGAATGGATTCTAAGTTCTAAGATGTTTTCTGCCCCTTGCTTAACTGACATTCATCTCAGAGTGTTGAGCCTTGACCTTAAACAAATAGAAAGCTAGATATTTCTCCAACAGAATGGGTTTATTCAGGAACAATAAAGAATTGCTGTTTGAGACATTCAGCCTAAAGGTGAACCACATGTAAGTCCAGAGAAAAAAGGAGAGGAATGTTCTTTTATAGTTGTGAGCTGCTGCACAACGACATTTTGTCAACGAGAGACCGCATATATAATAGTGATCCCATAAGATTATTAATGGAGCTGGAAAATTTCTACTGCCTTGTAACATCGTAGCCATTATAACATCATAATGCAATGCATCGCTTATGTGTTTGTGGTGATGCTGGTGTCAACAGACCTACTGCGCTGCTAGTTATATAAAAGGATAGCACATACAATTATGTGACAGTACATAATATTTGATAATAAATGACTGTCTGTGTTATTGGTTTATGTATTTTCTATACTATACTTTTTATCATTATTTTAGTATGTATTCTATTTAAAAAAAAGTTTGCTATAAAACAGTATAACATGTTATGCTGACAGCAGCTTCATGTATCTCATGTTTACTTCATCTCTCGATTGCATTGTTTTCGCCTGTGCTTGATTTAATCTTGTGTTATTTTTTACAGCAATAGGCTATTATAGGCTTGGCCTAGGAGTAATAGACTGTACCATATAGCCTAGGTGTGTAGTAGGCTATACCTTCTAGGTTTGTGTAAGTGCCCTCTATGGTGTCTGCAAAATGACAAATCACCTAACGAAACATTTCTCAGAACGTATCATCTTATACGGTCATAGAGGAAAAGGGGAGTTCAGAGGAGGAGACTGGGAGTTCCAGGTGTAGTGGCTTTTCATTGATGGAGTTGTAGCAGTCTCTCATTGGTTGAGTGTTTGCCAAGCAAGGAGAAGATCCTTCTTTTTCTTGCTGGAGTACTAGGGTAGAAAACCATTTTCTTTTTGGAGGTAGAAAGTATGTCTCTTTCTATTAGGGTAACTGATGATGAATGGTAGGGCATGAGAGCTTCCCCTACAGGCCCTCCCAACTCCAATTTAAATGAAGTTTCTGTTTATTAATCTTCACAGTCTCTACTCTAGAATTTTATTTATACCTGTATTCATTTTCTCTTTATTTTCTATACTCTCTCCCCTCTAAGGTTAATTCCTCTACCTGTACTGTGGAGTCCAGCTCTTCCTACACTGTGGGTGTCTTAGCTTTAGAGCAGTGGTTCTCAAACCTTAGTTTACATGAAAATCACCTACAGGGCTTGATAACACAGATTCCTGAGCCACATACTCAGAGATTCAGATTTGGTAGGTCTGGGATGTGACCTGATAATTTCCATTTCTAACAAAATCCCAGCTTATGCTGATGCTGCTAGCTCAAAGACCACACTTTGAATGCCATTGCTAGAGATTCTAGAGCAGGGATTGGCAAAGCACAAGCTAAGAAATGTTTTTTGCATTTTTGAATGGTTGAAGAAAATCAAAATGAGCGTAATATTTTCTGACATGTGAACAGTATATGAAATTTAAATATTAATGTTTATTAATAAAGTTTTGTTGGAGCACATTATGTTATGTCTATGGCCACTTTCTCACTATAACATCAAAGTTAAGTAATTGTAACAGAACTGAGTAGTTGTGACAGTGATGGAGTGGCTTGCAGGCCTAAAATACTTACTATCTGGCCCTTTATGGAATCAGTTTGCTGACTGCCTTGCCTCCCCACTAAGTAATTGTCCGTTCTAGCTGCACATTGGAATCATCCGAGGAGCTTTTTAAAATACAGATGCTTGGGTTCCACTATCAGAGATTCTGATTTAATTGGTCTGAAATGTAACCTAGTGGATTTGTAACATTTAAACATATCTTCTGTGTCCTGCCTAAATAAAACAAACAAAAAGCAAGCAAACCTAAGAAAGTTATTCTGTCTATAAGAAAGGACTAGATAGTCCAATCTCCTTATTTTATTAGATAAGGAAAATGTACAGAGCTATGAATTATTTGTCCCTATTAATAGACATAGTTGCTGTTATTATTGTATTATTAGCAAACTAAAGTTGCATATGGCTTTAATATTTTCAAAAAAATTTTTACAAAAACCAGGTCGTATTCTAAAAATCATTACATGCTTGTTTTAGTGAGTTTGGGCTGCTATCATAAAATACTATAGACTGGGAGGCTTATAAACAACAGAAATTTATTTCTCACTATTCTGGAGCCTAGAAGTCCAAGATCACGTTGCCAGCAGATTCAGTGTCTGGTAAGGACCCGTTTCCTGGTTCATAGCCACCTGTTCAGTGTGTCTTCACATGGTGAAAGAAGTGGCAAGAGTGCTTTCTGGTGTCTCTTTTATAAGAACACTAATCCCATTTAGAAAGACCTAATTATCTCTCAGAAGCCTCACCTCCAAATATCATTACATTGGGTATTAAGTTTCAACATATGGATTTTGGAGAAACACAAACATTCAGTCTATAGCAATGTTCATTGTAAAAGAAAAAAAAGGCAAGAAAGAAAAAAAAAGAAAGAAAGAAAAGAAATCCAAAGGGAATATATGTAGATGTCAGGTTCTAAACTCAGTGCATAAGGTAAAAATTGACTAGAGACAAATTTACTCAATAGTCACTTTTTCACTTCAGAATGAAATAAAGTAGTTGGCTTGTGTTTAAGAACCGTGATTTAAGAAAAAAATATATCACACTTTAGAATTGCATGTCTTCCTGGGAGATGTCTACACTATGGGAGGCACTTAGGAGCTAAGATCAACTCAGGAACAGGTAGATTCCTATTCCTGGTGTCATGATTATCTCCTGACCTGTGCTCATTGAGAACAGTAATAGGCAAATCTCTCTGATCTTAGAATTTCCTCTCTTCCTGTGTATTCATTTCTCTCATTTACTGAGAGAGGATCGTTGCAGAAATAGTTAATTGTGGAGAGGCCCCTGTAGTATACAGAAAGGTATAAAATAAAGAATGAAGTGCTGTCTAACTTCTCTCCCTAAGCCAAGTCCCAATCCCCAATGGCCAACTCTGTCAAAACTACATACACACACTTGCCTACCACAATTTTATATAAATATATACACAAATATAGGCTCATACTATGGAAACTCTTTAGCAACCTTATTTTTACACTTAATATTATAATCTGCACCTTTTTAGATATAAGAATATATGTACCTTATACTGTTCTAATAATTGCATAGTATTCCGTGGCATGGAAGAATTGTAATCTTACAAATAAGTCTTGCTCTAATGAGTATTTATAATATAGGGGTATACATATATATCTGTAGATCTATACCTATTTCTATATCTCTGTCTAGGATTAATCCCTAGAAGTTGAAGTTGAATAATCACATCAAAGAGAATGTTCCTTTTATAATATTTTATAGATTGCCTTCCAAAAACTCCTCACCAAATAATACATTCCCATTAGTACTTAATATATCAATTAAAAACATTTTATAATTTTTATGCTGTTCTCTAAATATGAATGTGGTGGAGCATTTTTAATGTGTTTTGTGGTCTTTTAGTGAATTGCCACTTTGTTCTTTTTTTTAATTTTCATATATTTTCTTGTAGATTTATGAAAATTCTTTGTATTCTAAGAAAATTTTCTATTGACTATGCTGCAGATATTTTCCCAGTTTGTCAATGTATATAATTTTGCCAAGCAGAAGTTTTTTATTTTTATATAGTCACAATTGTTTATCTTTTTTATATGGTTTCAGGGTTCTCCACTCCAATATATACACATCAAAACCAAAAGTAAATCTGTTTTCTTCTAATATGTTTATGGTTTTAATTTTTATGCTTAAATTTTTGACCCATCTAGACTGTTTTCATGATGGAATTCACCTTTGATCTTTCCAATGACACCCTATGGGTTTAGTATTATCCCCATTTTATATTTATCTATTATACGAATAGTAAAAGAAAGGATCTGACATGGACATAATTTTCCAGAAGTACTGGCTTGTGATAGTTGGAGCCAAGATTTACTATGCTGCCTCCAAAAATATGTAGCGAGTTATAATTTCCTTTTACAATAGCAAATGTTATTCTTTTAACAGATACACTGACCTGTTGAAGCCTTTGCCTAAAAATAGGGTATACTTATTAGTGGGTTGCTGTCATTGTAGTTAATGCCTCGTTTCCTGCATCTGTAAAATGAGAATAATAAGTCAGCTATCCTAGTATATTTAGGAAAATTAGACAGTAAATCTACAGGTATAGCCCATGTCTGTACTGTGGAATGAAAAGTGTATGTGGGAGTTTTAAGTGGGTCTAAGAGCCTTTTTTTATAATGTACATATATTAGCACTGTATATAAAGTTTTATCAGCAGAAGTCCTCCCTAATTGCCATACCAGAGAAACCTACATCCGCTTTTTCACCTGTAACTTCATTTTTGTTTAATCCTTGTCTATGAATTATTTCGAGATGTTAACATTTGCCAGCTCTTTTGCTTTCTCTCTCTCTCTCTCTCTCTCTCTCTCTGGAGCCATCTATTAAAATAGTAATTAAAAAGATATAAAGTTGCTTTTCCCCACAATTCTTAATGGAAAAACAGATAGCCATACTTATGCACAGATTGAAAAACTAGTTTTTAAAAATCCTCTGAACCCTAATAAAGAGAGGCATTTAAAAATTCTCCTATGTTTTTCATGGCATTGAGTTGCTATGTTTGGGTTCATTTATTGGGAAGAGCTGCAGGAAACATGACCTGCTATGACCTCAGGAGAGGAAAGTATTGTTAACTGAAATTCTTGGTTCTGCATTTTAAAGCCATTAATAAAAGTTGTGGAATAATAGGAGTTGGACATTCACGTCAACTTTTTTTTAATGTCCTGAAAGTCACTGGTTGTGTTGCAAGTGCTTACAATTTGTAATTACCTACACTTATATGACAGACGGAACTGAAAATCAAATTAAGTGGCTGCCTTCTTTTACGATGCTAAAGAATCTCCAGCTTAAGACAAGATTGCCTTTTTCCTTCCTAAAAAAAGGCACAAACAATGACAGCCCAAAATAGCTATTTAGTCAGAACTGACGACACTTTCTGAACGCTTGTCATTAAGAGAGAAATAGAAAATTCTGCTTTTCTTCTTCTTTTGATTTCTCTCCGTTAAATACCTTGCTTCCTCCTGAAGCCGCCTCACCTCATTGCCCAGGAGAAATGCCCAGTCGCTCTGACAGTACTTCAGCACCACTGCAGGCTCCAGAGGGGAGGTGGCTTATGCAAAACATATTAAAGAAAAATCCTAAAAGTCATTGCAGCTTTTTTTTTTGGTGAGTTATACTGATCTTCCCCGTTGCTGTAAGCTGATGTGGAATGTCGTGGCAAAGACATAACCACTCTTTTTCCTCCCACTATTTTTGCTGCAGTGAGAACTGTTAATTTCTGCTTGCTTTTCGCCAGATAGCTTTAGAATTCTAGCTGAGCATTAAGGTCTTCCTAAGGCTGGAAATGAGTTTAGGACCTTAAATTGGACTTTGTCCTATGGATCAGTAAAAATTGAGTTAATTTGCAGCATCCGGTGCCTGACAAGAATGACAACAGAGAGTAGGATCTGATAGCGTTTTTGAATTAAGTTTTTTTCCCTTTATGGATTCATGGGGGCAGAAGCTTTTATTTTTCTCTCTGGCTCTCTCCCTTCCAGAGCCAGCTGAACATATTACATTCAGCAGCAATAGCTACTAAATCTGTGGTTATGTTACCCCTGGAATCTTCTGTCTTCATTCCAAACCCATCCTCTGTTATTGATTGTCATTTACCAATAAAGATTAGTTTTGGAAAATTGGATACACTGTTTTATTAGGGAACCTAGCAACTTTAGAAACCCCTGGAAGATGTGAACAGATATTACAGGACAGGGAAGTAAGAGAAGGGGGCACTTTTCAGCCATGTAATCACAGATCACTCCAGGGGAACCCAGCTTACATTTTAGGGGACTTTATGAGACAGTGATCCTTTAGTCTTGGTCCTATTTCACAGGGAAAAGCAGAATGAGATGTGTTTGCACTGATTCGTAGTATTCGCCAAACAGGATGCTGCATCAGAATAGCCTGGAATATAGTGCAGAGCCCATATTAAACCTCCACAGGGAAAAGGGTTTCCTCATTTACAGTCTGCCCGATGCAATCTCATTGTAAAGTACCTAATAGGATAACACCAGGGCTCTCCAGAAATATAAGTAACTCATTGGTTAAATTTCAATTCTTCACCTCCCCCCCACTCCATCCTTCCTGGGTGAGCTCATTCCCCCCCCCTCCCAGTTTTTTTTTTTTTTTTTTTAACCCAGTGATTTAAAATGCTAGAAGGAAAAGCAACTGAAGTCTTAACTTTCAGATGCTGAATTCTCGGCTAATTGAAATTACTGGGCACAATGCTATATATAGCCAATGAAGAGATTTTGAGCTCTCACCCAGTGCCTTCAAGACATGTCGTTTTGTAGTCAGAGAAAACAGAGATCAATGCATTTTCAAACTGACAGAGGGAACGGATGCTCTTTAGTAGCACATGCCCAGCCCAGGACCGTGTGTGTGGGGCTTGCGCTGTGCTGAGAAGCTGAATACCGGTCCATATGCTCCTTATTTACTGCAATGTTCTTTGCATGTTACTGTGCACTCCGGACTAACGTGAAGGTAAGAGGAGGCGAGCCGGCAACTGGGCACAATATACATGTTAAACCAGCTGCAGAAAATGTCTACCTTGTGTAGCTTCAGGACTTTTCGGATTGCTGGCTGAGCAGGCTGATTATTACAGGTGGTTGCAAGGGCTTTGTTTTATTGTTGCCGTGCAGCCTCGCTGGGGGAGCATGTTGGAACGCTGCTGTGAAGTGACCTTCAGGTTTAACTGTTTGTAATTCAGGTTCACGCTCACACTTGGTGGGGGGGGGGGAGTGCAATGGGGGGAGGAAAAGATGAAATTATTTAGGTAGGCCAGAACCAAGAAATCAGAGAAGGTAAAAAGCTATAGAGCATGCTTTACATTAGGATTTAAAGTCTTTCTTTTAAAAAGTGCTGTGAGCTGCCTGTGTTTGTGCAGCTTAATTGTTTGAGCTGAGGCTTAAATTTAGTGGCTGTAATGGTACTAGGATGTGTTCTGTGGGATACCTCACCATCCTGATCATACAAATACATTATTATTATTGGAAGTTGGAGACATTGATCATCCAAATCTTCAGCTCTGAGTGGGCTGTTTGTTTGAGCTGCGTGGGCACCGTTGCCCCGGCGTTGTCACCCCACTGACATTCACTTGCTGTGTAGCTAATGAGCCTCTGAAGTTGAGCCTAAGTTTAGGAGATTTACCCCTTGTCAGGAAGGACAGCAATATTATTGGAGAGGTTTTCTGACACTGTTCATTCAGCACTAAGCCAGACAGGCCAGCTGCGGAATTCCAGTTGCATAATTTCAGTGAATTACATCCTCTGTTAGTGTTTTGAACTTGTGTTTCTCATTGAAGGAAGTCCAAAAGGAAAGTAATTGCCTTTCAGAAAAAAAATTTAAAAGAGCAGTTAAGACTTGATACCTAAAGTAAGAATTTTAAAAATATATATTAATGTAAAGTGTTTTTCCAATTTATTTTACTGGGGGAGCATTTTAATATGTCTGAGTACTAAAGTTTTATTTTCTGTGTTTACAAGTTTTATTAAAGCACTCCCTGCTGCTCACTCTTTTGTAAGCCTTTTGGTTTTCTATTTGAATTTCAAACAGGTAGTATTTATATTTTGATGACCAATTCTTTTACAACCACAGTCTGGAAGTATTCTGTGGATCATTTTGCAGAGTTTTGCAAAATTTACTTTTTACTACTTTTAAGAATAACTTCAGCAATCAATTTTTTCATGCATATATAGTAAAGAACATGAAAAGAGATATTTAACTACCTAGAGAATGTGCCCAAATATCAACTTAAATTTATCCTGTTTCAAATTATAGGTATGGCAAACACTGTTTTGTAATCTCAATGAATTGTAAATGTTTTCCTTCCTCACCTTTTTTGAAGGAGAATAGTGCTTTTTTCAGGGAGATCTCCCTAAATAACTTAGATTAAGAGATAATTGTTTTGATGTTTCATTGTTACATTTCAGAAGTGTAGAAAAACCTGATTCCAAAGTTTCTTAATAAGGTTTTGGGAAATCTGCTTTTCCTCTTTACTATCGGTGGTCTACGCGGGTTTAGCTTTAAATTTTTCTCACTTATGTTTATAAGCAAAAGAATAAAAACATTTGTACTGGCAATATCAATTCAGATGACTTTTGGGTAATAAATTCTTAGTACTTTGTCTAACCTGTACGGAGGGATGTAAACACTTCTGATACATTAACAAATAAAAAGTTTGACCATGTACATTGCCACATTCAACATATACAACCTTGCTTTGAGTAGCTTAACTTCAGTTTTAAGTATGCTTATGTCCTTTTAATAATTAGCTTTTGCACTCTCCTGCAAATGTTATCATTTTCAGGTTATTTTTTCTTCTGAGATAGCAAGGTTTCTAAAAGAGTTCACAATTCACTTGTAGTCTGGTATTTTACCAACTTTTCACAATAAAGTTTTACCTGATGTTTTATTTTTAATTTTTGTTTTATTTTACATTAAAATTTTAAAGTATTTGGTTTTATTTTCATTATGCCTAGAAATGACTTATTTGCTTAGTTCTGGTAAAGTCTCTTTTATAGTTTGTAGCTTTTCATGTTGCCATGATTTAACGTGACTGGTGTTACAGTGACTCACAACTTTCAGATTAAAATTCAAAAATGAGAACATCTCTTGTCTATTTTTTTTTCTGCACAAGAAAAGTCACTAATATCACAATCTTTTATCCTAGATTTATTGTTTTGTTAATTGGACTTTTATAATATAGTGCAGTCAAAAGTTTTAAGAGTAGTTTTAATATATTTCATAAATATATTTTATATAACAATGAAGGTGTTAAATTTTGCATGAATGTGTGTGTGTATATATGTAGATATGTAGATATCAGAATGTGACTCATAGGGCATCATTTATTCATTTGTTTATCAAAAATTTTTGAAGAACAACTGTGATTTATGCACTGTGCTAGAGTTTGGGAAGCTAAGAGCAATAGTAAATAGTCTTTGCTTTCAAGAAACTTCCAGTCTTGGAAAGGACACAGACTTATAAACAAATAAGTAGTTTAAAGTATTACAGGACCAATAATGGATGTCTGTGCAGGACTTTGTAGGGACAAAACAAAACAGAATACTGGCTCATTTTACATGGACTGGTCAAGAAAGCTTTTACTGTGACATCACCTCTGAACTGAGTCTTGGCAACTCATGGGCTTTTACTCAGCAACCTGGAGTGAGGAAGGTATGTCTGGTAGAGCAAATGACAAAAGCAGAGAGTTAAGAAACAGAGCATTTTGAAGAGCTGAAAATAATTTGAAATGGATGGAGCATGGGGTCTTGCAAGACTGAACAGTGAACTAATAGGGTAAAACAAATAAATGCGAGATAGAGCGATACTGTGAGAATTGACTGAGCAATCATCACAAGCTAACTCTTTAGAAATTGTGTTACTTTGCCGCCTATTTCTAGAAGGAGCTACTTCTACGGAAGGAGAAGAAATAAAAACTTCTAACCGAAGGGTATTATTTACATTCTGTTTTCTTTTTAGTTTTAAGTTGAATTTGATAAACATTTATATATTGGCTTGGGTTTAACTTTTTAAAGAATATGATTAGAACATTAAATCTGATTCTGCTCACTCTAAAAGGAGCAATGTGATCATTATAAATTGCCTACGTTGTATAAAAAGTACCTCTCTGATAAAACATATAGAAAGTTGTTGCACCAGATGTTCATATCATCTTGTCTATAGAAGTGACTCTATTTTTGAAAGTAATGATACTGATGTTAGTAACTTCCATCCAGGTGATACCTTTTGCTTTTTTAAATAACTTGTTTCTCATCTCATTATTTCCCTTCTTTCATCCTGCTACTATAAACATGCCCAGATACATCCACAAACCCATAATCTCTGAAATATAAATGGCAAGTTTTAGACCCATTTCACAGATAAGAAAACTGAGATAGAGAGATGAAATGACCAGTTACTCTGTTCCACTCTTTGGGTCAGAAGCAGACCTGGTATAGAGTTCAGGCCTCTTGACCACTGATTGACTGGCTCATCTAGTAAACCCTACTGTCTACCCCATAGATTCAATAATTCTTCTTTTATTTTCAAAATTCCCTGAGGATAAATATAAGAAGTTTTTAGAAAAAGAGTGTAGCAGAATGATTTTAAAGCATGGGTTTTCAGGATTCCAAAAGAACTATGTTTGAGTCTATCTTCTCCATTTATTACATTGGAATTTTTTCGCACAAGAAACTTTCTTAACTTACATGAAGTTCCATTTTTTCATTTATAAAGTAGAGATAATAATAGCTCTTAGCTATTATAAGAATTGTATGAAATAGACATATAAACACTGTAAAAATGTTTTTTAGAATATACTGTGTATTCAATCAGTTTAACTCATAATCGATAAAGTTGATGCTACCAAATAGGAATAAGACTTCAGATTTGCCTTCAGTAAGAATCATTAAGAAATTCTAGGGGAGGGAGCTTGTGGTGGGGGGCTGGGAGAACAGGGTGAAGGGTTAAAGAAAGTACAAATTAGTAGTTGATAGATGGTCACGGGGTTGCAGAGCATGGCATAGGGAGTGCAGTTAGCATTAATATGTTCGCTAGGTGGAGGGCCAGGGGAGGGAGGAGCACTTGGGGAGATTGTTTTATGAACTATATAGATGTCTAACCAATGTACTATATACTTGAAACTAATTAAAATAAATAAATAAATTTTTAAAAATGGAGACTAAAGAAACTCTAAAAAAGAAAGAAGTTCTAGGAATTGAGCCCAATTGAAAGATATTTATGATTAATGAGAAATATATTTGAATATACTACCCCCTCTCCCTTCACTGTCACCATCATGACCACACATGGTCATAAGCTAACATGTAAGCTCTGTGGAAGTCAGGATTTCAACTGGTTTTATTTAAGCCTATATCATCAGCACCAAGCACAATGCCAAGTACATAGACGGTGTTCAATAAATATTTGTTAAATGATTGCGTTAACTGTGTTCTATATTTCTCTTTATTACTTAGCTTTTTCCCAAATTTATTTATCTTAATGCTTGTTAAATTATTTTGAGGGAAAGATAAAACAAAATCATTGACTTTGAAATCATGTAGGCCTGGATTTGAATGTCGGATTTGGCAATCACAAACCACTTGCTCTCAGCCACATACTTTTTCAATCTGCAGAGCCATGTTGTAGAGCTAGGTTGGAGGGAATCAATAATTCAAACTAAAACAATTTGTTGAATGCCTAACCATTCTAGAATTCAGATAGTCATCATGCTCATTTCTACTGCGCTTATTCAGTGAAGTTCCTCTTTTTCAAACACCCCACTCTTCTGAGCATTTGCTAGAGTTGTCTCCTGTAATTGGAATCCCTTCTCAGCATGGCCATGCTTGTCTAAATTCTATCCTTCCTTTAAAAACTTGTACAGAGAGTCTATCTTCCAAGAAGTTAACCGTAGCCATACTAACTCTTTACTTTATTTCTGTTTTGATTTGATGAGTGTGAGTTCTCCAGCATTCATGCAATAAATCTTAAATTGTTTTATGACATCACTTTCATGTGTATCTTACACTGCTAGCTAATTTCCATTATGGTTGGGTATTGCCCTCGTCCCAATTAGATTTAAAGACTTTGAGGACAAGAACTATGTATTTAAATTTTTTTTTCTTATAGTTTTTATTTTAGGAATTCAAAAAAATGCTTGATAGAATGATTGAAAGGGGAATTTTCAGAAATTCTGTTTCCTTGTGCTGCTGATGCCTACTCTTTGCTATAGTCCATGATACATCCCACACATTGATGCTTTTAATAAACACCTTATTTGTTGTAGGCAAGGCTTGGAATCATGAATCAGAAATTTGGATAGTTTGTGTAATACCTATGCATCATGCAAATCAGGGGTGATCCTTCTCAGAGTTCCAACTAAATAATCATCTCTTTCAAGAGGCTGATAATGTGTTAGTTCCTCACTGGCCCCCTATATTATGGCCTCCAAATGGTTTTGAACCTACTCAGTATTTTGCATTTATAATACCTAAGCCTTTTCAATATATTGGATTTACAATTTCTAATAAGGCTCTTTAATTCAAAACTTAAAAAAAAAAATACCATGAGTTAATTAACAAAGAATACAACAGCACAATAAGCAATAGCAATAATAGCTACCATTTTTCAAGTTCTTACTAGGAGTCGTGGACTACACCGATAACTTAGCACATATTTTCTCAAAATGCTTCCTAGTGACCTGTGATGTAAACATTATCATCATCATTATTTTGTGGATGAGTAAAGCTGAAGTTTAGGAAACAAATATAACTTGTCTAATGTCACAAAATTATTTTCTGTAAAGCCAGCTTTTAAATCAGATCTGTTTCACTCTAAACCTTTTAAAAATTTTCCTAAATAGATAATATAGATATGTGAACTATAACTAATTAGTATGTTGCAGACAACTCAATTTTTTTAAATAAAATAAAGAATTAAGTAAATAATAAAATTGCATGTTTTACATAGCATGACTTTACGGTTCCTTTTTATTGCTTTTTTTCTTTTTCTTTTTCATTATAGTTGACATGCGATATTATATTAGCTTCAGGAGTACAACATAGTAACTCAGCATTTATATACCTTAATAAATGGTCATCACAATAAGCTTAGTAACCATCATATAAAGTTGTTATGTTATGTTATTGACTATATTCTCTCTGCTGTACATTACATCTGTGTGACTTATTTATTTTATAAGTGAAAGTTTATATCTTTTAATCTCTTTCATATTTTTTGCCTATCTTTCTCCTCTCTCTTCTCTGGCAACCATCAGTTTTATTCTATGAGTCTCTTTCTCTTTTATTCATTTTTTTGTTCGTTTGTTTTGTTTTTTAGATTCCACGTATATGTGAAATCATATGGTATTTGTCTTTCTCTGACTTATTTCACTTAGCATAAAACCCTCTAGATCCATTCAGGTTTCACAGATAGCAAGACTTCATTCTTTTTTAAGGCCAAGTAATATTCCATTGTATGTATGTGCTACCTCTTCTTTATCCATTTGTCTAGGTTACTTCCATATCTTGGCTATTGTAAATAATGCTGCAGCAAACATAGGGGTGCATGTATCTTTTCAAATTAGTGTTTTGGATTTCTTTGGATAAGTACTGGAAAGAGGAATTGCTGGGTCATATTGAGTTCTATTTTTAATTTTTTGAGGAACCTACATATGTTTTCCATAGTGGCTGCACTAGTTTATAATCTTGTCAACAGTGCATGAGAAGTCCCTTTTCTCCACATCCTTGCCAACACTTGTCGTTTGTTGATTTATTGATGATAGGCATTCTGACAAGTGTGAGGCGATATCTCCATGGGGTTTTGATTTGCATTTCCCTTATGATTAGTGATGTTGGCTATCTTTTTATGTGTCTTTTGGCCACCCCTATGTCTTCTTTGGAGAAATGTCTATTCAGGTCCTCTGCTCAGTTTTTAACTGATTTGTTTTTTGATGTTGAATTATATGATTTCTTTATATATTTTGGATATTGGTCCCTTATTTGATATATTATTTTCTATCTCTTTTTTGAAGTTTTTACTGTGTTCGTCTATTCTCCCAAGTTTAGTTAATTAGCATGTTTATGACCATTACTTTGATCTCTTTATCTGGTAGTTTGCTTATCTCCATTTTGTTTAGCTCTTTTTCTGGACTTTTTGTCTTGTTCCTTTGAATACGTTTGGAACATATTCCTTTGTCCTCTTATTTTGCCTAACTCTCTGTTTTTATTTCTATTAGGTAGATCAGCTCATCCCTAGGTCTTAAAAGAGTAGCCTTAAGTAGAAGGTGTCCTACAGGGCCTAATGGCACAATTCTCCTTTGTCATCAGAGCTAGGTGCTCCAAGAGTATCCCTTGTGTGGGTTGCATGCATACTCCTGTTATGGCTGAGCCACAATTGGGCTAGCTGATGAACGTGCTGGCTCCCAGTGCAGCTGTCTGTGAGGCCTAGCCAGAATAGCTACATGCGCGCTGATAGGCAGGGCTGGCCTTTCAGGGTTGGAGCTGCTTTGGAAGGGAGTCTCTTGACTTCTCTAATAAATGATGGTTAGAGTCAGAGCATGAAGCTTTCTTATGTATTCTACATTCATTCATCCACCAAATGTTTAATGAGCACCTATTATGTGTCAGGTATTATGTGTCAGGACCTAGTTGCTAAAGATCGAGGGTGGAACGAAACAGACAATATTCCCTGTCCTTATAGAATTTACATGCTGGTAAGCTAGGTGAACATTCAAAAAAGAGAGCTAAGTAAAATAGATAATGTATAATGATAAATGCTAAAAAGAAAAACAAAACGTGGAAAAGGTATCAGAACTATGAATATGGGAAGTGGTTGAGGTTACAATTTTAGATAAAGTGGTTAGTGAGGATCTCACTAGGAAGATGACCTTTGAATAAAGACCTAATGAATGTGAAGGGGGTAACTGTGCAGGAAAAGGTAACAGAAAGTGAAAGGGCTTTGAGGTGGGAGCCATCTGGCATTCTAAAAAATGCCTAAGAAGCCAGTGTGTCTGGCAAGATAAAGGGCAGGAGAATGTCAAAGTGAGCAGATCACATAGGGCTTTGTAGGTTAGGCTTCTTCTCTTATTGAAATGGAAAACCAGCAGAGTTTTGAGCAAAGGGTCATGATTTGACTAATGTTTTAACAGCATCACTTGTACTTGTGTGTTGGAAAGGGACTTTAGTGGGGCAAGGTGAGAGATTTTAGTAGCTTGGATAAGGTTGGTGCCAGTGAGAATGGGGACAAGTTGTCTAATTCTGTATGTAATTTTACTTGTGGTATTTACCTTCTTTGTCTTTTCCTGCCCTGATACTGAGTTCTCCTTAGCTGTAGAGTACTGATTCTTAACTCTTCTGTATTTGATCAGTATTAATTAGAGACAAATGCTTTGGTATGTGGTTGCCATTCCAGTTGTACTACTTTTTAATCTTCTGAACATTCGAAGGGTAGATTATTCAAAATTTATGCCATATATATATATACATTCAAAGCTTAATTTTGTTTTTGACTTCAGATTTTCTGATCTTTAGTGGACAGGCAACCCTAGTTCTGAAATGAATCTACTCGAAGCTACTCGAGTGCTGTAACCATGTCTATATGCATTTATACTCCTATTGCCTTGCATGTGTCAAATGACCAATAAATATTTGCTGAATGAGTGACTGAATGAATGAATGTTAGCATTCAAATACAGGGACATATTTTGCAGAGTGCCTGTTTGTATTTGGCATGGTACAACCAAATAAGAACAGATATAAAAGAAAAGAGAACGGATTTACTGGCAAATTATTACCTCATTTATGACAGTATTTCCCTAGCATCAAAATCTTTAGGAAGTGGCCTGGAAATCTGGAAATGGCCCTAAGTAATTCTTATCAGAAGATAAGTTTGGCAAACACTCTTTTCTGGCTTATGTTCAGGATTAAAGCAGTGAGTAAAAAGTTTGTGGGGAAAACTGTTATGTATTAATATTTGCCTAAGTAACATATATATCCAAAGTTTTCCAAACTTTTAGCCAATAGTAAGAACATAAATTAAAAATTGCAACCCAGTATAATTTTCACAAAACAATTAACTTTACCAAAAGTTATGCATTCTGATATTTCTATCCTATTTTTACATTTAAAAAAATATTGTTTCTTTTTTATAATTTTAGGTCAGTATTTACTAAATATATGATAATCAGAAAAACGATTGAGAAAATATAATTCATATTGACCCATTTAAAACTGATTTCTTCATTTACCTTTAGTAGAGAGTTTGAAGGCATACAGAATGGGTCATAACTCACAATTTGAAAAACACTGTAGCATGTTCTCTGCTTTAAGGAACATACATCCTCAATTAGGAATATGCAAATGAAAGATGACAAATTACAACAGTCAACCAGTACTAAGCAGGAAATGTGTAAAAACACACAGGGAGCTGTCCATATAGTTTGAGAATTCATGGTTTAGCACTTCCCTGGCCCTTGAGATTTAGCCTATCATCCTCTTACATACCTCATTTTTATGGAGTATTAATACCTATTAGTAATAATACCTATTTTTATGGAGTATTTGTGATGTGTCAAGCACTTTTCAAAGTACTTCACTCATTCGATCTTTATAATAATCCTAAGAGAAGGTTTTATTATTAAGCCCATTTTACAGGTGAAGGGAGTAAGCCACAAAAGTTTCGCTGTCCAGAGCCTCATATCAAGTAACTGGTGGTACTGGGATAAACGCCAGATACAGAAACCAGTACCTGCTCAGGACAGGTCAGTACTTGGATGAATACGTCTCTTACTCCAGACCCTTGCTCTTATGCTTAGCACTCTGGCATTTGACTCCCTTCTCCAAAGGGGCTGTTTTGCATCCCTTCAATTTCAGTGACTTGTTAGATTTAGCATCTGATCAGATGCCACTTCTCCTTGATTTGGGTGTTTCATAGTTTCTTCCACTAGCCAGGGCCCAAAAGAATCCCCATAGGTCTGACCATCTGTACCCTCCCATGAATCCAAGGGTGCTTATACTTAAGGGACACTCATAACTAATCGAAATGTGGGCACCTTTATAATGAAGCCTATTTCCTTAATTCTGTACTAGTTATTAGTACAGTAAATAAGGTAATAAAACTCCTTAGGATGAATTGATATTGCTTGGAGAATTTAGCTCTTGAGAAATAAAAATGGAAAGATGAATAATAAAACAAGGAAACATTTGACCCTGGGAAGGTCTGGCCCTACATAATTCTCAGATTAAACTAGACCTTTTCTTTTTGTGTAGACTCATAAGAGACTTTGGCACTTCCAATATAGACAGAAAGTTAATCGAAAGAAGCTGAGGGAGCGTCTTCATTTAAAATGAAAGATGAATAGTAGGAGATGAAAATTGAATCTTGTTTTATTATTTATTTTCTAATGGGTGTACTTCAATTTACATATTATTTTATAAGTATACGTATTTACATATTTTAAAGGAATTTACCTCATAAGAGACTTTGGCACTTCCAATATAGACAGAAAGTTAATCGAAAGAAGCTGAGGGAGCATCTTCATTTAAAATGAAAGATGACTAGTAGGAGATGAAAATTGAATCTTGTTTTATTATTTATTTTCTAATGGGTGTACTTCAATTTACATATTATTTTATAAGTATACATATTTACATATTTTAAAAGAATTTACCTTTATTTATTTATTTGTTTGTTTGTTTGTTTTTAAGGATGTATCGAGGTTCAGAAAAGAGAGTGTGGCCATAGGTATCCCGTGAGCCTGGAAGGGAGGGAAGAAAGTAGATTTCTGAAGTAGATCCCCGAATCTTATTGGAATAACTAAAATAACCCATTGCATTTGTGTTGGATGTTTAGTTGATTAAATTATAAGCTATACTCTTAACTCTTTAGGAACAGTAAAGTAAGGAATCAGTTTTAAATGAGTCAGTATGCATTATTGTATTTCTCAACTGTTTTTAAGATTGTAAAAGTAATGTATGCTCATTATAGTAATTATGTAATAAAGTACAGAGAAGGACAAAAAATTTGCACTTGGTCATAACTCTGCCATTCATATGTAAAACCTCTGTATTCTTTTTATTTATTTATTTTGTGTGCACGTGTGTGTGAATGTGTATGTTATGTGTGTAACGCATCTAGGACCTAGGACCAAGGTATATTATTTGTACCCTGTGTTTTTGCTCAATACCATATCATAAGAACATCCTCATGTCGTTAAATAATTCTCCATGAGCATCTTTTTAAATGGCTGCATAAGAAGAAAGCTTTTTTTAAAAAAGTAAATAAATAAAGATAGGCAAGGACCTAAAGCATTGTTTTTCTTAGACCATTATTTTTCAGCAGAGGATAGAAAGCTTTCAAGTGTAACCTTGAAATAGTTTTGAAATGAGATGCAGTTTGGAAAAAATATATGGTAAGTCTGAGTTTCAAAAGGATCATTGCCATTGTACTTCAAACAGGGAAGAATTGTATACTTAATGCAAATATGTTTCTAGCTAGGCCCCGAAAACTGCTACACCCATCCCACCAATAAAGTGCTTTGAGCTGGGGAAAGCTTTCAAGTGTAACCTTGAAATAGTTTTGAAATGAGATGCAGTTTGGAAAAAATATATGGTAAGTCTGAGTTTCGAAAGGATCATTGCCATTGTACTTCAAACAGGGAAGAATTGTATACTTAATGCAAATATGTTTCTAGCTAGGCCCCGAACACTGCTACACCCATACCACCAATAAAGTGCTTTGAGCTGGGTGTTTTGGGGGTGTGTGTGTGTGTGTGTGTGTGATTATTTTAAATAGAAGCCAATTGTCAATTTCCTCTTGATCATTATTCTCTTAAGCATTTAGAGTGGAAATATTTAAATCATTTTTAACTCTTCAGCCCTCATGGAAATCTAATCAATCCACAAATCCTGCAGAGTCTACCTCTGACTGATTTTTCTACATCTTGTCTCTTTCCATCACTTCCTTCTTCAGTGGAGTCTCATTATCTTTGACTCTATTATCACAGAAACAGCATGGTTGACTTCTCTATTCTCTCTCTGTTTCCCCTCCAAATTTGTCCTCCCCATGGTTGTACCACACTTATTTTTCTAAAACACAGATAAGAACCGGCTATCCATTTCTGTGCTCAAGAACTTCCTGTGTTTCCCACCGTCATCAAAATTCTTCTTCACAGTATGGCCTCCACCACCTTTCCATCATTACCTCCTACCAGACTCCATTTACATGCAACATACGCAGCCAGAATCTAATCCTGCTATGAGTACATCTACTGCTCATACCATAGGGAAGATGTGAGAAAATAGCATTTTGGTAGAAAACCTGGGTTTGAAATCCATCATCCTCACTTATGAAATACTCTGCAATACATCTGAGTGAGTAAATTAGTTTTCCCCATGGTTAATTTCTAGATGTCCTATTTGAGATGACAATAATAATATTTACCTAGTATCATGAAAGTGGCTCTAGACAGACAAAGCCTCAGAGATATGTAAGATTCATTCAGAAGACGTTAAAATTTTAAGAAAACCAATGAAACCCCAACTGAAACAGTGAAGAAGGTTAGCTTTAAACTTGGTGGTCGTGAACTTGCTTATGTAGGTGGAAATTCCCTTATGGTATACCTTGAATCCAAGGGACATGAGCTAGGACTCAATTCCTTTCAAAAATTTTGGAGTTCATGAGAAAGTGACTATAAAACCATATTTAGTCTTATAGTTGAGGAAGTGAGAAAAATCACTCTCAATATCTGCCATTGTGCATCTCCCAACCAAGATCTCTATGTGATGTATGTATAACCTCAAGTAAATATGAACCCCTAAAAGATTTTTGGGAAACTAACCACAAAATTTGCAAACTTGTTTCTTTGGTGGTCAGGGGTCCCTAATCCAGAAAAGATTTAGATTGATTATAGCATAATGAAGTAAATTAAACTTTTTTATTAATATTTTTGTGTTATAATTATATGTATTTAGTGGTATATGTATTTGTACTTTTAGAGAATTTGCTATATAAAAATACTTAACAGATTACTTTTAGAATGTCAAGGAATTGATTTTGACTTGAGATTTTAAAATCAAAGATTTAAAATCTTACCATTTATAAATTGGAACATATGTAATTTATATGTTCCAATATAAATTATAAATTTAAACTTTCTTAAATTTAAGAAGGCTTAAAACTCCCTGTATTTTAAGTTTTATTTATTAGATATAAAATAATTATTTAAATACTGAAGAAGTTTTGTTTGTAATTTAGACAAGTTTAAAATGAAACAATATATTAAATTTATAAGTATAGGTTGAAATGTTTAAGGGGAATTTAAGTAAGTCATAAAAACTCAATAGTGACTAAAAATCTTGCTAGATTTATAAATAGTACAATTATAAATTGAACTCTAAAAGTTAAAATGTAGGCTTTTGAATCTAAAACTTTAAAAATTAAATATTAATTTTACAAACCAAGAAAACTCCAAATGATCTTTTCTGTACATAAACATGCTTTAAAACAACATTCAAACATACATATTGTACCTTGTAGGGTTGTTACAAAGTATAAATACAATAAAGTGTGTAAAAAACACTGTAAATTCTAGACCATTGTAAAAATATTTGTCATCATTTTTTTTCTTCTAATTGATTTTACTCAGTCTGTTATTTTAGTTTAGAAAAGTTTTCTCCGTACTACATAATTGTCTGCTCCATCAAGACCCTGCCAGTTAGTATTTTCTCACTTGCGACTAGTGTAACACTTACTAGTGTAGCACTTTGTATTACCAGTGTATCATATGTACCCCTTGTATTGAAGATGCTTATTCATGCTTGTTTTCTTTACTGGAACATAATTCCATATCTTCTTCGGTTCATTTTTTTAAAGCAAACATTGAATCTCTCTTATGTGCTTGATACTGTACTCTGTACAAGGAACAGAGCCATTATTAAATGGTATCCATGTCTTTGTATAGTAGACAATGAATTATTGAATTTAATGTGAAATTTTTTAAAATTTTGTATAAAGAAAATGCTATAATTAAATGTTTAGAAAAGCAATTGGGTACTTTGAAAAAATTCAGTTAATGCAAATAGCAGATAAGAAGAATTCAAAATACATTAAAGAAAAATTAAGACTTTGCCAGCATAATGCAAAGCATTCACTTTTTCCCTTAGGTCTAAAACATTGTTTTAGTTCAGATAAACAAGTTAGAGGATAGGTTTGCAAAAACGATTGGAGCAGTGAAGGCTAGGGGCAGATGGAGATTGGTGAGACTGTTGATCTGTAATGAGAATCATGCAGTCGGGGCCATCTTCCCATGCTCATTATGTAGACACTGTAGCCCGCCTCCCATTCATTCCCTTACTTCCAGTCCACCACCATCCGCAAGGCTGTTTTCCTTTTTCTTTAGTCCAGCAGTCAATAACATTGATTTTCACATCACTAGGTGATTCTCACCTCTTCCCTCATTATCCCCTCCTTCAGGGCTAAACAAAGCCAGGCTCCCTGATGTGTGCCACAGTCTGCAGATCCTGAAGGACAGAAATGGCTAGAGGCAGGATGTGGGGTTTTGGCTGGGTGGAAGGGTCAATCAGTGCCATAAAATCCCTCAGGAACATCCTGGGCAGAATATTTTTGACACAAACTTAAGTTAAGGGATAATATATTCTCCAGAGAAAAAGAGCACATAAAATGTCTATCTTTGTCACTGTGTTCCATTGAGTAGGCTGAGGGGAAAAAGCCCTTAGGTCCTATTTCCATGTGTAATTCTTACTGAACCTGTTCAAATAAACAGACACTACTCCTGGGGAAGAGGCCAACTGTTGGGAATGAGTTAGAGCATTAACACATTACAGGGCCATCAGTGGCCAGTGAATCGCAGAAGGAAAGAAGAAAGAATTTACTAAGTGAGTGCTTACTATGTGCTAGGAATTTCATAATCCTTATTTATTTCAAGCCTTATAATAATCCTGTCAGGTGAATATGACTGTCCCCATTTTAATAGACTCTAAAACTGAAACTAAGAAACACATTCATTTGTCCAGAGTTATACATCAGGAAAACGACAGAGCCAGTCTTTCCTACATCGACCTTAGTGCCTTCCAGAATCACTGACTTCCCTTCTTGGGAGTTCATGGCGGGCTTTGGTAATTAGAAAGAGTGGAGACATGGTCCCTCTGCTTAAAGATGAAGGGGAAAGTGTTGGAATCAGTTTTGATTCAGCAGTCTATAAAGGAGCAAAAGGGTTTTGTTGCCTGGCCAAGAGGAAAAGTGACTGAGAGAAATTTCAAGTACCGTTTAGGAAAGCTTTTGCCCAAGCTTGAGAACAGGTGCCTAGATGCAGGGCTTGGAAGGTCAGAAGAGGAATTTCAAGTTTCTAGACTATTCAGACTGTGATGCTCTGGAATTTTATGTGACCAAGCAGGGTTAGCTCTGGGAACTCAGCCTCTTCTTATACATCACAGCCCTAAATTTGAATTCTCTACCTCTTTCCAGCGGTGTGAGCCTGAGCTAGTTCTTTAGCTTGTCTTAGCTTTAGTTCCTCATCCGTAAAAGGAATGCTATTGTCTATTGCATAGGCACAAATTTTACTGTGTGATTTACATGTGCTAATATTTACAAACCTTTCAAAGTGTTTTATACATAAGGGAAAGTGAGTCAACAGTAGAGTCTTTTCTTCTTCAGTGATGCCACTGCTCCCCCCTAACATAATGTGAACATTAATCCCCAGTCTCTGCTGAGATGTAGGGGAAATGTTAACTTCTCCCAGGGAAAAGTATTTAGCAGCCTTAACAATCACCTTCTGAGTTGTCTGTAATAATTAATTTCTAGCCTGAATCCTAATGTGGTAGAGACATGTGGGCGTCCCCAAGGGCTAACTAGCAGTTTCTGAAGATACACCTTAGGGCTGTGTAGCCACTAGCCATGTGTGGCTATTTAGCATTTGAAATGTGGCTACTCTGAATTGAGACACACTGTAAGTGTAAAATACCATGTTTTGAAGATTTAGTATGGGCAGAAAATGAAATATCTCAATAATTTTTTTCTTGATTGTATGTTTAGATTATAATTTGGATATATAGAGTTAAATAAAATATAGTATTAAAATTAATTTTACCTGTTTCTTTTCACTTTATTCAATGCAGCTATTAGAAAATTTAAAATTCCGTACCTGGCACACATTTTGGTTCTCATTATATTTCTCTTTAACATTGTAGATCTAGAGGCTAAGAGGTCACTAAATCTTGCTATGGATAATCAGATCCTCGACCAAGATATTCTGAAGGGGTTTTTAAAATCACCATGGTTAGCAATCTTTTTACCTATCCAGACTTTGTGGAGGATGGATAGGATTCCTTCTAGCTCTATGTTTCTGAGATTGTAACACAATCACTGGATGTTAGATTAGACTTAACGGAGAATTTAGAGATTCCAAGTTTCAACTCTCAGCTGAGGTCCAGAGAGGTTAATAACTCGTTCAGACAGCTAATGCCTAGTACAACTTACATTAAAATGCATTGCCTCTCAAATGCATGCTCACTCTTCCCAATGAACTTATGTCATCTTGGGAAAATACAAACACTGTCATTTGTATTCAGGCAGGTTTCCTTGGATTGAAAAACTTTCTCCTATGCTTTGTTCCAGTGCGGTCCCAGTGGAGAACTCCTATTTGATCTTTAAAATTCCATATTAATTTAATCTCTGTGAATCCTTTCTGCTCTATGGAAAAATAGTCTTTTTTTTTTTTTTTTTTTACTCTTCCTTTTCCACATAGTTATACCTTAGCTCCAAACTCCTTAGGAGAAGTGCTTGTTTTGGGGGCCCAGCATTGGGTGCATGGTAGGCCTGTAATAAATATTTGTTAAATTGAATTTTTTTGAATACTCCCAGACCAGATACTACCTTTTACACCCTCTTCTTATTATTCTATAGGCAACACTCTGTAAAATTTGGAGAGGAAAAAAACCCAAATTGTCTCTCTCTCTCTTATTCTCCCTTTATAGATAGATAGATAGATAGATAGATAGATAGATAGATAATAGATAGATAGTTAGATAGATAGAGAGATAGACAGATAGTGATATATATGTAGATAGATATAGATAGATAAGTGTTTTTTAATCATTCATACATGCAAAATGTTATTATGTGTTGGAAATGCCATTCCTTAACACTTATCTAAATCGCCCAGTTAGTCATATATTCATTTTCCTCATCAAAGAGATTTTCTCTATATAAATGGAATTGGACCTGTCAGTCATGGGCAGATTAAGTAGGCCTGAAGAAGTCATGATTCATACAATCTCATTTCCATGGTGTGTGTCTTAAATGCCACATCTTCAGTTAGCAATTAGTCTCTCATGAAAACAAAATCGAGCATTGCATTCCCTCTGGGTTTGCTTTGCATTCCCTTTGGGTTTTAAAAATGCACACTGAAGTTTGTGCTAGGAAGTACAAATGTGTAGCCATACTAGTGATGAATTCCTTTTGACCTTTTGGCTTTCTCCAGCTGAGATTTAGAAATGACTCCATTTCCCCAGAAAATTGACTCTATTTTTACGTAAATCCTGTCTGTTGATACCTTCATGTTAGCATTAAAAATCTACAATAGTTCAAAGAAAGAGGGAATGAATTTTTTAGTTTACTGTGTCTTGGGTCCTGTTTCTTTCTCTTCTATGCAGTTATGTCAGGATAGAAGACAATGTGAATACAGAGGCATCCTGACTGTAGCCCCTTGGCCTGACTCTTCCTATTTTGTTCTTAATGTTGACACTTTTATTATCCGAGCTGCAGAAATAAGAGATCTGTCCTCACACTGGTCCATCTTATTCACAACCGCTGATATAAGATTTTTAAATCATATAATGGAAACTCATTTATTCAGCTTTTACTTATTGAAAATAAACTATATTTTAGCCACAGAGGCAGGCGTTTGTTGTTGTTTAAATCTCTTTCAGTGCTGAGGTAACTAAAACTAAGAGACATTAAATGACTTCTCCAAAGTAAATAGTAGATCAAGCACTTTAAGCTGAAATCTTTATGGTGTGCTCATTCTATAACACCTCACTACTGCTCCAGAGAATGGAAGAAATTGTGGTTCACAGTGCTAATAAATGGGGAAAATCTGGAGTCAAATTATCTGGTCTTGAATCCAGACTACTACCGAAGAGTCCTCCCTCTGATCTTGGGCATGTTACTTACCATCACTGAGTTTCTACATTCCTCATCTGTAAAATGTGGGTAATTGTGTTATTCACTTTATGGGATTATATTAAGGATTATATAAACTAATTCATGTAATGATTTTAGCAGAGTATCTAATATTTAGTAGGAGCTCAATAAATAATTAATAATAATAATTATGATTAATAATAATAAAATAATTATCATCATTAAAAGTAATATTTGGCCATGACATCTTTTATCATCATCAAAAGTAATATTTAGCTGTGAGTCCTTATAATGATTACTAACAATTTTTAATACTTACTATGGGTTAGCCACCATATTAGGTATTTTAACTATATTCTACTTTTAGAAGGAGGTAGATGATATTACTCATTTTTACAGATGAGGAAACTAAAACTTTCAAATATAAATGTCTTTATCTAACATAATACAGTTGATAAGTGGTAGAACTGTAATTAGAATAAAAATCTGCTTTATTATAATTTACTTATTATGCCACTCTGGTTCCTGGAACTTCTCCCCCACCACCCTAATTGGATATCTATTCCCCAGTAGACCCTGTTAGAGTTGGGTTTTCTCATTAATGTTGTTTGAGCCTCAGGAGTTAAGAATTGCACAAAAACCAATATGTAGCCCTCTATCTATAACCGTGATAAACTAAAATTTCAGTTCCACTGCCTCTTCCTCTTGTTTATTCTTGCTTGATAAAGCTGCTCTGGTGTTTGAGTCTGTCATCAGCACAAACTTCTATTTCATCCTTAGATCAAAACTGTCATCTCTCTATTTCTACCAAGGCTAACAACTCTATAGGTTTAGGTGGAAAGACCCTTATTCAACTCTTTCAGCCTACCTTCAGTGACTTGATCTGTCCATGTATACAATTCTGGAGGCTCCAGAAATCGTCTGCTTCTTCTGTGACATTGTTTTGCACTATAGAATATTTTACTTGCTGTCCATAAGTCTTTTTCAAATGTCTTAATTTTTCTTCCACCTCTATTATTGCTGCTCTAAATAAGAGGCCTTTCTTGCTGGGGCTACTATAATATATTCCTAACTGCGCTGCCTCTATCTATTATTGACCCACAGAAGCCTGTTTTTTATAATGTAGTCAGTGAGAGATTTTTCAGATATGAATTTGATTATGTCACACACCTGCTGGAGATGTTTAAAAGACTCCCCCTTGCTTCGAATATGTGTCACAAGGTCTTGTGTGACCTGGCTCCAGCCTGCCCCTCCAGTTTCACTGTCTACCATACCCTCTTTTGTTCCTGTGGGAGCCATACTTTCCTCACTTCAGTTTCTCAAAATATCAGACTTCGTTCCAATGTAGCCTTTGCTATATCCTCTCCTACCCCTTAAATGTCCCCTCCTCATCTTTCAGATCTTAAATCAAACCTCCATCCTTCATGAAAGCCATCCCTGCCCCGCTATTCTAGCTCCTGCCCCCTGTATAAACTCTCATACCATCTGAACCCATCATTTATAGAACTTATAACACCTTGCTAAAATATATGTATTTCTTAGATTATTCAATTACTATTTGCTTCCGAACTAGACTGCAAATTGACGATGGTAGGAACCATATCAGTTGTGTGTACATTATATCATTTGCCTTAAACACAGTACTTAACAAACATCATGTCCTACATAAGTATATATTATATAAGTGAATAATTAAATAACCTTTGCACTTCCGCCCACAAGTAGATAAAGCACACTGATTTAGTATAAGTTTCTCGGCTTCTTACAGTATTGGCCTTGAATCTTTAAAGGAACTCTTCATGGGTCTCGATTCTGGTGAGTAGGGAGGGTACCTACTTACTTCTCCCAGAAGTCCAAATATCATCATGTAAATAGAACCATTGATGTTTTTAAGGAGTGATTATTGTATAGTGAGTGTCTATTTTCTGTTAGATGCTATCTTAAATGCTTTACATACATGATGATTTCTTCATCTTCACAACTCTAAAACTTAAAATTTAAACTGTTTTAAATTAAAGCAAAACAGTTTTGCTGACTCTAAAACTCTTGGTTTTTCCTCTTCATCAATGTACCTCAAAATTTACTATGATTAATAATTGTGGATAGCTTGTAACAATAAAGATTCCTGGGTTCTACTGCCATAGACTGTGAGCTTTCAGATTTGGAGAGAGACCAGGAATGTGGTGCTGCTGATTCTGTCTGTGAACCACAAACTTAGTAACACTATAATATATGTCAGTACCTCCAAGAATTCCTGATATCCCAACCCTGACTATACTTCTTAGCCAAGCAATTTAATATCTTAGCTTTCTATTTTCTACTCCGTAAAATGGAGACAGTGATAGTTAGCATCATAGAGATATTTAAAGAACTACATTGATAATTTTACACAAAGATTACATAAAAACCAAACATTGACATTCTTTGTTTAATTGTTTATAAATCAGTTTCAAGGAATTATGGACATGATAAATGACAGAAGAAAGCAAACATTTTTTATAAGCTGTCAGTTCGTTTTTTTTTTCAAAATATCATGTCTCCTGTCCCAGATAATATATTTTTGTTTGATGATATATCCATCGTCTCCCCTTCTTTGACCTGGAGCACACTAATTATTGTTACCTCTCTCGGCTCTGTGTATGTGTTACCCTTGTTGTGAGTAACGGGCAACAAATGTGTCAAATGTGCCAGGTATTTTATTTTTTCATGTCACAAGCATGTGCCCCTGACCCACCTGCTATAATTTGGTGTATATTAATTTCTTAGGGATGCAAAACCAAACTAAACTGAAACAACAACAAACCCTTATTAGTTCAAGATGAAGGTGAAAAAAAGAAAAGACAAGAGAGTAATTTAGATCTGTTGTTAAAGAAAATAGAATTCACATAGTATATTTCTAGGACGGATATTTTAAATGATATTTGACTGATGAAATACTTCGATACCCCATGTGACTCCATTAGCAAAATTATTTGTGGTAAATTTGTTAAACTGGGGACTTTAGCCTAGACTAGATTTTAAATTTCAAATGAGATTCGCATAGGGCATTTTTGAAAGAATTAGGTTTTTATCATTGGTTTAATTTGCTCCTAATTCAGAGAATCATTTGTTCTAGAGATGGTATTAAAATTGATATTAGTGACGTTTTAGTGAAATAGGCATTAAAATCTATTTTAGTGACCATTTGTATGCAATCAGCAAAATCCAGATTGTAGGAAACTCTGAAGGTCAAATGGCTCAGGATTTTCAGCAGCTTTATCATCAGGAAAAGAAAGGGATGGAGTAGAAACCCATAAAGTATAAAGGACACAAAAGAAAACTAAACTATAGTATTCAGAAATGGGTTAATAGACTATATTTGGGTGAACAGACTATAAATAAATACAAGAAAGAGGTTATTATAAAAGTCAGGATATGATTACTTTTAAAGGAAAAGAGGTTTTGATAGGCATAGAGAACAAGATTTGGATACTTCAATGGCATAGAGAGAGCATTGGACACTTCCTTCGGGCATTAAATTTTAGAAGATTCTTTGAGTTTAGAACAGTGTTTACCACTAGCAGAAAGACAGAAGTAGAAAAGGGGACCCTGAACACAGACACATGAAGCAATTAGAAAAACTTACAGATCTGTTCTTAAAAAAATAAAAACTCAGACCAAACCAATTGACTTTAGAGAGATATATATTACAGAGCTTGGTAAGTACATTCCTTCTCTATTTGAACCATGAAAATGCAAGAGAGTATAGTGTATTCATACTCGTTTAGTGCTTCAGCAATGGAGGGTGAGGGTACTTCACATATTCCATAAATATTTATTTTGCCTTTTTGGTGTGTTAGACACTGCTTTATTAAAACGTCATAATGACCATTTAAGATTGGCTTATTATCCCCTTTTTACAGATGTAGAATAACTAAATGAGGAAAATAGTTTTAGTGCTGAGAGTTAAAGGATAAATAGTAGTTGAACCCTCAGTTGTGGGTAGCAGAAAAGGCATTTCCAGCAAAAGAAATAACATGCAGTAAATGTGTGACAGCAGGAAAGTGTAATAAGGAGCATTTAGGGAACCAGTGTAGTCTAATCTTGTTAGAAAACAAGATTTAAAAAAGTAAATTGGTGCCATATTATAAATATGAAGGTGAGAAGTTATTACTTAACTTTGTAAGTTTTGGAAAGTCATTGAAGATTTTTGAGTAAAAAGCAACACATTATGAAGATTTTGGAATATTACTTTGTTCACGGTACATTTGATAAACAAAGGAGTATGATTGCAAGTAAAGTGTAGCTTAGAAAAAGGCAATTTTAAAATAAAGAAAAGGAAGTGCTTCCTTACTCAGTAGGTAGGATATAGATATAATTTTTTGTACTTTTATCTACAAAAGAAAGTGGCGCAATATTTTAAGGTTTGTACATCTAGTTGTTCTACCAGAAAGTCTTTATTGGCTTTACACTTTCATCAAGAGTACATGATAATGCCAATTTTAAAGAATGACTATTGAAGATTATTTTTTTGCAATATTTGTCAATTTCGTTAAAAACTTTATCCCAATGTTGGTTCCTTTCTTATATTTCTTAATAAAGTTGAACATTACATAGACTTATAGTGACTTTTCTTTCTTCAATTGTGCATTACCTTTCATATCATGTTATTGGAAAAAGAAACTGAAATTCTCTTTTCATTTATTTGAAAAATCTTGCAAATTAAGGATATTAATGATTTTTATCAGTCACCTGTTGTGAATATTTTGTCTGAGGAGAGTACAACTCACCTTTAATCTTTATTGGCTGTATATTTTGATGTATATTTACATAGAACCTTTCTACGTATTAGGGCTTATTTTACTTTTATCACCCTCAAATTTGATTCTCACTAAAACTATTTGAGGGAGATGAAATTCAGTAACTTAACTCGAGTTTTACCTATGTAATTATATAACTTTCCCAAACCACTGTAAAGTGGAGATATTGCTGTATATCTTACAGACATATATGTTACTTGATTCAACCAAGTTCTTATAGAATGCCAGCTACCAAAGGTATAAGGTGTTTTCCTGCTCCCGAGGAGCTTGTGTTGTGGAGAGACTTACTGGTATATATGCATGTAAACCTTTATGACAATGTAAGCAAACTCCAGGAATAGAGGGGCTTGGGTAACTATGCCCAGGGGACTTGGGGTGAATCTTAAACTAGAAATAAAAGGATGAGTAGGAGGTAGGAGATTTCTGTTAATTAGAGAATAAGTCAGTGATCTTGCTTTGGGAACAGCAAATATATCTTCTGCTTACTGTGTTCAGAGTGTAGGAAAGACAAGGTTAGCAAGATAGGGTTTGGGGTAATATTGTGAAGGTCTTTGTATTCCTTATCAAGAAGTTTGGACTTTATCTTGTCGTCATGCCTTATATCACTACCAGTTTAAGTTTTCTCAAGTTTTAAAGTAGGAGAGTGTCCTGACCAGATTTGTGTTTTGGGGAGGATCATTCGGGAAAGAGAATGGAAGAAGGCCTGAATGTGGACTCAGACAGATAATAGGGAAAAGACTTAGGAAGCTTTTTTTCATTTTTCAGAAAAGAGAAAGGTAAAGGCATAAACCATGAAAATATCTTAGGAAAAGAAAGGAAGAAACCCCATTGAAAAGATATTTAGGGTAGAGACAGCAAGACTTAGTAACTATATGAGAGTGAGAGAGAAGCCAAAACAACATATTTTCAGCTTGGATACCTGATAGATTATGTCATTTTTAGCTATTCTAAAGAATTTGAACAGAGAGGAGATTTGGAGAGAAACACCAGTTTGCATGTGTGGACTATGAATTACTGATGATTAACCCTGGGGAATTGTTCAGCAGACAGCTAGCTACGTATTCCTATCTGCATCTCCAGTGTGAGCACTAAACTGAAAATAGAGATTTGGACATCATCCCCACATGGGTGGTGGTTGAAACCACAGGTGTGGATAATATTTCCCAGGGAGACTATGAAGAGTGAAAAGAGATAACAAGCTATGGACAGAACCCTGGAGGATGCCAGCATGGTGGGTAGAGATGTTGTTGTGAAGATTAAATCAGATCCTGTATGAGAAAGCACTTTTATGAGTGGTAATGCACTTCCCAGATATAAGGGATTATTGTTATTCTTATTATAATTATTAAGAATTTCAGCTTCTATAAGAGGATAGAGATAAGTACTATCATACTGTTGAAGCAGAAGAACAGTTGCCATTTTAACCTCAGAGGCATTATGAAAATATACAAGCAGTTTTTTTTTTTTAATGAAAACATTTCAAATGCTAAGGTGGAAGAAGCTTTTGTCAGGACTAAAGAGGAGCCAGAGTTTTCAGTTTTGCTCATTCCAACTGTAGCCATGGGTTTGCCATCTGGGAATTTGTAGTAACTGTAAGCAAGTATGTTACCACTGAGTCATCTCCCATAGAGTGCTTGAGAAACAAGGCCTGGGTCCAGATTGTCATTCAAGAATTTTACAAAACTGCCTTCTAAGAAAGCCCAAGAAATTTTCATGAACCAGATTGGTCTAAAATTTATACATAGCTTTTGCTTGAACTTGCAATATTGAAGATATTTTTATTAAGGCTATAGAAAGAAAAATAATCACTTACATGTTCATTTACCAAAATATTTTCAAAACTCGTATGTTTTGTACTTTGTATTGCAAATACAGGTGAATAAGAGAGATTCCTTTTTATCTTAATTTGAAACTAAGGAAATATTAGTTCAGCAAACTGTGTGGCACATTAGAAATAGCTATAGAATTTGAATTAGAATATATGAGTTTATATGTGACCTTTGATATTTGTTGATGCGGAACTTTATTTCCATACTCTTCAGTTAACTTCATCTGCAAAATGGGAGTAATAACAGCTAACTTACAAGTCTGTTGTGTAAGTTAAAAGACCCTCCCTATAACAACATGAATATTTTAAGCTATAGAAAACACTTTATGAATATAAGGGACTACCTAACTGTAAAATTATAAAAGTTATGTCATGACTGTGAAAGAAAGAATTCAGTTTTGAAATTTTATTCTGGTTAATGGAGGTACAGAGTTTAAGATAAATTGACTTTTACTAAATGCCGAATCTTGAAAGATACCCATTTTGCTAAGTCTCAAAAAGAGAATAGTATGTGGAAAATTCATGATTGGATAATTGACTGTGGTATCAAAGCTCAAAGTCAACCTCATCTCTTTAAAAAGGTATGGGTAACTTGGCTATGCTGTCTCTCATCCTATTGATTGTCAGGATAAATTGCAAACAGTAGCTTTCAGTTTCATTATCCTCTTCCTCCCATTTTTCTCAGTCTGTGACCCTCCTGAATCCTTGTGGTTTTTAGAAGATACTCAGCGACTCCTAGTCTGGTCACGCCCTTTGAAAGTTGTGCTTTTCCATAGCATTTATTATATAAAATTAAATATTATGGTTATAAGTAAGGGTCCTCTCTTTTCTATTAATCTGAAAACGTGGCATCGGGGTGGGGGGCATGTCTTCAGTTTAATTCTTTTTAAAATATTATCTTTTTTTCTTTACATTAAAAAACATTTCATCTCATATTTCAATCATCTACTTCGCTAGGGGCTTACGAAGTAAGGGAAAGAAAGGGAAGAAAAAAAGGATAGAAGGAAAACATGAACTTTACAAAGAAAGGGAAGAAAAAAAGGATAGAAGGAAAACATGAACTTTAGGAAATCAGACCAAGTTTTTATAATGAGCCTCAATGGCCTTGAATACAAATATTGCAAAGTAATTCTAAGGTTGGTGACTTGATCTCAAGGGTTTAAATAACAAATATAATTTAAGACCTTAAATAACCTGTGTAGATAAGCAGCCAGATAAACAGTAAAAAAGAGGGAAATTCTTAAGAAACAGATTTTTATTTCTGTTGCAGAAGATTATTTTTAAATATGTGAAAATTGAATTGAAGAGCTAACTTAATTTAGTTTTATCTTCAGTGACCCAATTATACATGATCATGTTTCTTATTATGAAAATAACCACCAAATTTAATACTGTGAATATATATGGTGTTATATCTATAGTTAAATTTTTTATATTTAAACACTGAGCTTTATGATATCAATAAAATAGTTGACTAGTAGAAATTTTTAAATCGTTAAAGTATGTAGAATACTTTTTAAATAGCTGAATATAATTCTGTAGTTACTTGTCTATTCCCCTAATAGAGTAAAGATATCTTGAAGATGGGGACTCTTTTGCTTACCGTTGTATTCCCAGTACCTGTCACAGTTTAGCGTATATTAAGTACAGAATATTTGTAGGTCACATTATGTCTATATCACTTAATTTGTTTGCAAAAAATGAGTGGTTTTGATGTTTCAGTTAGGTTGAATATACAATTCTAGATTTTTAAATTTATATCCACACTCTTGATAACTAAAATGATTTGAGAAAGAGAACTTGAAGTGTATTGCTTGCCAGAGAAGAAAAAAATTTCAGTGATGTATTCAATATTGCTTCTAATAAAATGTACAGATCATTAATTTAATCTTTAGTTCTAGAAAGAGGTAAGAACATTTCTTATTCCTAGCCATTATAAGAAGCCAAAGGTCAGAGGAAATGTTCTTAATAATGTAAGGCAGATTCTCTTAGCCTAGAAATCATTCCCGTGGAGTAAAGTCATGTACCACTAGCTGCTGCATTAACTCGTTCAGGCCACTAGGGTACCATTGAGTGCACTGAAGCTGCAGTTTACCAAATGGTACCCCAGTGGTCTTACTCAGTTATTGAAGCTTCCAGAAGGGCCTATGTCTTTCTAGAGAGCAGTTTAAACATTGGAAAAATCTGGTCCAGTGTAAATTTTCCCAAGGCGATGCTTAAAGAAAAGAGCTAGTGCATAGCTTTACCTTGTAGCATATACAGTCAATTCTTTGTGTAAATGTACCTCTGAACCATGAAGATGCTGCTTGTTTCTCCTTTGCTCAACATCATTTCCAGGGGAATTAGAATAGATTATATTGTAGCTTTATTTAAAAAAACAAAAATTTATATAACATAATGGCTTAATATTGGTACTTTGGAAATTCACGTAAGGCAGAAGGGAAAGGCAGAAGGGAATGCTGGGAGTGGCAAGAAGAAAAATTTTGAAAAAGAATGTTACCGTCTCTTTGGATGTTACTAATAACTGTTTCACAGCAAAGTCCCTTGGGCCTCAGTAATTGCTAGATACAAGTGAGATTAGCAACATTTTTAGTCCTTTATCTTATAATTTAGTCATGTGGGCTAGCTAGGAGGCAACATTGTTGAAATAATTGTAGTGACTCAGCTTTAACATTTGCTACACAATTAGATTTTCTTTAGGTCAAGCATGGCAGATCAAACTTTGCTTTCAGCAAACTTTCCTCAGATCTATTGTAATTTTATCAAAGAGTGGTGAAACATGATACTAGCTGGGGTGTAGTGTTTGGAGAGCTATCTCACATGCATTTTTACATTTTCATAGGTTTTGATGTTTTCTCTGTTCAGCGTAGTATTAGTTTTATTCATTTAATTCTCTTTTTGAATCTGAGATTATCTAGTTCTATTATTGTTCTATTGGCCAGAATTTAAGCCCATTTTTTAATGCCTCATTTCAACGCTTCTTTACTTGCTCTCTTACTCATTCACAAAACATTTAATGAGTTCCCACTATGTAGCTTCTGAACTAGTGCCAAAAATACAAAAATGAATAAAATTCAGTTGCAGCTCTCAAGGAGTTCTAGAATTTAGTAGAGAGAGGCAGGTATATGAATGAATAGTTAATATGCAGGGTAATAATGACTATAATAAAGGTAAACAGATAATGCTACAGAAACACAGAAGAGCAAATGACTAAATTCAATCGGAGCCTTTGGGAGGTGGGATACACAGAGGAGGTGACATTTTAGTTGGGTGATGGAAGATAGATGGAGGTTTTTTTGTTGTTGTTGTTTTTGTTTTTAGAAGAAAAGACAGGGTAGCGTGAGAAAAAAATCTGGGAAGAGAGAGTATCGTGTAGAGTAGAACAGAGAAGAGAAGGGAACTTGTCATACCTGGGGATGAGAGCCCTTGAAAGAAAATCTCCAGGAAAGGATAATCAACAGTGTCAGATTCTCCAGAAAAGTCAAGTCAGATAATAATTAATAAATTATTCTGAATTTGACATTTAGAGGTCTCTAATGTTGAGCATTGTTGATAGAAGGATAGTGACAGGAGATAGTTTTCCTGTGAGGCAAGAAATGGAATTGTTTGATGAAGTTGGTGCAGGAAGTATTGAATACTCTTTCCAGAATGTTTACAGGGAAGGAGATTGATAGTATGGTAGCTGTTGGAAGAAGCATGGTTCGTAAAAGCCTTTGGAGATTAGATAGATTTGCTATTTGAAGCCAAGAAATCGGCAAAGCAAAAATATGGAGACAGAAGTTTTTGGAAGGCTATTTTTATTTAACAATTTGGTGGAATATTCCAGCTAATTAGATATTTATCTACCCCTTTCCTCTCAATTCTATGCTTGACAAACTTATTTAACAAAGTTAGTCATGTAAAAATTGGGTAGGAAAAATACATTTAAATTATATGTAATGACCATTTGTATTGTTATATCTTTGCAACCTGAAACCTATATTTCCAACTTAAAATTATTTTTCACACCAAGCTTTGAGTTAATTAATGAAAAATTATGAAGATCCACCTTCAACCTTATCTACCTTGGAGTTTGCTGTCTTGAGGGTAGATAAGCAGAGTTAATTTGGAAATAAACTTCAGTCTTTTCCTTATGTGCTTTTCCATATGTATTTTCGCATGCTCATGTACTTTCCCAACAGTTTTATATCGGCAGAGACTATGTGTTCTATATTATCTTTGGACCGCTTTACCCAATATTTTTCACACAGCCAGATATCCAATAGGTATGAATTATCTTAAATACTTTACTTTAATGATGTTATAAAGCCTTAGACTCTGTTTCCTAAAGCCTCAACATTAGGGAAAGCTATTGAGATGTAGACTTTTTCCCTTAAAACTTAATATCTAATTTTTATATAATCTTTTTTTTTTTTTTTTTTTTTAAGGGAGATCACAGCAGAATCTAGTATTTCTACCTTCCTGGAAATTATAGGAAGATATGGTGATGAGCATTTTCAGGAGAAGGAAATTTATTTTAGAAGGATATATAAGCAAAAAGATCTTAGGAAAAATGATTGGGTTTCCCAGGTATTAGGGTACACTCATGGTTAAAGAGAAGAATATAAAGATTATTTTAATCCAAGGTAATTTTTCTTGGAGAGTATGAGAGAAACAAGAGCATATCATCTCTCTAGAGCTGTTTAATAACTACTAAATGAAATAAGGAAATTTAATAATTACTGAATTAACAGATATGTTTAATCATATTGCTTATAGCATTATTGTTTATAATTGCAAAACCTGAAAATAGCCTAAGAATCTATCTATTGTGGATTATTTATACAATGGAATACTCTGTGGTAGTGAAAATGAATGAACTACCCATATAGGTTACAATATGAATGAATTTTAATAATAATATTGAGAAAAAATATAGTATGATTCTATTTACATAAAGTTCAGAAACAGGCAACATTAAACACCATTACTTAGAAAAATACATATATGTGATAAGGAAAAGCAAATGAATGAACAACACAAAGTACTCTAGAGCAATAGTCCCCAATCTTTTTGGCACCAGGGACCGGTGCTCCTATGAGAATCTAATGCCTGATGATCTAAGGTGGAGCTGAGGCAATGATGCTAACGCTGGGGAGCAGCCGCAAATACAGATGAAGCTTTGCTTGCTCTCCTGCTGCTTGCCTCCTGCTGTGGAGCCCGATTTCTAACAGGCCACAGACTGGTACTGGTCCGCGGCCAGGCGGTTGTAGACCCCTGCTCTAGAGTATATGAGATTTGGTTGGGTTTGGGTACACCTGATGCTTCCAAGTCAATGGTAATGATACATTTCTTTAGCTGTTTGGTTGGTACACAGAGGTTAATTTTATGATTTTTTAAAAAGATATGTATGTGTTTATGCTCTATTTATATGTATCCTATATTTTATAAGAAAAATTACAACATTGCGAGAGCTCAGTAAAGATAGAGTGTATTATTATGATTATTACTACTATTATTACTCAATACATACTTGTTAAATGAGTTACAGCTTTTCTATCAAATAATTTTTAGATTTTTTTTTTCAGATTTCTTGCCATTGATGAAGACATGTCATCATAGCAGGAAATCTTCGGAGAAAAAACATGCAGCATGAGCACCTAACTATTTAGAAATATCTGGATGATTGGCTAAATTCTCAATCTTCATCATTATGTTTGGCACAATTTTGGTAGAATCTACACTTGTAGAACTTGTATACAAGTTTGGATAGTAATTTGTAGCTGGCAAAATATATTACAAATCATATCTTTCTTCTGAATTCACTAAAGAAGCCTATAAAATGTACATGAAAGCCAATGGTTTAAACAAGCTGGTGTGTCTATATTTCACTTCTTATGCCTCCTCTTCACAGACAACTGGACTCAACCCCACTCTTAATTTCATTTTTTTCTGTGCTCATTCATAATTGATCAATCAACCAATTACTAAGTCTATATTTGATATCTATAATGTATCCATTAATCTACTTATATATTCAGAAATATGAATGATAATAGTTATTTATTATAAGTTTAATAAGTGACAGATGCTCTGCTAAGTGCTTATGTGCACTACTAGTTTCTATATATACTGTCTGATTTTGCAGATTTCATAAAATGTCTGTAATTCCTCATTCTCAGCTGACTATTAAAGTATATACCTCTGCTTTTGATACATGAATTCTAAATATTTACGTCAAACTATAACCTCAGATTATTCAATACTCAATAATTATTTAAAGCTTGGCTGAGAGAAATTATAATTTTAGAAGACTGCCTTAAAACTCTGCAGAACTCCTCCTAGAATATTTTAAATCTATCTGCCTCTCAATCCAGTACTGGCGCTATGCACTATGCCCAAAATTACTTTACTGAACTATAGTTGAGAATGATGTTATAAGTGAGTAGGGTAAAAAAAGCTAAGCTATGAAACTATCGCTTTGTCTGCTGTAATATGTTGTCACCATATTAATCTTCATGAGAACCCATGGGAGAGATACTTATATGGTTTTGTTTGATTCCTGAGTAGTTTGCCTTGATCTTCTTGGTCTTTTTTGTCTTTTTTAAAATAATAAGGTCATGCTGAATCAGGTCAATGATTATCTTTCTTCAGTCATAAACTGCTAAGCTGCTTTGAATCATATTCATGTCGCTCTAGCATATGTTCAATACTAACCACTTCTCTTTTGCTAAATTATATTACTGTGTTCACTGTATCTTTCCTACTTCTGTGGTCTCTTTTTTTTTTCACAAACTTATTTCAATTAATCTTTATTTTTTAATTTTAAATTTTATCATATTTATGTAACCTTAAATTCTCTCTAGAATAAGGCAAATCATATAATTAAGTTGAGTAATCATAATTTTATAACTCCACAATTTGATACATATTTTTTAGATGAGAAGATTTAAATAACTTATCCAAGGTCATACAATTTATAAATGATGGAACCAATATTCAAATCCAGTCTGATCTTTCTGACTGCAAAGCCTGTGCACTTTCCACATATTACATTGCTCTTTGTTGACTACCCATTTTATGTCAGACACTGTTTTGTATACTAGAGATTCAAGAATGAATGAGATGGTTCCTGGCCTATGAAGCCCTCACCCTTGTAAAGACAATAGCAGAAATAAGCTGGCATAGCTAAGGCATGGAGCTCAGAGTCTGCAAGAGGCCTCAGCAGCTGTGCTGTGGTGAAAGACCTTGGCATAAGTTGTGGATACCATTTGCCCTGGGCCAGAGACAGGAAATGGGGCCAGCATCCCTGAGCACGTGACTTCAGCTATGAGCCTTCCACCTCTGTTCCAAGAGGAACATGTCAAAGACATATTCTTGTCTAACCCATGTGATGCAGAAGATGACTGGGCCAAACTCCCAGCAATGATTTCCTCCTGCTCCTTCCAACAATAAGGCTACTTTCCTCTTCAAAGCCTTCCCCACTTCAGAATCTAATTCTTATTCAGACAATCCTCAGGTCTAATTGATCTCTCTGTGGGAACAAAAAAGTGGAGCACTTTCTCTTGTGCATTGTTTATAAAAAGCCATTCTTTACTTAGTACTCCACAAAGGGCGGGAGACCTGGAAGTCTGTGTATGTGTGTGTGCACGTACATGTGGTGTATGTGTGTGCTTACCAAATTACATGCTATAATTGGGGGCTGAACAGATCTTTGTAGAAGAATGGTGGAGGGATTCGTCAATTTACACAGAGTATGTGATGGAGAAGAATGGGGAAAAAGGGGGGTGGAGAAAGTGGAAAGAAAAGGCAATTTAGAGAAAACTGGATAAGTGAAATGCGAGATAAGATTCCTGCCTTTGTAAAACTGTCACCGTAGGAACAGACCAATTAACATGAAACGGTTAAAGAATAATTAGAAGCTAAAATTTTGTTGATGACCTTGACTATACCAGGAGTTCAGAGAAGAGCAATGGTGGGTGGCAGAGAGCAGCCAAGAAGGCTTTACCCAGGAGGCCAGGCTTGAGGACCTTTGAAAGATGAGAAAATTTAATCAGGCAAAGAAAGGATGGCATTGCATACATAGATTTATAGAACCCCAATGACCATAATTCAATTGAGACTGTGTTCTGTAAGCCTTGCAGAAAATTGTTTCATAAAATTCTAGACACTCTGAGATTATTCTTAAGTTTCTTATGTATATGATTTATAATATATGATTTATAATATCCAATCAGGTCATAAGCACTCAGAAGCCTAGGTGGTTTCTTCTATATATATATATATATTTTGTATTGCCCAAATGTGCTTAGTGCTCTAAGCTAACAGTTTCTAATAAATGCTTTTTAATTGACCATAAGGTCACCTTGTGAGGTAGTAATTATGATAGCTTCTACCCACAGACAGTTATTGTGTCCCAGGCAGATCTACCTACATTATTTGTAAGGCTTGAAGCAAAAATACAGATGAAGGCCATGTACTAAAATACTTAAAAGTTCTAAATCGAGCTAGCAAACTGTTACTGAACATATTTAATATTCCTACTTCAACAAATATTCTTTCAAAATGAGCATAGAGGACCTGGTTCAAAGTGAGATTTGAATGAGTTTTGGCTCTTCAAAATTCCTAGCCATAAGGAGGCAATATAGGAAAAATGGACCTGAGCATGGGTCAAGATCCACCTCATTCTTTTCCCTCTCTTGCCAGGCTTTACTCAGCAATGGCTCAGGACTCACACTCAGAGTTATAGACATTCTAGCATATGCTTATAAGCCACACCATTTGAGATCCACTCCTCAGACTTAGGGGTACACACCAATGGAATGGTCCACTGTCAGAAGAAGGATTAGGGACCTAGCTAGGATCTAGAAGTAGGGGATTCAGGGGTCAACTCATGGTGGGGTGGTGCTTAGGCTCCAGGTAAGTACAACTCCTTGATCAGGAAGAGTTCCTGCCAGAGGAGGGTCAGAGTGAGTCCTTCTAAAGCATGTGGCCAAAGGCTGAGTTCTTATTTGCCCAGAGCCACTGTCAGGCATTGAGCTAAGCACGTGAACATTTTATTGATAAGAAGACTGGATATCAAAGTTGTTTAGCCTATTTAAGTTGTGACAGGTACTATGTAAATGGTAAAATTAGAATATGGACCCATGTCTCTGTGACTCTAGAATCCCTTTTCTTCACTTGAGTGCTTTTTCAGCTACTGGAAAACCTACTCCATTCTCTGGTTTCTCTTCCCTTCTCTTTTATTTTTCCAGTTTAGGTTATGATGGTGAAGTGAGGGAAAAAGCTAGTCAGTAGGAAGGGATGAGAGTACGAAAGGGCATGTGAGAGTTTTGAACTTGAATGTCAAGAAAGTGACATTATAAAAAGACAAAGGGTTAGAATTAACCCTATAGTTTTATAGGATTTTCAATACCCTTTAAATACTTAGATATCATGTAAAGGGGAAAAATTTCACAAGTCGCCTGTATTATTATTTTTATTATAGGATACTATTTAAATACGTCAGAGCATAAAAACAGGTATAATTTTTATTCAACTATAAAGCAAAGAAATTTAGAAAACAAATATAAACTAAAACTACTCCATTTATTCATGTATTCAGTAAATGTTTAGTAGGCATTTGTTTTGAGCCAACCACTGGAGATATAGTAGGGAATAAGAACGATAAAGCCCCTTCTTTCATAGAGTTGTCTTCCGATAGAGTAAAATCAAAGTTAACATTTACATACTCATGACTATTTTTATAACTGGCAATTTGTACTTAATCTCATCTACCTTTTTCACCCATCTATCCAACCCTCCTGATATATGGTGACCACCAGTTTGTTCTCATAAGTTTGTTTTTAAGATTCTGCATATAAGTGAAACTATATGGTACTTGTCTTTGTCTGACTTATTTCACTTAGCATAATACCCTTTAGATCAGTACATGTTGTCACAAATGGCAAGATTTCATTCTTTTCTATAGCTGAGTAATATTCCATGTGTATATATATACCACATCTTCTTTATCCATACATAGGTACTGTAGTCAATAATATTGTAATAAATATGTGTGGTGTCAGATGGGCACTAGACTTATCAGGATGTGCCCTTTGTAAAGTATATAAATGTCTAGTCACTATATTATACACCTGAAACTAATATAATATTGTATGTCACTGTAACTGAAAAATAAAATTAAAAAAAAACCCAAAAATATTACCATTTATTTAATATGAAGGATGACATTTTCTTGAAACTAAATCTCTACTCACAACATGGATACGGTTTTGACAGTTCAGCATGACTATACCATACTACACATTTTAAGATGACTAAATTCTCTGACCATTTGCCACTAATTGTATTACTATTAAATATCCCATAATACTAGTTGGCTTCCATGAGGCATAAGCATGGCATTTATATTTAATTTTATTTCTCATTAGCCATGAAAATTAAATAATACTTGGTACTATGCAATTATAATCACAAACATAAATGTAGACTTTGAAGTCATGTGTTAGTACTCAGTTATAAGGTGTCATTAAGATGATCCTGAAAAACTTGGTGTATTAAATAGATTATCATAGAAATCAAATACAAAATTAAGAAATACATTGTAGAGATCCACGGGAAAACATCCACAAAATCTGGTTTAAAAATGTTGTAATAAATGATACTTTCTATTCTCTTTCTCTCGGTCTCAATTTTAATAGACTCTGACCTCTCTGAAGGCAGGAATCCACTGCTTAGGTTGTATCTACAGTGCCTTTCTATATCTAGCACCAAGTAAATAGATAGACATTGTTTTTCAGTGTATGAACAGAGGAAGGGCTGAGTAAACTCTAGGTTCAAAATACATTTTAGTTTTCAGATGTTGAAATCTGTCACCTGATTTTTTTGTTGAAATGATAGAGATAATTTTCCTCTGCACTTTTAAATATATGGCTGCAAATATGCCAACACTATAGTATTTTTCATTAAGATTAGATAATTTAAAATTAAAATTGCAGAATTTGAGAAAGAGCTATCTTCATTCAAATGGAATTCTTTTTATTCATTGATATTTTCCTCCTATTCCTATGCTTATATATAGAATTGAAATTGTGCTGCGTGTACACATGTAGTTCTTCCTTTACCATGATTTAGTATACATTTTTAATGTTGATTAGTAGTATGTAACCCCAATAGATATCATGTTTATATTTATTCTTATTACAAAATGGAGAGACAAATATTATAAATAATTTAAAAATACAGACAAGCAAAATAATAAAATATCACTAATATTCCTACCATGAAGAGAATATTACTATTGTTGTATTTTCTGGTATGCTTTCAGTCTTTTTCTAATACATATGCATGTAATGCATGTGTTTTTGTTTGAAAATGAAAACTAGCAATGTATATTTTTTAGATATATTATATTTAAAACTACTAGGAAAGTGCTGGTGTATAAAAAATACAGGTAGGACGCCAAAAGGAAATTGAAGATGTATGCAGCCACCACATAGCTAATATAATCACATTATATAGAATTTTGAAGCACTTGTGTTTTCTGGGAACCTGGATGAGGAATGGTAAGAAGAATCTGGGGATCAAAAGTTTCTAAGCCAAAGCCCTAAGAATTGGAGTTAGAGAGAAGCAGGATCTTGTTGCTAGGCAACCAGCATTCCAGGAGAAGACCTCCAGACAGTACACCCACTGCTCTGCCCCCCAGAGTGACATGTGCTGAGTGTTTGTGAGGATAGCTCAGCTCTTTATGCAAACTGGCCTCCAAAGTCCAGCATGTGTCCTGCCCATAGAATATGCCCCTGACCTTCTCAGCTCAGTTTGCAGCCCAGATGGAAAAGACAGACAGGTCTGAGACAGACCTTTGGTGAAGCCCCTTGGGCTCACAGCGAAATTGTGCTAGGCATGATCTGCCAAGATCTGGCTGTCATTGACTTTTTCTGTCAATGACTTCAGTATGGTTGGGGTGGGGAGGAGTCTAGGAAAAGCCATAATGACAAGCGTTTTGAACATATTCAGGAATTAAGGAGAAATGTTTGGAGTAGGAGAGGGAGAGGTGAACAGAGTCTGTACTCTTCTCTGGGGAGAAAATACACCAGATTGCTATAGATTTGGCAGTGTGACTTTCTTACTCAAACTGCTTAAAATGGCAAATTCTGGTTCTTATAAGAATATGACTAATTTGTGCCCCAAAATGCAGTGTTCTGGAGGACCTGACCACTCTACAGTATAATTAATCATTTTCCTGACACCTGAGAGGTACTTGTACCCTTTGTTCTTTTCCTGGAGCACAAGAGAAGGAGACTACCAGTTATTGAACACTCTGTCTGTCTCTAATCTCTTAATCATATGTGTAATATCCAAAAACTGCTGAAAGTAAAGTTTTCTTTTTACTTCTTATTTAAAAAACAATCTTAGAGAGAAACTGCAAAAATAGCTCAATTAATCCTGTATATCCTTCTGTTAGATCCAGTATTTTGCCATATTCATCTAGAAAATAAAAAGGGTTAAATAAGTTTTCAGCAAACTAGTTTGGCAACAAAACTTGACCTGAAATAGCAGGTAGCTCTGTAAGATCTTTATTCACTCTACTATGGTGAGAAAAATCCATGTATTTCATTATAGAACTATTAATTATTTTATTATGGAGTACCATCCATTTTAAGACTCTATTGGGGTATTAGGTAATATATGGTATATGCATCTTTGACCTTTCTAAAATCCATATGAGTTCTAAATTCCAAAATATATCTGGCTGTAAGAATTATAGAAGAGGAATTATAGACCTGTACTATGTGCTAGATACTGTACAGGGCAACTGACTCTTTTTTTTCTCTCTGCATAGCAATTCCATAGAGAAGTCATTATCTCCACTTTGTAAGTTCAAGGACATTAAAAAATTCCCCCAGTGTCACATAGTAAGTGGTAGATCCAGAATTTAAATCTAGGTACATCAGACTCTATTTTAGCTCATTCCACTACACAATATTGCTTCATTTCACTATTCTTGTTGTACCCTACCCATGAGGAAGCTGTGGTTATGAAATATCCCAAGGTTGCAATGGAAGATGCAAGGCCAGATTAGAATCTACTGCCTGAGGGAATCGCAGTGGACTGCTGCCTCCTTCTGCCTTATGTCTTGGCAAGCTGGAGTCTCGTATAAGTAGCAAGATCTATCCTCAAGTTAGGGATAGACGAATCAAAACCAAGGAGATAAATCAACATGCCATTCTTCAAGCACCCTAGCTACCCTCAGCATGACGGATCACAGAGGCTTTGCTTTAGAAGACTTCCACTGTTCAGAATCTTGCTTTCATGGTTTGCGAGCTGCACGTCCTCGGCAAGTTATTTATCTTCTCAAGCTTTACTTTCTTTATCTCTAAAAATAGATAATAATTATTTTTAAATTATGGAGTTTTTAAAAATATTAAACTAGATGGCATAGTGACTATCATACATTTAGCACCAAGCAAAGTGAGAAATTGTTATTATCATATCATCCCCTGTTTTCCCTGCTGTGCTCCAACAGTGCCCATGATGGGGTGATTCTCACAAAAACATGCTTTTTATTCTCTTCAGTTCTTTTTCTTGTCTATAATAATATCTGTTTTCTATAGTAGTGGTTACTGATTATAATACTGACCAATTAATATTCCTCAAACTCCACTCACTCTGTGAAAGCTGCCCACTCCATCATGGAACACCCAATGCTTGTCTTTTTGTTTACTTAAGTCCTGCAAATAATTTAAGACTCAGTTTAAGTCTCAACCTCATCATGGAGCCTTCATTGACTTTCATAGCCCTCAGTAATGTTGCCAGTTAATGCATTCCAATAGCATTTGTTCTCTTTGCTTCTGCATGGAAACATAGATTCCATAACAGCATTGTATTTGCCTTGCCCTTTTAAGTAGCTATGGACATCAGAACCCATGTCTTTACATTTCTTTATATCTTTATCAGTGATAAGCCATGATAGTTGGAACCCATGAAAAGGTCTAAATAAATATTTCTGATTTTGAATATAGGAGATTTTGATGTGTCTAGTGGTTTATTCCTGAAAAATTTTGAATTTGAATTAGGATTTTTGGGGCCCTCAGCCAAGGATAGAAAATACAAAACGTATGTATCACCAACCTTCCTTCTCCCATGGAAGACATTACAATTCAATTGTGTCATCACTCTTTTTTTTTTCAGTTGACACTGGAACAACATGGGTTTGAACTATGTTCAATCCACTTATAGATGGATTACTTTCAATAAATAGTGTATTGTTTTTGATCGATGGTTAGAAATCTGCATATGTGGAGGGCTGACTGTGTGCACTGACCTACACCATTTTATGTAGAGGACTTGAGCATCTACACATTTTGGTATCTGCATGCGGTCCTGGAACCAATTCCCTGCAGATGGTGAGGAGCAACTAAGTTTTGGGGGAGGCAAAACTTATATGCAGATTTTCAAATATTTGGGGGGTCGGTACCCTTAGCCACCTGCATTGTTCAAGGGTTAACTGTAAACCCAGGTGCACCTCAGAAGCTTTCCAGGTGTTGTCAAGGCAAGATTGGCTAGTGCAGCGGTCCCCAACCATTTTGGCACCAGGCAGCAGTTCTCCTATGAAAATCTAATAATACCTGATGATCTGAGGTGGAGCTGAGGTGGTGATGCTAGCACTGGGGAGTCACTGCAAACATAGATGAAGCTTCTCTCACTCACATGCTGTTCACCTCCTGCTGTGTGGCTCAGCTCCTAACAGGCCACAGACTGGTACTAGTCCACGACCCAGGGGTTAGGGACCCCTGGGCTAGTGGCTCAAAACCAAAGCTCTAGATGATATATATTTTCTACTTATTATTTCTGCCCATTGAACATAGAGT
>NW_006494614.1:54059231-54088026 GCF_000325575.1 Pteropus alecto | reverse complement strand
TGAAGGAGGAGGAGTGAAAAGTATTGCTGGTGATCTTTCTTGTAGTTGGAAAGAGAAAGAAATGAAGGGTGGAATAAAGGTAATATGAAAATTACCTTTTGCAATTCCTGGAATTGCAAAAAAGATAAAAAATAGCAAAATACATAAACAAGGGAAACTCTTGTTTGATAATCAGCCTGCAGTGGGCTATCACAGGGAGAGGTAGGCAAAAGAAGAAAAGAGAAAGAAAAATATGAACAAATGAGAGAGCCAATGTATTATTGTTGCTGCTGCCGTTTTATTCATAACATTCTATCTGAGAAACCTTAACTCCTAGAGATGGTCTTTTAGGTAATGAATTGCTATGAGGAGGTTTGAATTGGTTAAATATAGATGGATAATTGTAAATACTAGTTATAACAGATGTAGTGGTTATGTTAAGGAAGCTGAGAGGAACAAACAAATCCCATTACGTAGCCCAGGAGACAGTCCACTGTAGTGGAAAAAAACATAGCAGTTGGAGGCAGATAGACCTGGATTTGAATTTCTGGTCTACTGATCTCTAGAAATGTGACCATAGGCAAGTAATTTAACCATTTGACGTTCAATTTTCCCACATGTAGGGATCAAAGTGTGGTACTTGATAAATTATTACTGCCCTGGCTTAAAGAAAAAAAAAATTACTTATTTAAAAAAAAATACTTATTTAAAAAAAAAAATGCTTATTCTCTTGATCCTGATTAAGTGGACCAGACTGGATTAAGTGGACGCGTCTCCATCCATGTCTTTCCCCATGCATTAACATGATGTCATCAATAGAAACTGATATAATCCACACAAAAAAGAGAAACAGAATTAATAGGAGCATCCCAGTTGGAATGCACTCCTTTTAGGCTATTAATGATTTTTTTTTCTACTTAAAATTTTTCTCTAAGAATGAATATAACCAGATGGTCAGTGATAAAACCCAAATCCCAAGACTTCCCAATATCTATAGATGCCAGCATTTTCCCTTTCATTATTAGCTCTCCAGTAAATCTGAATTAAGAGTTGTACTTCTTTTAAAGGAGGCTGTTTTGCTTTTATTTTTAATTATAACCCCACATCCGGATGTTTCCAGTATACTTCTTTGGAGAGCAATTTTTATGATTAACAAGTTAAAAAATTTTTCTTCAATATGAACAGATGGTGCTTTTCAGTTACTCTTTAAAGGTGTTCTGTATCTCTTGCACAGCAGAATCTAAAATATGGATTGGACATTGGATAACTAAAAATATATGGCAAAGGAAAAGTGCATAGTTTCGGGTCTATATCTCTCCTTCCTTACTGGAGATTTATTCTCTTCAATTTAGTAGCATTCTTGGGATCGTTTGACAGTATTAAAATCTGAGTGAGAATCTGAGCTTATATACCTCTTAAGTAGAAACTTAAGATCACTTAATAATGAAAAAAATTGCTAAAATTTTAATTTCTTATAACCTTTACTTTATAATAAATATTCCAAAATTATGCTTAAATAGGCTTAATCTTTTGCTTTAGTGATTTGACCATGTTTGACAAGGTTGCATGTAAAAAATAATGGACATAAATATATGCCATTAAATATTCTTTTTTATCCTCCTCTGAACAATGTTTCCTATCTCCATAAATTATTGGTTTCCAGCCAAGAAAACTTCATTAAAGTGATGACAAGTATTTGGCAAATGAAATAGCTTGACTCCTTCCAGGTTACACTTTTCTTAGATACACTCCGGTGTTATACAGAGAAAACACACATACGAATAATTTTGCGAGTTGTAGTTGTGGTCCATCCAAGTCATTTCTGACAATGGCACCAAGAAATGTTTGAGGGTTAGCACGGGTCTTCTGAGCTTCCCAAAACAGACACAGAGACTGAAATCTCTCTTTAATAAAAATAACTTCTAGTTATCTTCCTTTTTTCCCTCTTCACATTCAGTAGCCATAGCAGACTGATAGAAAACACATGACAGAAAAGCAAAGAATGTTTTTGTTTCTTCTTTAGTTTTGATAGTCAACAGGTACATATTTTTCCTGTGTTATAAAAATGTAAGTCCCCAGAAGGCCTGGGAAGTTTGAAAGTAGCCCTCAAATCTGTCTTGGATATGGGGCAAAGGAAGAGGCAATAGTCAGAGATTGATGACAAAAAAAACTTTTGCACACTAGCAATTCACCCCATCTTGTATTTCAGTGCCACCCATTATTCAAAGCCACCTTTGACCTTGAGTTAAGCTAATGCCTCCCTTCCTTTGAAACTCCTCTAAGGGATTTGTATGTTTGTGAGTCTATCTCTCTCAAGATTTTAAGCCCCTTGGGAACAAGATCCCTGCTTTACAAATCTTTAAATCTCCTGAACCCAACACAGTACCTAGTGAATAAGCAGGCTCTCAATAAACATTTGTGGAGTTGATCTAATTGAATTTCCAAGTGGAGTATCTTTATTTGGATCTATTGAATATTGTTGAGTTATTCTGTTAGTGCTTAAATTCTCTCTCTGGTAATGACTTGAAAATCCATTTAATTCTTCTGGCCAGTGGACCATTGAACCCTTCCCTGGAACCTTGTACCCTGAAAGGGTTGATACTATGGTAGTGCTGGTTTTCATCATTAACAGCAGGAGGTACATGTAATGAACACCTAATATGCATTAGGCATGGAGCCACGTAGTCATACCTATGAGATGGGCATTTTTAATCTCCATTTTACAGATAGGGGAACTGAGGCTTTCAGGAACTAAGCAATTTACCTAACCTCAAGTGCCAGTAATAAGCAGAGCCAAGAATTAAGGTTGGTTCTATCTGACTGACACCGTGGCATTAACTATTATTCTGCATTGCCTTCACACTGTGTCTGCCTTTTTCCATGCCAGAAAATCATTAGATGCTTACAAAAATCTAGTTCATTAAATTGTTTTCTGAATATCTGTGAAAACTTTTCAAAGTCATTTTTCTCTAATATGCAAACAACTTTTGCACTCTGGTTAATACCTAAATTGCTCCACGGATACTTATCCATGATTTTATAATTTCTCTTTTAATTCCTTTTATTCAACCCAAGTATCATCACCATGTCTTTTTTTTTACATTGTATTTATTAATTAGAATTTAACGATTGCTTAGAGACCATACTCGTTCTTCATTTCAGACAAGTCTATCACTCCAAGACCTAATAGCCTAAAGATAAAATGGTCCAATCTTAACCAGAAAATGCTTAACCAGTATTTCTCTATAACACCAGACTATGAGGTCACCTGAAATTAATATCATTTTTCTTTGTTTTTCTCAAAAAACTATTTACAGCACTGGAATTCTTTCTTTGATAAGTAATAAAGGGAATATTTATTCTGGATTATGTTTTGACTTGGGGGAAAAAACACAGTCTAAAATGCACATATCATATGTGTGAATAACTTAGAATCTTTGCGCGCCACTGTTCTTAACGTGATACTGGTAATGAAGTAGTTAAATAATCCTCTTCGGGGTTAGAGGTGCCAGGCTAATGTATATTTGCCACAAGAAGTCTCATGGTTCCCACAGTTTTCTGCCCAAAGAAATTAAAATGCTATAGAACACAGGTTCTACAGAGCGAATGCAGATTTGGACACAGAGGATTCGGGTTAGGGACACAGCACATTTTAATATCAGTCATTCGTGTGTATATTCTGCTGAGAGTAATGAAACAAACAGAGCCTCAGTAGAAATCTACTGATAAGAACTCAATCACTTAAATGAATGGCATTTTGAATAAGATTTAAATAAGTTCTTTGAAGTAGAAGTGAACATCTTAGCACTGATAGCTTGGGTCAAGGATTGAGACTGCCAGAATTTTTCTTTCAATGACAGAAGTTGAGGGATATCATCAGTAATTAGTGAGAGGAGAAATGGAAGAAGAGAGGATGGTATGTGAACAGTAAATGCTCTTTAAAAGTTCTGACTGTAATTCCCCTTTAGAAGTGGATTTAGTCATCCTCAACTTGTTGTCATCTTAAGAAAGACTTGAATTAAAGAACCTTTGTAAATTCTATTAAAGAAATATACCTGAACTGGGTTGACTCTAGGTGAGTATTACATTCAAGATTCTGGTGCCCAGAGATAACAAATCCAGGCACAGAGAATGTACTTCCTTTCTTCCACATTACTGTGTGTAAGGTAATAAAGATAAATATGATTTACTGAAAACATTTTAAAAAATAAGGCTGCAGATTGTAAAGTCCAATCTCAAATCACTCACAATCACTAAAAAACAAGAATGAGGCAGGAATTTCTCTGTCTCCTGAGCTCCGGGACCCTCGGGTGCTGTCTTTTCAACTCTCTGATTCTTCTTCCTACTTTTTGAGATGACCATGCAATTAACTTCTCTTAACCTTCCTTATTCTCCTAGTGTAAGTTATCATGTCTTATCAGTTTCTGACTTGTAGAAGACTTTATTGTTCTTTCTCAAGGAAGAAAAGAAAATTTTTTCCTAGAATGGAACAAACACATCTTCCACATGCATTTTATTCTTTCTGCCTTTCTTTTGGTTTCAGTCACAAGCCCCTTCCCCACAAGAACCTGTTTTCCTAAGAGTTTAGAGCTGGCATGCCTTAGGAGCACGCTTCATATTTCCTTCAGGAAGTTTTGGTGTCAACACGACCTGTATTCTCTGCTTCCTTTGGCGATCTCTCTTCTTAAGGAAGGTGCATTATGCTGTTTAAGGACATGAGGATTAGAGTCGTAACAGTTTCATTTAATTTCAAGGGTTGCAGTCATTTCTTTAGAATCAATGAGAAAATTCTGTAAGATATCCAGCGTCTTATAAGCGCTACTCAAATCTGAAACAAAAGCCAAAAATCAATAATGCTGACATTTAAAATATATATTTTGAAAAAGCCATTTAAAAGGAATAAATGATGGAATATGGGCCCGTTTTGGAAACTTTAAGTGATCCTGGATAGCATTGTGGACTGTCATTGTCCAGGATAGTATTAAAAGCCATCAGTGGTATAAGCCTTCAGTCTTTGTGCCACCTCCAGTCGCTGACTATTACTTTTTACCACTTGCCTTCCCGATTTCTCCACCAGGCGTCATTATCACAGTACCACAGTTCTTCTAGCATGATGGTTTACACCTGGGAGTAGTGCTATCCTCCTAGGAACCTTTTAGAAATGTTTGGTCACATTTTTGTTTGAGGCAATGACTGAGGAAAGCTACTGGCATTTAGAAGGAGGAGTCCTGGGATGCTAAGTAGCCAGTAAGGTGTGGGATGACATCATGCACAGTTGTCTTCCCAGAATGTCAGTGGTGGCATCTCCATTAAGAAACACTGCACCTCTTGAATTGGCACCCTAGTTTTGGGTTGACTAAGCTGGCTCTTGCCTTTGGACAGGTTATTTATCGTAGATTCATACAACCTGCTTCATGCTCACATCAATGATTGGCCTATGATCTCCCTCATTTGACTGCAGCCTGAGGGGGAGGAATATTTAGCAAAGAGAAATTCAGGAGCCTATATTCCCATCTGTTGGGAAGCTAACACTAAGAACTCTGCTTTAGGCACGGTTTACAGATACCTGTTTGCCCAGCGGTCTCCAACTACAAAAGTGAAAACTCACGCCAGCTAAAAAAAACTGAATGTTAGTATCATTTCTTTTTATGGCTCTTACGCTGCCTTCAAAAAGAAGAGAATACAAAAACATCAGTGCTGGTTGATGTTGTGGGAGTGAGTGTTGGCTAAGATGCTTAGAATGCAATGTTTATTATTATGAAGGCAGTAGAGAAAAGATTCCTGACTGACATTTGAGGTGGCTATTTTAATTTTTTATGAAGGATTAGGTCACTTGTAGATGAGGAAGCTTGGTAATGCACTATCAAAGTGATGGTTCAAGGGATAACAGGAAAGAATATAGAAAAGTAAAATTCTGAAACCATGGGGGATGGGAGACGTAAAGAAGAAAGGAGAAATTGACAGACGTAACAACAGACTGTATGTGTCAGTTAATTAAGGATTTGAAGTTTATTGTCACATCCTCATCTCCTTTTGGAAGCTGGTTATCATTCATCTCATTTTAGGGTAAAAAGGATTGAAAAACCAAAAACGCATATATAACTTTTATCTTTTCCATAAAAGAAAAATATGATTTTTGATGTGGTTTATATCTATTTATAACATCCCCCAGATAGATATTTTTAAAAATTCAAAGATTTTGATGCAAGCGAATGTGATGTAAAAACTGTTGCACAGCCTTATACTCTTTTATCTAGAATTTTATTTATTATTTATTTATTTTTAAAATTTTAAATTATTTTTATTTTTTAATTATAGTTGACATTCAGTATTATTTAATATTATTTTCAGGTGTACAGCATAGTGGTTAAACATTTATGCAATTTAAGTTACCCTCCCAATTATTCTAGTACCCACCTGACACTATGCATAGTTATTATAATATTATTGACTATATTCCCTATGCTGTATTTTACATCCCCATGACTATTTTGTAGCCACTAGTTTGTACTTCATAATCCCTTTACTATTTTCATCCAGCTCCCCAAAACCACCTTCCATCTGGCACTCATCAATTTGTTCTCTGTATCTTTTAGTCAGTCTCTGTTTTGTTTGTTCGTTTATTTTATTCTTTAGATTCCACATACAAGTGAGATTATTTGGCATTTGTCTTTCTCTGACTTATTTCACTTAGCATAATACCCTCAGGATCCATCCACGTTGTCACAAATGATAAGATTTCATTCTTTTTTTTTTATGGCCGAGTAATGTACCATCTATGTATATACCACATCTTTTTTATTCAATTGTCTATTGATGGGTACTTAGGTTGTTTCCATATCTTAGCTATTATAAATAATGCCACAGTAAACATAGGGGTGCATATATTTTTTTGAATTAGTGTTTTGGATTTCTTCAGATAAATACCCAGAAGTGGAATTGCTAGGCCATAAGGTCGTTCTATTTTTAACTTTTTTAGGTACCTCCATACTGTTTTCTGTAGTGGCTATGCCAATTTCCAATCCCATCAACAGTGCACAAGGGTTCCCTTTTCTCCACATCCTCACCAACACTTGTTTGTTGATTTATTGATGATGGCTATTCTGACAGGTGCAAGGTAATATCTCATTGTGGTTTTAATTTGCAATTCTCTGATGATTAGTGACTTGGAGCATCTTTTCTTATGTTTATTGACCATCTCTGTGTCTTCTTTGACAAAATGTCTGTTAGTTTTTCTGCCCATTTTTAAATTTGATTGTTTGTGTTTTTTTTGGTGTTGAGTTATATAAGTTCTTTATAAATTTTAGATTTTAACCCCTTTTCAGATGTATCATAGGCGAATATCTTTTCCTATTCAATAGGTTGTCTTTTTGTTTTGTTGATGGTTTCCTTTGCCCTGTAAAAACTTTTTTTTTTTTTTAATGCCTACAGTATTCCTAGGTGGTCTCCTATCCAAGTACTAACCAGGCCTGACCCTGCTTAGCTTCCAGGATCAATCAGACAGGTTCGGGCATGTTCAGGGTGGCATGGCCATAGACAAAAACTTTTTAATTTAATATAATCTCATTTTTTCTTCTGTTTTTCCTGCCCAAGGACGTATGTCAGAAAAAATACTACTAAGAACAGTGTCAGAATGTTTATTTTATATATTTTCTTCTAGGGCTTTTATAGTTTGGGGGTCTTACATTTAAGTCTTTAACTTATTTTGAGTTTATTCTTGCATATGGTGTAAAAAGGTGGTCCAGTTTCTTTTCTTTTCTTTATTTTTGCATTTTTCTGTTCAGTTTTTCCAATAGCATTTATCAAATAGACTGTCTTTACCCCCATTTTATATTCTTTCCTTCTTTTTCATAGATTAAATGACCATATAAGTATGGGTTTATTTCTGGGGTCTCTATTCTGTTCCATTGTATCTAGATTTTTAATGAAACAATGTCTATATATAAGAATCTCCAGAACAAAAGACATACCAAATATCTGAAATCACATCTACAATTACCTCCAGAGATGATTTGACATAGCAAAATGCAGGAAGAGAAAAATTGAACAATTTTTTTTCTAACCTCTTCAACTGGACTCAAAAAAATGAAATACTGACAGTCTTGGAAGTAAATAACAAGTTATTTTATTTGAGTTTCTAAAGTTACATCTTGGAATGTTTTCAAAACCAGTCCTTGTAACCTATTGTCAAGAAGAGATAATAGGAAACATTGTAAATGTCGAGGCAAAGGTCACATCTGGCACATTTGTCTCTAGGTCCAATCAGTGGCACTAATTTTTGTTGTCCCCAACTTACTTATGCCCTAACACTACTAGGATAGTCTGAAGATATGATGACAAAATTATATACTTCAGTTCGTTGCAATATGCTGCAGTTTTATTTTTTGACATGTTCTCACATTCTTCATAACTGTTATTTACACTTACATCTGGCCCACCAAATATAAGCTCCATTAGTTTTGTAACTCTAGTATCTCTGTAACTCTAGTATCTAGAAATGTGTCTTGCCCAATGTAGATGCTCAATAAATAAGTGAGTAAATTCATAATTGATTTTCTTGATTGTTTTACACTGCAAGTCTAGAGTTAGTAAATTATTGAGAGTTTGGACCAAACTAAATTTTTATTTGTACTCTCCTCAAAGCCAACCAATGCCAGTGCATCAAACATTCTGAACAATCTTGAATACTATGGACAATTTTTTTAATTTATAATTTTAAACTGTGCCCATGACCTTAGTTTCTTAGATGTTCTGCTTTAAAATAAAGTACTTATTAAATTGGAAATAGAGTTTATACTATACCATTCCTTATTAGTTCAGTAAATCATCATCTGTATGATAAGCATCTACAAGGCAATATACTTATCCTTTAATAGTTTTATATTTATGCAAACCGAAAAGGTAGGAATATACTTTTCAAAAAATTCAGGCTGTTTCGGTTTTAAACCCGTGTGCCATTTAATTTGCTGGGCAGGTGGCTGACTGACATACGGACAGGTTCTGAAATAAGTCACAGGATGGCTGAGCACTTAATTGTCTACATGTTTCAATAGTGATTCACAGTTGGAAATGATTGATGTTTTGAGTGAGCTCTCTGTTCCACTGAAGGTTGCCCCTGTCTTATAGGCAGGTGTGAGTCAATTCTATCTTCTGCTGACTTTTTCCTGCTTATTTCCTTAATCAGGCTTGGGGTTCTCCTTGTGCAGTCTCGTAGTGATTTCTTTCTCCCGTAAGTATTTGCCCTCTCTCTGGTGAGCTGTTTCCTCTCCATTCATTCTTATCTACTATGACAACCGCATTATCTTTATCCCAAATGACTCATAGTATGATTCTTGTGCTTAAAAAAAAAAATCACTTCAGAATACTCTTCTTATTTTCAGCTTGCTTGTTAAAAGCTTTTGAAGTTGGTTATTTTCCTAGGCTGTCAACGATTTGGAATTTTTCTAGACACATCTGTTTGTATAAATTATGCTAGACAGTTTTTTTTTTCTTTTTGTCATTTGAGTACCAGAATTCACTGCCACAAGAAACAAGTTTGGATTAGAAGGAGCTTGATATCATTCATACTTGAATTGAAATGTATTTTGTACCTATGTTGTATTTTGAACCAAACTGTATTTTGTAATAGATTTAACATTTTTTAATAAATGGACAGTGGTGGCCCTGTATTTTTGTTAGATAACATACAAAATATTCTGAGGCGTGGTCATGGTACATAGCAATCATCACTAAATTACCATATTGACAATTGAAACTCCCATCCGTATAACTCAGTGTTTTCCTTCACATGAACAGATCTACTTTCGGTCTTCCACAGTCCCGAAACCGCATTGTCCTTTCCTAATCAGACTGGAAATGTACTTCTCTGGTCACCCTGTCTCTTGACATCTTTATCATTATAACACACACACAAACACACACACATATGTACACACACACCATACACAAGATCAGTTTTCCTCTTAAGAACCCTCACTAATCACTCTGTCTGAAATGCGCAAGCTTAATCGCCCTTCTAACCTTTTGTCTTGTGACGTATAATTGTCTCGAGCTATTAATAAATTATGAATTCCTGGAAGCCAAGAGTTATTTTATGCTTCTTAATATTCCAAAATGTCAAATATTTCATGTTTTGGGGAGCACTCAGTAACTATTTGGTGATTTTTAAGCATATAATTGAATCAGAAATTTCATCCTGTGAGGTAGTAGGTGTTTTATAGAGTCTTTAAAGGAATAACCTATCTTTGCCAATTGACTTACAGCCATTGTGGTGACTGACAGAGACCCAGAGGAGCCCTTAGCTGTCATAGCTAGTTGCTGAGAAGCTGGATAAATGAGAAATAGAGCCCCAAGGAACACAACTACTTCACAACTATAGTTTTGTAGAGCATTCGTTCTTATTACTTTATAGACATCTCCATGCTGATTAGCAGAGAAGAACTAGCAATTCATATTTTACAAATGTAATCCAACTTCAAAACCACATGCGGATTTTGCCTCCAGTCTCTGGAAAAACTGGAATTCTAGTCTTTTTTTGTGCTACCGAGGGACAAATGTCAGGCTTTAGCATGGTAAACCCATCTTTGAACAAGTAGAAAGTTAATGGAGAAAAGAGGATAATCGCTGTCTTACCCCAATTTGCTATAGAAAAACTTGACCTAGGGCTGATTTGTTTCTTCCTTTGAAAGAATTTTCCATTTCCATAATGATTAGATACAATTTATTTCTTATTGTCCAGCATAATGAGCAGGCAGCTTGCTATATTAAAAAAGAGCTACTACCTTAGTTGTATATTCTTGGGCAAGTTCCTTAACTTCCCTCATTATGAGGGACTTCGTAAGTATGGAGTTCTGGAAAAAATCGAGGGACAAAAAGGATGAATTGCATGTGAAAAGGAAAGTAAACTATGACTTTTAGTTCCCTTTCATTGAAATCCATTTGCTTCTCTGCTGAATTCTAGGCACATAGGACTGACTTCTTGGTAGGAGAAAGGAAGATCTTGATGTTCATAGATGATGAAGAATCGTCAATGGTGCCTCTCCCTCAGGAGCTCCAGTATTTATATTAGATTCAAAGCCCTAGAGTTCTTAATATTTCATTTAGTCATGTGCCATATATATATATATATGTGCCATATATATATATGTATATATATATACACATATACATACATATATGTATATATATGTATATATATACATATACGTGTGTGTGTGTGTGTGTGTGTATAAAATTTATAATTGAGGTCTTCATTGCTTTTATTCTCAACCTTCTCCCAAGGTGATCTCATTTATATTCATGACATCAGTTATCATTTCTTTACTTACTGATTACCCCAAGTTCATATCTCCTACTAAAACTTCTATTCTGAACTGCTGAGCTATGTATCCTAAGTGCTATCTCAGCATTTTCACTTTGATTCCTTACGAGAACATCAAACCAACATGTCTAAAAGCAATTTTAGATTTTCTATTCAATAAATCTACTTCTTCTCCATTTTTTATCATCTGAGGAATTGGCCCCACTATTAGACATTGGTCATGCCAGATACAATAACTCATCGTTTTCTCTCATCACTTTCACATATCAGTAAATTTTTACTCCTAAATATGTCTTGAATATGTCCTTTCCCCTTCATCTCCACATCTATCAGTCTAATTCACCCATCATCATCTCTCACATGAACTGCTAACTAGTTTCCCCACAGCATTCTTATCCCATGCCAATCATATTCCACATAGAAGTCAGAGTGAGAGAGAATTCTTATCACAATTTGCCCCTGCTTAAAATTTGTTGATTGCATTCATTTTTTTTGGATAGACTGTATAATCTTTAATAATAGCCCATAAAATATTGGGTGATTTCCTGCCAGCCTTATTTTATGCCAATCTCTCTCTCCCTCCTTGTACTACGGCCTTACTGCCCTTTCTTTCAGTTCCTTAAATATATCAAGTTTCTTCCCATATTAGGATTTTTACACATGCTTCTTCCTTTATCTGGAATATTCTCCTAAGGATTTTCTACTGTTATTCTATTGTCACCTTAATTCATATATCTTCAAAGGAAGAATTCCTTGATGCTATGAACTGAATTTTGTCCCCCACCTCCGTCCCCCAATTCATATGTTGATGCCCATTATCCAATGTGATGGTATTTGGAGATGGGCCTTTGTGAAGTAATTAGGTTTAAATGAGGTCATGGGGATAGGGCCCTCATGATAGCATTAGTGCCTTTATAAGAGATACCAGAGAGCTCACTTGGTGTCTGTCTGTCTGTCTGTCTGTCTCTCTCTCTCTTTCCTTTCTCTCTCTCTCTCTCTCTCTGGCTCTCTCTCTCTCTCTCTCTCCCTCTCTCTCTCTCTCTCTCTGGCTCTCTCTCTCTCTCTCTCTCCCTCTCTCTCTCTCTCTCTCTGGCTCTCTCTCTCTCTCTCTCTCCCTCTCTCTCTCTCTCTCTCTGGCTCTCTCTCTCTCTCTCTCTCTTTTCTCTCTCTCTTTCTTCCCATCCCTCCCTCCCTCCCTCCCTCCTTCCCATGTGAGACACAGTAAGAAGGCAGCCATCTGCAAGTCAGGGAGTGAGCCCTTACCAGAAACAACAATACTGGCACCCTGATCTTAGACTCCCAGCCTGCAGAACTGTGAGAAAATAAGTTTCTATTGTGTCATCCACCCAATCTATGGTATTTTGTTTTGGCAGCCTAAGCTGACTGAGACACTTGACTAGCCACACACTTGTCAAGATTCCCTTTATACATTCTCAGAGTCCTTTGTAGTTTTCCCTTTGTCTTCTCTGTTGGACTTCAAGCTTAGTGAAGCTAGGAAAAGTTACCTGTTGAATATTGCCCTAGTTCCAGCTCCCAGCACAGTATCTGGCATATATAGAAAATATATGTTGAATGATATTTGTATGAAGTGTATGATTAGTGTGCTTTCCAGCCATTCTGACAAACAAATAAAACTTCCAATTTTGGCACTTCTTTTTATAAAACCTTATTACAAAAACAATCCTCTCTTAGAATCTTTTGATTTCATTGATAGCCTCATGCATTTGACACAACTATCTTTCTTAGCAAACAGACTAACATACCTGGCAGTGATGGTTGGGTTGTTGAAACCAAGCAGTTTTATCAGGGCTTTTGTTTTTTTTTTTCCCTAGGAAAAAATGACAGAAGGACCCAAAATTTGGCTTTCTCTGGGGTTTTTAACCTCCACGTTTTTACTTGTACTCTGACACTTTCTTCGAGCTTTTTATGTAAGATCATTAAGGTGAAGAGTCATGTCTTAGGGAATTGACTATCATGATGATATGATCCAGCCCCATGTTTTGTGGACCATCATTATTACCATTGGCCATCCATCAGTTGTCAATTGATACGGTAGCTTTATTCCGATGAGGCTTATCTATAATATTGATGAGATTCAAGTTAGTCTTTTCAGGAAAGATAGTTTAGGAGCCCAAAGGCAGCATATTGTTCAAAGGACCTCAACATACTTTTGGAAAATTCTAGGGAAAAGAGCAAGGATGCTATAATTTTACTGAATATGACAAAATTCCCGAGTAACGACCAGAAGTGAGTAATCTTCCCTTCAGGCCCTTCAGGAAGTCTTCTTTGCAGTCTCATGTTGAAATGGTAGAAGTGATGCAAGATTATATATATATATATATGCTTAAAGTTCTAATTTGATTGTTCTTTAAAGGCATTGGTATATGAATTAGTTTACTAATGCACTATAATGAATTACCATAAACTTAGAGGTTTAAAACAACACAAATTTAAGATAAATTTAAGAAATTTATCTTAAATTTCTGGAGATCAGAAGTCAGAAACAAGTCTTAAAGAGATAAAGATCAGTGTGGACAGAGCTTCCTTTCTTCTGGAGATTCCAGGAGAGACTGTTTCCAGCTTCTAGCGGCCACTTACATTCCTTAGTTGTGCCTCCTGCCTCCACCTTCAAAAGGCACCACTCCAACTTCTGCTTCCGTCATCGCATTCCCTTTTCTAACTCTGACCCTCCGTCTCCTTCTTATAATTACTTTTGTGATTACATTGGGCTCACCTGGATAATCCAAGATAATGATAATTTTCTCATCTTAAGCTTCTTAATCACATCTGCAAAGTTCCTTTTGCTGTGTAAGGTAACATATTCAAAGATTCTTGGGATTAGTATGTGAATATCTTTGTGGGAGGCAGGAGTGGCATTATTCTATTTACCACAGTGAAATAGATCTAACTGCATATTTCTAAAAATACCAATCAGACAAGATTTAAGTCTAGAACAAAAGTTATAGCATGTCTTTTTTTCTTGTGTCTTAAGGTCTTGATTTTCCCACATAAAATGCCATCTATATATTGCAGCCACTTATTATCAGTCTCTTTAATTAAGCTCCTATCTTTGCTCAAATGGGAAGGATAATCACTTGTTAGCTTAAGTTAGATCTCTGATCTAATGGAATTTACCTTGTGACACTGTAAAGAGAGTAAGACTGTTTAAAAATGTGATACTGTGTGTTTTATACTTACATATGAAATTCTGGCATATGATAGCTCACTAAAAAGCAATAAAAATTAGAGGAAACTAAATTTAATCCAACTTAATCTTTAAGATACAACCTAAATGTTATCTATTTTATGAACTCATTGCTGACCTCTTTAGGTAGAACTAAGCACTATTCAACTTCCACTTTGTTATGATAACATGATGTGCATAACTCTATTATAGCATTTACCACATTGACATATCTATTTACATGACTATTTCGCAAACTGCCTGTAAGATCCTCAGGGGCAAGGACTCTGTTCTGTTTTCCTTAGTACTAATGCTTCCTAGAACAGTGTCTGACGCATAGCTGGTGTTTTAATGTTGCTTTTTGAGGGACTGTATTCCTTTGCAGGCCTGTTTGTCATCTCTTTACTAGCTCACTTGTAATATTGACTGAAGAACACAATGATGACACTGGTTGAAAGAGTATAGCTGAATCAATAGAAATCTACTTCTATCCCTGGGAAAGCAAATCTGAGTCATGCCCCTTGTAGTGATGGGTCAGTAACGTTATTTCCCAGCACAGCACATAGTCTAATGCATGATCAGGAAAGGCTCACCGCTGCAGATTCAAGAGTATTGGTACAACAAATGAGTATGACCTGAAAGGAGTAAGCATATAAACATTTTAATGAAAATTAAAAATACTGCATTTACTGAGTAGAATAGATTTAAATAAACAATTAGAAATATATGTTTTATAGCTAGGTTTACAGCTTATAAATATAATAAACCTTTCGATCCCACCAGGGATGTTTAAACTCAATCATAGTCTCTTTCAGCTTGCTTTTTTGCAGATTAAAAAAAATCACATTTTTATCTCTTTTTTAAGCTTTAAGGTTTAATCGATATACAAAATTGCACATATTTAATGTGCACATTTTGATGAGTTTGGACATATGGATACACTATCACCACAATCAAGGTACTTAACATATCCATCACCTCCCCAAATTCCCTCACGTTCTTGTGTGTGTGTGAGTGTACGTGTGTGTGTGTGTTGTGAGAAGAACACTTAGGTGAACTCTACCCTTTTAACACGCTTTCGAGGGCGCAGCACCATACTGTTAGCTACGAGGACTGCTCTGTACCACAGACCTCTAGCACTATCCGGTATAACTGAAACTTTCCACCACGTGGAGCAACAACTCCTCATTTCCTCCTCCCCCAGCTCCTGGCAACAATCATCCTACTGTCTGCTTTTGTGAGTTTGACTATTATAGATACCTAATTTAAGAACAATCATGAAGTATTTGTCCTCTTGTGACTGGCTTATTTCATTTAGCATAATGTCTTCCAGATTCATCTACGTCATTGCATACAGCAAGATTTTCTTCTAAAATTTTTAAGGCTGAGCAATATTTCATTGTATATTTATACCACGTTTTCTTTACCCATTTGTGTGTTGTTAGACATTGGATTATTTACATAATTTGGCTGTGGTGAATAATGATGCAGTAGACATGAGAGTGCAGGTAACTCTTCGACATCCTGATTTTAAATTCTACTTAATTACTGCCTTCACCGCTTTGGTTATTTTGCAGCCATCTCATTGTTTCTTCAAGTTTTACTCTAGCTTTCTAGAGGTTTGAGCACACAACAAAAAAGCTTTTGAAATGTGTTACTAATAGTGATCCTTGAACTTCCAGAATCTAGGTAAAGGAATGCAAAGGTCATTTGGCTACTGTATTTTTATTGGCTCTCCAGGCCACCTCCAGAGGCTTTCTAGAAGTCCTGAAAATACCACCACCAGTGATTTCCAATACTGACTCAGCATCAGAATCACTTGTGGTGCTTTATAAAAACAAGAATCTAGGAACCCACTGGAGATTTTTGTATTCAAAGTATGGAGAAGGGTCTGAAAAAAGGGTTTGAAAAAAGTCGCATGGGAAGTTCTGATATGCGGCTGGTGTTGGAAACATATGCCTAAGTTGAAGCATGGAGAGACTTCTGAAATTTAGGGGAAAGAACGGTAAGAAAGAACAGACCTGCAGGGGCAGGTCTGAAGTAGAGGCTCCTCCAGCTATCATCCTCACAAAACTGTTTCCCACACAGTTGTCAACTGGGATTGTCTACTGAATCCATTGTATATCCAATGACAATACAGTTTTCAAGATGATGATTAAATGAAATAATGAATATAATGAGCCTGGAATAGTTTTTCTTCATAATAAATATTTGCTTACTTCCTTTTTTTGTTTGATATTTTTTGGTCAACTTGGGCTTGGTAGTTGTAATAGGCTCTTCTGACAGGAACATGTTTTCCACTGAAGGAAGAGAAGTGACATTAACAATCTGAGTTTAATTCAGTTGTATTTTTCACCTTATAAAGAGAAGGATAAAAAAGAGTTACTGTTATGAGGTGGAAATGTATATGTCAATATATAAATGTATGTATAATATACACATGGTGATGACTCTACATAAATAGTCATTAAGACACACATATACCCATCCAGGTATCTGTATGGTATTTCGCTTCATCATTGTCAACAGCCATTGTGAGTTTCTTGAGGAGTGATTCAGAACTGATCAATAGGATTGATATTCAAATAGACATTTTTCTCTTAAGGACAAAAAAAAGGCATTCTTATGTCATTTTCTTATAACCTACTTATCTAGGGGGAAAACAATCCATAATAGGCCTATTCAGAAAGCCAGTTGGGATATCTTAGTCTTTTCTTTCTCTAGGTCACCTTCTCAAAGCTTGGAGAAGAATTAGACCATATTGAGAAGAAAATGAGAGAAAGAGATTTTTCCATTTTTACCTCTGACCTCTCTGTTATTCTGCTTCGCGGCCTCCCCTTTTTCCACCTACTCCTAAAACACTACCGTTCCCAGGTCTTGACATACTCCATCCATTCTCCTTGGGTGATGTAATTTATTCATATTATACTTGTAATAATGTTAACGACTTACAAAGTTTATGTCAATCTTGATGGCATATATGTACTGCATACTTTACATGTATAAAAATGACCTTAGTATACTTCCATCAAAACTCGTTTCATTTCCTGTATTTCCCAACTCTGTTGTACTTTTATGTTTTTAATTACCCAAGTAATAAACCAGGAAACCTTCCTACCCTCCTCTTGCTCTTCCTCTGTCACACCTAAACCTCATATATGCTACCTGATTAATTAAGACAGTTGAAACTAGCTGTTCCCTCTCTCCTTTTCTTCCAGTACTGCCTTGGTTCACACTAACAGCATCTCACATGGAAATACCGGAGTAGTATCTTTAAGACTCTCCCTGCTTCCATGTTCACAATCTGTCCTCTTATTGTTGAGAGCATTCTTTCTGAAACAGAAATTATGAGATTCTCCTAGACTCTCCTCAAAAGCTTCAATTGTTTTTCATTGTCTATACCATAAAGTCTCAAACTCCTTAATTTGGCATATGAAACCTTACAAGTTCGGGACTTTTTTTTTTTTTTTTATAAGCCCTTCAGATTTATGTCTTTCCTCAATATTCACTGAACTAAAATTCTAGGTATTCTGAACTCGGCAGATCCTCAAATTCTTGAGGTTGTTTCATATCTCCACACCATTGTGCATCATCCTGCTCCTTTAGCTGGTAGTGCCTGTCATGCCTCTCCCTGACCACCTAATGTACACTTTCTCATCTTCCAGAATCACTTCACAGCCACTTTCTTCATAAAGTATTTTATAAGATCCTCCAGCAGAATTGAGTAGTACCATCTTTGTGCTAAAACTTGTGCCACATTTTTTGCCCCAAAGTGACAGAGCATATGGGTGTAATGGAGGTGATGTATGTAACCAAGTCTTAGTTTTCTGGTTAGGGTATGTGATTCTCTCTTCTTTAATATCCGGATCTGGAGCCATGCATCTCCATGAACATTTTTCCAAACACGTATCTTCTACCAAACTAAAGGGAATATTCCAAAATATTCTGAGTACTCTGCTTTAGGAATAGCCTGAAATATCAAATTCAAATGGACTGGTTCTTTAAGTTTGTTACTCAGCATTGATGGAGTGCCTACTTAGTACCTGTCATGCCAAGCGTGGTGCTAGGTACCAGAGTTCAAAAGTTGGGAACACACAGTCCCTCCCGTGTAGAGTATAGTCTAGAAGAATAGAAGTGGAGAAATTTGTTATACGAAATTGTTTATTACAGAGTGTCTCTTAGCAGCAATTTTATCAGGAGCTTTTAATGTATCTTTCGATTTACATAGTATATTTTCTGCATGCTTTTGATTGTATGTCAGATTCTTACAAGGTGTCACACTTCCAGATTCCATAGAAGCACTATTCGAAATTGAGAAAGGAGGAGCTTTTTCACCCATTCTGATTACATGAGGTTTAAGCTTTCAGAGTTTGCCATAGCCACACTAATTTCAAAACAACATTAAACAGAACTATCTTGACTCAACCTTGTCAATTTGCCTGTGACACATGAAGGCACTAAAAGGCTCAGCCATCATATCCAGCTATCTTTTAGGTGATGCTTACTGCATCTGAAATCCTAAAATTAGGGCAAGCCTCTTCCTGAGCTGGAGGCAGCACTGCAGGCACCACAGATTACTCACTAGACACTGCCTAATGGCTATTTCCATCTTGTGAGGTCTGGAAGAGAAATAAGAATGGTGTCTGTGACTTATAATTCCAATTCTATACAATACGCACTGTGGACAGATTAGAGAGAGGCCAGATGCAGAGGAATAGTGATTTCACAGCAGCTATAACAAACAGCAAAGTGAAAACTTGAATGTATAGTTTTGCTCTTCCCTGTTCTCAGTTGATAACATTTCTCACAGACAAGCAAAATTGTCCATGTTCCATCTTTTAGGCAGTGTTAACCAAATGGTGGCTTGGCATCTCAGTTCAGTTGCTATCATCAGGCCTGGTCCTGAGATCTGATCTAGAATCTGAAAGCTCATAGTATACCAGATATGACCCTATTCAGTTTCTCAATAATCATTTGCTTCCACTCTATGCCAGGCACTTTGCTAGTAAATGACCTTTGTAGTCATTTCTTCTCTGACATATTGGCCACCTCCTTGAGCTACAAATTCCTTCTGTGAATGAATCACACAAGTCTCTGTGGGAGGTCTCTGTCTCCCCAACCTACCACTGTGATAAGCATGAGAAGTCTCTGCTTTTCAAGCATCTGCAACTTTGACAAACTCCTTGATTCCCCTCCAAAGTTCTCCTCCTCCTAGCCTAGAGGATTTTTAGTCGTGAAAGTGAGTAGTTTTGGCATTTCTCATCTTGTGTTCCTCCAAATCCACAGGGAATTCTTTCTGTTTCTCCAACTAAAATATAAACTTTTAAAAGCAAAAATTGAATTCTTGTGTTTTTGTTTTGTTTTGTTTTGTTTTGTTTTGTTTGTTTTGTTTTGCTGTTATACCTTACTTGAGGCAATGAATGAAGAATGACCTGGCTTACTGAATGGAGCAAAGGCCAAGGGATATTAGAAAATATATATGTTTAAAAATGCTTGTTTATTTAAAATATTTTTTTCCACCCACATATTGGTTGGTGAACCTATTGGATGTTCTGTCTAAATCAGGAAGAGACTTAATAAAATCTCCCTGCTCTGTAAGCCTAGCAAATCTTCGGTAACTGTGATAGTCACTTGCTTCTTTTCTGTAATCATTATTGGACGAGACACTCATAATTTTTTTTTTACTCCCTTGCTCTCGATGCATCTGCCAGAGACTCCTTACTGCCCATGTTAGTCCCAAGAATGCCTACCTCTCTTCGTAATAAGAAGTAATATCATTAATACTCTGTGTTTGTCAGGTTTCTCTTATTGCTTGATTTTGAGTTCTCTATAAATTTTGACTTTGTTTAAATTCCTTCTTCGTTTTAATAATGTTGATGATGTTTAACCTTTAACCTTAGAAGCCAAAGCAAACCAGAGACAGACAATCTGGCTTTAAAAGCATGACAAATATTTGGTTCCACATAGCTTCCGAAACTTGAATGTTGGGGCTCAAATATTACTTAACCAACAGTCCTAAAGTAGTAAGTGAAAACATCTTCCAGCTAACCATGGCTTACACTCTACTACAAGCTAAGGATCTCTACTTTCACTTCTGGTTAAATCTCAAAGACTATCAAAGAAGGAACTTGAGACATTTCCAGCAGGTGTTTACAATGGAATCCATGACTTCTCTGAAATCACATGAGATAGAACTAAAGATGGATTTCGGTGGGAGGTGGATTTTGTTTCCCTGTGTCTGTCACTACACAATGACTCCCTTGAGGCAGGAAGTGTATATTTTTCACCTTTGAATCCCTAGCTCCTAACTAGATACAAGTCTGACAGATAGGGTGTATACAATCAGTGTTTATCTAGCAAGGTTGAGATTAACCAATTTATATACTTTAACTATTTCTTTATTCATCCAGTCTTTACCGAGAACATACCAAGAAGTAAATGCATTAGGTGCCAGGGGTACCAGGAAAGCCCAGCTAGGCCCCCACCTTTGGGAAACTTTATAATCTGAAGAGGCAGATAAAGCACAGTGAAAAGAACATTAACTTTTGACTCAAGACTTGAACTCTGTTTCTGCCACTTATCAGCTGGGTCCCACTGGACATGTCACTTAACCTCTCTAGGTCCGAGAATCTTTACTTAAAAATAAATAAATAAATAAATAAAAGGTATAATAACTTCTTCACAGGGTTGTAGTGGAGATTAATGGAGACCATATGCGTATATTTTATCTTCAATTTTTATAATCTGGCCTCCTTCCTATTCCTTCATCACTACCGTGCAGATAAAGAGCAAGAAACATTTCATTCATCCAGGTGAGAGCAGAGTGGTTCAGTGAAGTTAAGTGATGCTTTCAGGCTCATATAGCTAGTAAGCGGCATGACAAGACTCCAACAGGCATCTGCAGAATCAGTGATTTCCGTTCTACTTATCACACCTCCATGGACTCTGATTCGCTGATGAAAGTCAGTTACCTTTCCTTACCGTGATCTTGCTCATCATACCAATCATGACTTCCAAGTGAAGTCTTACTCTCAGTCTCTTTTTACATGACAGACTGAGAATCCTTTTGGTCTTGTCTTGGTTTCCTTCAATGGGCTTGCGGAACTTTTGCTTTAAGGATTGGAAGGGAACTTTTGCTTTATGGATTTGCTATATACTTGGTCAAGCTCAGATTCTAGCAACAAATCACCTTGACTTTGATATGCTCCTGTTGTCAATGTGCCCAGAAGACTAGAGCAATGGGAATGGGAGTTCCCACAGAGGGAGCACAGAATAGACATGTTTCACATGTAATTGATTACAATTTGAGATTACCCAGACTTTCATCATTTGGACCTCAACAGAAAACCGATAGTTAGAAAGAATGAGATCTTGCTTAATCATTTCCTCAACCTTTTGATTCTCTTCCCTGTTGATAATCACTGTTTAGCATATTTCTTGCTGCTGAGAAAGTGGGAAGGCAGCTGTGGCAGCTTGTAGCAGATTCTAAGGTTGCTCCTTATGGGGTTGGCAAAGCATACCTTGCGAGGCTGAGGATTTAGGAAAAAAATGTGTTTGTTTCCTTCACCCCAGAGAGTCTGAGCAATCAGTCCTGGGCTTTTCCTCTCTAAGCTGTTTATGCTTATGAAGGAAATAATTTAATCAGTGTGTGAAAGTGGATTTTTTTTCTAAGCATTTTGAGCTTTAATGGTTAGTTTACATATATGTTATAGGAGCTTTGCAAATTGATTTGGGGGCTTTGTTCTCTGCAGCCTGTCCATATTAATTGTGTTGCTAGGATGCTTTTGTTAAGTAGTATAGGCTAACATTTTCTTATTAATTTAAAATTGTAACTGCTTATCACTTCCAAAAAGCTGGTTGGTTATGTGGTTATTTAGCTGTATTTAGAATTTTGGATGATTGAAATTTACTATTTTCTTCCAGATATTTAGTGTCTAGGCTCCCTCCCCCAAGAGGGCCACTCTGAGTTACTGACTCACACAGTCTGATAGATATGGCAGAAATGCATTCATGAGTTCTGCATGTCCAAATATGGGGTATAATGAAAATATTTCTTCTGGGTTATAAACGTATCTTTTAGGGTCACCCCCTCTCTCAGCTCATACCCTAGAACAGAGGTGAAAATAGGTTTAATTTCCACTGCCACCTATAACTGATCAACGGTGGGCCTTATAGAGATCTCTATGGAGAAAGATTCTGAGGCTGTATCTAGACTTGGTGAGATAAATGCCTTGGTTGATTAGCAGTGTGTGCCACAGATGCAGCAAGAGTCAGAGGTGGCCACACCCTGGCCATCATCCCTGTTAGGCTGTAAAGTTTTATACTATATGCAGCTGCTTCACAGGAATAATAGAAAAGAGCTTCTTATGCATTAGTTATGGATGGAGCCCTAAGCAGGGACCTCTAACCTCTAACAAGTGCTTTTTAAAGATCTTTAGGCAGGTTTTCCTTAGAATAGTCCTAATGTGGTTTATTAACCTGTCTTGGCAGATTCTTTTTCGTGTATAAATAATTTACTCCTCAGTATCTTAAATTTTCACATCTCCATACCTTTGCTTTATTAAGCTATCTCTTCTATCTAAAAACACTGTCCATCCTTTCTTCACTTGGGGAAATTCTCCTCACTCTTCATGGGATCCCTCAAATACTGTCTCCTCCTCTACACAGCTTTCTCTGACCTTCTCCTGCAGGATGAATGACTCTTTTGCATCTCTCCAAAATAATCAGTTTAATCTCTGTTACCGCACCTGCTGCATTACTCTGTAATTACTTGTTCATAAGCCAGAATCTAGCCCAGAATATTCAACATACATGTGTAGACTTGAAGTGAATTAAATATTGTTCTAAAAACCCACAGTTCCTTACTTAAAGTTGTTGAACTTCTAAAGTATATTGATAGAGAACACAGTGAGAACAAATATGACAGAGGGTGGAGGGAGGGAAATAGTAGTGAAAAGAGAAAGACATAAGTAATGCCGAGTCAGTAGAGAAGACAGTAAAGTTACGTGTGATCAAGGAAAAACATTCATAGGAAGGACAAGGAAACAAATCTAGTCCAATGCATGTAAGTGCATAGAGCTTCTGAATGCCCTCAGAATGACAGGACAGAGTTGACTCTGCCCTAGGTGGCTATGTTCAGTAGACTCAAAGCTTCTTTGCAAGTATCTGACAGCAGTAGTAAATTATTGCCTGGTCAGAAGATAAACAAGTGGGGGCTCAGATGAGCTAGAAAGCACACTTTCCTTCTAAAGACTTTCAAATTCTCTTTTAAAAATACTGTGGACATCAAAGCACATGTGTACTGAGAGAAATTAGCTAAAACCTTTGGAACTCTCCTGCCTGTGTTAATCAGTCTTCAGTAGGGTATGAAGACGTGAATAGCCTGTCCAATCATCTGGTCAGTGTATTGCTCTCCGCTGTTTTGAAGAGGGTACCCCTTCCCAGGTAGTGGTCAACTCCCTTAAAATTACCAGAAACTTAATAGTTTATAAAGAAATTTCATATGCTTCATTTCAATGAAAACTTACCCCCCCAAAAAATTGACAACTACCATGTTAATAAAATACTCAATTTGACCCCCCCCCCCATTTTTTTTTTAAAACCAAGTGACTAAGGACATAGACCAAAAATTGACAACTACCATGTTAATAAAATACTCAATTTGACACCCCCCCCATTTTTTTTAAAACCAAGTGACTAAGGACATAGAACTGTCTCCATTTTAAATACATGGCAGCTTAGAGAGATTAAGCAGCTGATTCAAGGGAACAGCACAGCTAGCCTTTAAAACTGGATCCTCAGTGCACTGCAAGTTCCATGCTCTTTTATTTAAACTTCTGTGACTATTTTGCTGCATATCTTTTACCATATTCATTATTTCTTTCATTTTATTAACTTTATGTGTTCCTGTTATATCACTTCCATTAGACTCTAAGCTCCTCGAAGTTCTTCATTGTCTATTTCTTCTATAGAAGCCCAGGTAGTTCTGGCACAATGCCTTGCTCTTTGCAAGTACAAAATACACATCTTAGTTTAATGAGTTAATAATGAGTGAATAAAAGAATGAAGGGGTTAAACATGAAGTAATAAAATTAATGATCATATAGTGATTAATTTAGGTGGTTTTCACTTCTAGGACAAACTAATATATATTAAAGGAAAACACAAGCCCACCTGAGTTAGTCACTTAACTGAGGAGAAACGTAAAGGAAGAAAAAAGATATAGAGCTTAATTGAGGAAAATTGTCAGACTTCCTCAAAAAGAGAATTTCTGATGGAGAGGGCAGCCTTAGGAAAGGTCGAAATGTCAAGATCTGGCACTGGGTCAGAAGCATTAGAAGAATGAAATTGGAAAATCCATTAGACTGAAGGCTTTTAAAAATGGAGTTGTGAACTTTTGCATCCACATAAACAGCCAGGCCTGAAAAACTAAAGGTCAGCTTTAAACTGTGACAAAGGGTCTACATTAAAATGGTACAGCTATTTAATTGGTCAGGTGAATCCTGAGCTGATGTGAATTGGCTAAGAAGCTCCCTAGGGAATAAAAAGATAGGAAACAGGGATGGAGAAGGGTTTTTTTTTCTCATGGAAGGAAAGGAAAGAACTAATATTTCTTCAGCTTCCTCGGGGAGAGTTACTATGCCAGTAGTATGAATGTGAACATATTCAAATTATAGGAAATCGAGACTCAGAAAGGTTTAGTAATATCAGAATTGACACAGCTGACAGCAAAGCTGGGATGTAAATCCAGCCCTGCTGAATTTTTCTTAGGCTCATGAATATCTCACACTCTATCTCATTTCCAGGATTCTTCTGCACATTCCAATTTTTCTCCTTCTTTACCTGACCCTCTTCACCAGGTTATTTTTTCTATCTCTTAGCTCTCAGCTTAGATTACTACCACTGGAAATAGTTCTCTGACCCTCAAATACGAGAAGGGTACCCACTGTTGTGTTCCTGCAACAGCCTATAACACTACCAAATAAGATTTATGGTATTTCTCATAATGAATTGTGGTTATTTGTTTACCTTTGTTTCTTTCTTATTAACTGTGAGCTCCATAAAGGCAAGGACTGCATCTTTGTCCTTAGCTCATAACAGTGCATGGCACATAGTAGGTATTCAGTAAATATTTACCGAATGAATAAATAATTCAATTGTTTTTTCTGACTCAAAGCTTGTGCCTTTTCCACACTTATTACTTATATCTCTCCCTACTCTTCCCTTCTTTGCTAAGCTAATTCCCATTTGGCTTTGAGGGAAATTCTCTTTTCTTTAATGTTTTCATTCTTTCTTACTTGACTTTTTTATTTCATGTTTAGTGTTTTGGATTAGATACTAAAACACAATATTCTGGGATATTAGCTATTGTGTCAAGCTGCTAGTGGTCTGGAAAATGAAAAGAGGGCAGAGTTTGGTCTGTTGCTACTTCTAACACAGGTCTCCTTTATGATTCTTTTGCAGACACCATTAGATGATTCATCAGTTGAATTTTTTTACCAGTCAACCTGGAAGTACAGTACACACATGAGATAGCTTTCTGACAGGAGGTGGAGGGGAATGTGATTAATGATGTGAATGAAAGAAAGTACCATTAAAATTGATTTTTATTTTAAACAATAGAAAATCCTAGTCCACACACATAAAATACATTTTACCTACAAATGAAGCCCTTGTTTTAACTGTCAGGAAGTTGCTTGCTAAGCGTAAGTCAATCAGTAAGTACTAATGAGCTTTTTGTGCTATTGTGCTGGGCCCTACTTACGAAGCTGGCATGATGACAGAAACAAAGGAGTATAGATTGTGGGCCACACCTGAAGCAGCTGACAATATTAATGTAAGATTATGATTAACAAATATGAACCAATTAAGAAAGCAGGAAGGCATATTGTTTAGTGCTAACCCATGAGTCAAGACTATCAATATAAAAGGATTTCTAAGAAGGTTGACATTCATTCATTTGCTCGCTCAACAGATGTTTATTGAAATTTGGTTGTGTGTGAAAAATTATGTTAAACCCTGGGGATGCCAAAATTAATCCAATCAATTTCTGTCACTAAATTGCTGCCAGAGTGTTGAGATTACATGTATAACTGTTGTGATGGTGATGTGAGGGACAGTAAGGCCAAAAAGCGCACAGATAACTGTCTGAGAAGTCGGGGAGGCTGCATAGAGGAGATGACTTTTGACTCAAATTTTAAATCATGAATAGCAATTTTCACTTTTTTTAAGAAGAAAGTAAGCCAGTTGTTTTTTTTTTTTTTTTTTTTTTTTTTTTTTTTAATCTTATCTCTACATTTCAGTGACCGTGCTGGTTCATAACTATTGACATTAGCAATGGATGTTGAATTATATAGTGCTGAGAAAGATGAAGAAATCAGAGGCATTTTGCTACAGTGTCACATTTTATAGAAGAAACTTGTAGAATGAAAGGAGAGGGAAAAAAGAAAGATAGTTGCTTTATATTACATCTTCATATTCTATTGTGTTTACCACTTGTTACTTCCACAAATTGTAATCTAGCATTTTCCTTTGATCTTCTAACAATACTTGTACTTTAAAGCATTAATTTTAATATATTTTGATATTCATATCAGTAGTATTGTTATATATATAATGTATATATGTGTGTATATATATATACATACATATATATATATTCCTATTTTGGATTTTTTTTTGAGAGCAGATATTTTATCTCTTTTTCCAGGAAAAGTAGAAAGTAACAAATTTATTTTATGCCTACTATATTACAAGAACTGTACTAGATATTTTATATGTGGTACTTTAATCCTTTCAATTCTATAAAGTATGTTGTGTTAACTCATTTCACAGATGTGAAAACTAGACACAAAAAGACTAAATGTCTTGTTCAAGGTCATATAGTTAAATAGTAAGTGCCTGAGATATAATTCAGAACTAGGTTATTTGCCTCCTCTTCTCTTTCAATCACTTCACACAAAGTTAGTTTTAAAATGTATGGAATGTATTTTTTTTATAAACAACAACAAACTGATTAGTTCTCTAAATTTAAGGCCTTTGTCTCATTCATGAACTAATTCACAAAATATTCTTCCATGTACTAGAAGTTTGGATTCTAAAAAGAAAAGACATTCATTACTTTCTTGGAAATTACTATTTAGTAGAAACAAGATATCTTGAGACAATTGGGAACTTTCTTAATTCATCTCTTTTCAATAAGATGAACTTTCTAATAAGGTCCTCACTGTCTTATTTTAACCAAATCGTTGACAAAAATATTCAGAGCATTTGTTTTAAAGGAATATAAAGTCAATCATCTTTTAAGTCCCCTAATCAATTTCAGATCAGAGGTCCTCCTGTTAGAAGCTTACTTGTGCTCTTCTATTTGCAAATAGTAACGATCCTTTTTTTTCTAGGCAACCATAACCTCACTGCTGTTTCTAAACTTGGCCCTCAGGGATATACATATATATTTTTTAAATTTCTCTAAGTTAGTGACTTCAAATATTGAGTAAATAACAGCGTATTTTACTGCTGCAAACTTAGGTTTGAAATAATGAGATATCATTGAACTACAGTTTCCTACCGTGGAGCAAAGGTCTTGGTTCTTCCTTTAAGACAAAATGAAATGTGAAAGAACTATCTCCATCTTGAAGCAGGATTAGTTCATATTGAGATGCTAAGAACTATCATTCTGGGGTTGATGAGGAAACACAGAAAAGCAGGCATAATTTTTATAAAAGGAGACTGGTTGAAGTCTGAAGACAAGAATAAATGTATCCTATTTAGAGTGAAAAGTACGCTTAATAAAAGAGTTTAAACTTTGCTTACATTTCACAGGTAACTTCCTTAAGTCTATATGACAGTATATATTTGGACATGTGATAAGAATTCTTTTCTTTCTTCACAGATTCCTCCTCTACCTTTAAAACTTACTAGTTTTCTTTCTCATAAGGAAAATATCAATACTGCTTCTTATATTTAAATTGCTCCTCGAAGACTCACTGCAAAGCAACTCTGTGCTAGATATTTTGCATAATTTTCTGTTGCCTTGATCTCACTTTCTTACATATTCAGAAACCAGGTTTAATCAATTTACTCCTTATTTCTTTAACTTCTCCTTTTCTAATAGGATTTTCCTATTTAAAAAAATAATTCTGTTTTGATTTTGCTTCTTTTTCTAGCTTCTTCCTACCTTCCTCACTCTGCTCTCTTACCCCTAATTTACACTTTACTGTAACCTGTTTTTGCCTAGAAACTTGTTTTTATAAAAAGTTATCAGTGGCTTCACAGATGTCACATCTCCTTTTACTTTGACCTTCTTGTAGTAT
>NW_006494614.1:54037881-54059207 GCF_000325575.1 Pteropus alecto | reverse complement strand
TCCTTAAAGAGATTCTTCTCTTGACTTGTGACATCACATATTTTGTTTCCCCTATTTTCTCTATGACTGTCTTTCTCAGATTAATTTTCACTTCCTCTTCCTTATCTAGGAAGAACAGCAGGAAGGCAGTGAGGAGAAGGGCAGAAGGAGGCTGAGAGGAGGCAGGAGCTGGAAGAAGCAGAACCTTGAAGGCTATGTTAGGGACATTGGTCTCCATCCTGAATTCAGTGGGAAACCTTTGGAGGGGTTTAAAGCAGGGATATAGTGTGCCCTAATCTGCAATTTAGAGTATAGTCAGGCAAGCATGGAAATGGAGTGACTAGTCTCGAGAAAAGATAAGCTTAGATAAAGGAGAATAATAGCCTAGGCTAGGATAGTAGCAGTAAAAACGAAATTAAGTGAATATATTCAAGGTATATTTAGGACATAGCTGATGAATTGCATGTGAAAGGAGGCAAGAAAGGAGGCAAGATAGCTTGAGCAACCTGAGAGGTGGCAGGGCTGTCTGCTGAGAAACAAAGTTTAGGGTACATCAATAGGAAGAAAGTTAGTGAAGCTTCTGGTTGAAGGGTTCTCCACGTGGTCTCCTCATATATCTGTCTCTTCCATGCTAACATAACCCGACTGTCATGCTTCCCTGATGTAAGAGTGCCATGACCTTTTTGCAGCCCTCATTCTCCTTGACATTGTTATACATATTTCACAGGAAGAAATATGTGACAGCCCTTTAAATATTGAGAAGACTATTATTTTGGAGAAGGAATAAAATGACTTTGTTCAGCCCTAGAGAGGGAAAGAAGGGCGATGGGAAGACAGATTTTAGCTAAGCACAAATAAAGAGTTTTAAAATGATTAATGAAAAGGAATATGTCAGGAGATGGTAAGTAAGGTCCATGTGATCGGAATTGTTTATGCAATCCCCTGTGACCATTTCATGGAGATTATTTATATGTAGAGAGAATTTATACATTGGATTGGGGAGGATCCGGGAAGAGGTGACCTGATGACCACTAGGCTCTGTTCTAACCTGAGATTCTAAGGTTCTGTGAAATTTTCATGTTTTTCTTTCTTCCATTATGACAAATACAGGAAATTCTGAATAACTATGGCCTAAAGAATCTCTCCTGGGTACTGACTGCTTGTTCATTCAGAATTTTGTCATTTCTTTGAGTGCATGCATGAGAGCACAATTTATTCAGAACAGTCACTCAGCAATAAGACACCAAAAATGCATTAATGAAGCTACAGTAATTGAGGATTTTACCCAAGTGTAACTCTCGTCCCTAACTCATGCATAATTCTTCTTCAGTATGGATTGTGCCTTTCTTAGCTAGCACAGAGTGGCTGCCTTGGAAGAGCTACATGTTTTAATTATGTAAGAAGATGTTTCTTGTTTTGATGATCCAAACAAGGGAATTGTTTGCTTCTGGAAATATTGATGAGTTTCGAATACCACGATGCATTGAGAGATAGGGGGAAAATTACATCCTCTTCCTCAGATATTTTACTAACTATCCAGCTCATTATATCAAGCCTGTCTATTATATAAGTAAGGAATAAGGCATTTAATTTTTTTATACTGTAATTTACGTTAAGGCATTATTTACATTAAAATAACACCTCTGTCAATAAACAGTGAGGAACTGCATTCGATAGCCACAGTTACCATGTGAATCATTTTATGAAGCAGGATGGGCAAATGCCAGTGATCTCTGGAAAGTAGTCAAGAGTGTGAGTGTGTTGCTGTTTCCAACTTAGTATGCTAAAAATAGGGCAGGGAGCATAAGTTTCTTTAAAGACAATTTTATTCGTAGTCACGTTCTGAGATTGTTCCAAGTGCCATGGTTGCTACTAATTTTGTCCCAGATGCGTTGTAACTTTGTGAAAACAGAACCCATGCTGTCATGTTTATCATTGTATCTTGTATATCTGACAAGGTAGCTGGCATCTAGTAGGCACTCAGTAAATATTTTTGGAAGGAAAGAGGACAGGCAGGCAGAGGAGGCAGGTTTAATATCAAGAAAGCAAGCACAGGATGGATACCCAAATCTGTATATGATGGAAAATAGAAGTCTTATTAATGAGGAGTGACAGGTACCAGCCTGTATAATAACAGATGTTAAGTTCAAGTGAGAGACTCATATTTCATGAACAAATTCTTTGTTTACATCAGTAGCAGTTAACATGGGGAAGAAATACAATTGGCTGGGTGAAGTTCAGACCTTATGAATAATCCTCTCTAGTTGTTTTAAAGGCTTAGCTAGCCCTCTTAGTCCATCAACTAAGGTCTGTCGAACTGTGGAAATTCAAGGAATTGTTCTAGGTAGATGACTGAAGAGCTTTAAAAATAGACAATTTGGCTGCTGTTCTTTAGGGCTTAATCTTTTCAATGAGAGAAATATTTTGTACAAAAAGATAATAGAAAAAATATATGATAAGTTTCAAAGTGAGTAGTGTTTCACAATAGAGGGATCACTGTAGGTTACAGAGAGCAGTCCAGGATTCATGGGTAGGCAGGATTTATACCAGGCTTCATACATGATTTCGACATGCTTCAGCAGAAGTCAGACATGGACACAGTATTGCTTAAATTATGCATGTGACCGAATTTCAAGATGGCTCTCGTTAGAATTGCCCTTGAGTACAAATGATATAATTTCTGAACAAAGATTTAACCTCATTGAAAATGGTTTTCTATGTGAAAAAAAGAAGACTGGAGTTTTCAGTTGACGTGGTTGTCCTTGGTAAATGTTATGCTGATCTGTGGGTCTAGTAGCTACCAAGAATGGGATGATCCAGTCTACAGCTATGCCGCCCTAAACAAGCCCAATCTCCCCTTGAGTACAAATGATATAATTTCTGAACAAAGATTTAACCTCATTGAAAATGGTTTTCTATGTGAAAAAAAGAAGACTGGAGTTTTCAGTTGACGTGGTTGTCCTTGGTAAATGTTATGCTGATCTGTGGGTCTAGTAGCTACCAAGAATGGGATGATCCAGTCTACAGCCATGCCACCCTAAACAAGCCCAATCTTGATTGATCTTGGAAGCTAAGCAGGGTTAGGCCTGGTTAGTACTTGGATGGGAGACCACTACGAAGACCAGGTGCTATAGGCGTAAAAAAATTTAAAATAAATAAATAAATGAATGAATGAATGAATGAATAAATAAATAAATAAATAAGGGATTGTAAACTGATAAGGTCCTTGGACTCTGTGAGGTCAACCAAGGGTTGCCTCATCTAAAAAAAAAAAAAGAAAGAATAGGATGATCCATAGTGGTGGCAGCATCTGCTGCTATGTACTAGGCTTTCCTTATGTTAACTTATTTAATAATTCAAGAACTAGAAGAAGTACTAATATTCCAGTCTTGCAGATGAAGAAACTGAGCCTCAGAGAGATTAAAGAGAAAAAAGAAAAGGGGAAAAAAAAAGTTATTCATGGTTCCTGGGCTAGCAAGTACCTACTTATAACAGAGTTTATATTGAGAACTAACAAGAGATTGGAAAAAAGGCAGTGATTTGATGCCAAAAGTTAGATTAAGAAGTTTATTTTTTTTCCCATAGTCTGTGGGTAGTTGTTGAAGACATTTCTGTCCTTAATGCCATGTGGGAACTAGGCTGGAACTTAATTCACCTCATCCTATCAATACATAAGCAATGACTGGGCTAATCCCCAGTGCTCTGAGTCTATAGCAAACTAGGTCAATGGGATTTCCCAACCCTGTGGCTGTTAATGCCAATCGCAGGCCTCTAGAACCGACACACTACATTTCAGTTATTCTCTCACTGATTCTTAAAACGAGAGAGATCATCTAAAGCTCACTCAGATTAAATTCTCTATTAGTATTCAGCCAGCTCGCTTTACTTCCCTGTCTGTTAAAAATCCACAGGTGGCCAAATTTCAAAATGGCTCACACTGGAATTTCTCATGAATACAAATATTTCAGTTTTTGAACAAAGATTTAGGTTAACTGGGAAATGGTTTGCTGTGTGAAGTAAGGAGACTGGGAGTTTCCAGTGAATTTGTTTGCCCTTGGTAAACTTAAGGATTGTTGCTAATGTTGCGTGGCAGAGAAAAGTCTTAGTCTGTTGGGCTAATTTTCTGTCGTCCCTAAGACCTAGCATAGCGCCGATGCATGGTAGACACTAAATATGTATTTCTTTAATAAATGAGAGGATATATAAGTTGGAGTTAATGATTTGTATTCAACTTTTAAATTCCTGATTTGAGAGAACTTCTTTAGGTATTGGAACAAGTTTGAACAAGACAAATAAGAATTTGTCCAGCTGCTTCTCTCAAGAGTCTTTCCGTCACCAAGGAAGAATGGGGGCAGTCCGCCAATTCTCCAGTGACTAATATTGTTGATAGAGAAACTTCCTTTTTTTTATTGTATATTATCTTTTTGGTGTAAAAGGCCCTGATTGTCAATGGACCACACTTGCCTTTCAAAATAGCAATGTAACCTCCAGAAAGACAGTGTAGTTCAGTGAGGAAGCAAGTAGGATTATTCAAAGTCCTTTTAAAAAACAGGCTTTTAGGAGTCCTATATTCAGAACTCTGCTCCTACAACTATGCTGTGATATAAGGCAAATAAATGGCCACTCTGAACCTCAAATTTCTTATTTGTAAAACTAAAGATAGTAATATCTTCTTTACTGGATTCTTAAGAGGATTAACGAGGAAATTGTATAAAGCACCTGGCACATAGTAAATGTAAAATAAATCTCATTTCACTTCCTCATTCATTTTGACAAGTGGATAGTTTGTACAATTAAATAATAAGTATAGTTCTGCTAAATTTGGTCTATGTGAGGTACTAGCGCTGGGTTACTATGACAACTTACTCTTTTTTCTAGAAAGGCATTTTCTCTAGACTTGGTAATTTTTAAAAATTATACTGCTTTATTAAAAAGCTACAAAGTATCTGCCAAACACTATTTGTACTCCATCCTTATTAAATGATTTTAAGTATTTTTACTTTATCTTAACTGTAAGATAGGAATTGCTTTTTTCCCAATAAACTTATGTGGGGTGCTTTATTCTACATAGTTTAAAATGATTCCTTTAAACATATACTAACTTATACTGAAGGATTCTAATCAAGGATTTTTTGCAGACATAAAGAATCAGAGAAGATCAGGACTATTTATTGCTCTTTGAAACAAGGATGGCGAACACATAGCACTAATTCTAGTACTTTACACATCCATGCTCTTGGCATTCTTTCCAAATATTCCAGTTTTTATCACAAAATTCCTCCGAATACAGCATCGAAGAAAGCAATCATTCATAAGTTGGTGTTAATGCGTAAATTCATACCTATTGGCCTTTCATGGAGTAAATCATGAGTGAGGTTCAGATGCCCATAAAGGTTGATTGATATTCTGTCTGAAATTATATCATTTGATATTCTTAGTTAACAATCTTTTTGAAAATGTTTTTTACTCCATTGACCCTATGAGATTCATTGCAGTTTATCAGCCCTAATTGAATGGAGAAATACACACACACACACACACACACACACACACACACAACATATCATTGCTCAAAAAAACTGATAAACATCTCTCTGTGAGCCAGAAATGGAACAGAAATATACAGCTATCAATGGGGGCTATAACCATGGGCTCTAAGTGGGGCAGGAGCATGATTCCAATGAGTTAATAGTAACTGAAAAAAATACATGTGGCAAGGGACCATAGCCAGGCCCATTATATTACATGTCATATATTCATAGCATGGAGTGCTATACAACATTAAAACTGAACTGCCTGCAAACACACACAATACGCATGGAGTTTTCAAACAAATTGTGTGAAAGAAGAAAACAGGAAAGCACATTTTTCTAAAGGACAAAAATAGGTACAATTAATCAATGTTGTAAGAAGTCAGTATAATAGTTACCCTTGAGGCGAAGTCACTGGATGGCAGCATAAGGGGAGGTTTGGGGTGCAGGTTGTGTTTCATTTCTTGTTCTGGGTGCTTGTTGCATATGTTCTGTTTTTGAATATTCACCCACTTATACGCTATTATTATGTACATTTTTCTATGTGTAGAATTTAAAAAGACACTCTTTAGAGTACAAAAGTTCACTGAAAATTATAAAATAAAAAATAATTTCATACACACATGTGCCACAGTGAAACAACAGACTATGAGAGTAAGACCGTTAGAGAGATAAAGATGAGTATCCTCATCAGAACCATAATTAGATGGAGAGTGGATTTCTATCAACTACAGTAGATGTCAATGGTGTAACATCTTCAAAGTACTGAGGGAAAATAACTGTCATTTTTAGAAACATATAACTAGCTTAGCCATCATTCAAAGTTTGGAGTTAAAAAAAAGACATTTTCTTATGTTTCATGTTTACCATCCATAGATTCTGGCTGAAGGGATGCACTTGAACAAATATAGAAGTGTGTTCATATTAAACAGCAAGAACCAAAATCATTAAAATATATTTGTTATAAGATACTGATTATAAAACATAACTTTTTAGATGTAAACAAAAAGTGGAACTAAGATTTAGACCAAAAAAAAAAAAAAAACACGGAAGGGGGGAGACAGGTTATATTTAAGAGATAGTTAAAATTCTGTGATTCTTGAATTTTTCAAGGAAAGGTAGAAATAATGAATAATTTAAATTTTATTAAAATGCGTAGTAAAATATATAAGTAAAATTCAAAGAATCGATGGCTCGGAAATTTCTTAACTAGGTATAAACCCAGAGGAAAACTCACATATCTGCACAAAAAGACATATACAATACATTTTTTAAAATAGTGAAAAGCTGAAAACAACTCATAGGTCCATCAACAGGAATATATAAAAATGTATGATATGATGAAATACTACAACACAGTTAAAATGAAAGAACCAGATCTATATCTATCAAAATATACAAATATTTTTTAAATGTTGAATAAAATAGTAAGTTATGAAAATACATATGCTATAATATTTATGCAAACATTTTAAAGCCACTCAAAAATAATATATATGTGTGGATGCACATTTATCATAAATTCAGATATATGAATTGGATACATAGCATATTTATGATGAGACTGCTTCAGGAGAGGTGAAGCCAACTATTTATAATTTTAAAAATAATTTGATGAGAAAATGTCAAAATGCTAATAATACATTTTACTACAGTTGGTGGGTACACTGGGTATTCTTGATCTTTTTCATTTTTCTGTATTTTTTAATTAAAAGAATTAAATAGCTTTTTACTTGAAAACTGGCCTTATTTAATGCTCCAAATAAATATTTTCAAAAGAATCTCATTGATACTAGGTAATTTTGAGAATGAAATGCTGGTTGGTGAGCAGTTGAAACCAATTGGTCGGAACCAGAAGGTCCAATTTTTTTTTTTCTATTTCTTTCTTTATTTTTTTCATCCACAAATCACAGTGTATTCATGTAGTAAAACACCTGTTAGGGACTCAGTACTGTGCTACATGGCATAGAGCTGTTTCACAGAATCCGTGTAAGCAGAAAGTCTAATTTTTGAGAGATCAGTACTTCCCCCAAATCTGGAAGACAAAAGTTTTCTCTTAAGAAGGCAATTTTTCTATGCAGTAAGCAAGGAAAAACAATAATTTATGGCTTCAACTATGATTCTTTAAATTTAAACCTTTTCCCTTAGACATTTTTTTAAACTTTATATTTTTCATCTAAGCACTCTGACTTTTATTAATCTTTTATCTACTATTTCAAAAGATAGTTAGCAATCAAATGTTGATTGAATGAAAAGACAGACCCATGAAAATTTAGTGTTTCTGGCAGAGACCAGTAAGCCTTTAGGATATAGATCACTTATCATGTGCCGCTATGTGATAGGGAGAGATATGAGTTTGAAGTTCCTGTTTTTCTGCTCTTCGATTGTTTAGGTAGGTTTAAATGAGATATTCAATATATTCATATATTGTTTTTGTTCTATATGTTATTGGTCTGTGATAGTTACATAAAAGACTATCTTTTTTTAAACAGGATATCAATGTTTCATATATTTCATTTAATTTATGTACATTCTGGATACAAATCCCATATTAGATTTTTGATTTGTAAGTATTTTCTTCCATTCTGTGGTTTTCTTTTTCACTTTCTCGATGATATCCTTTAAAGCACAAAAGATTTTAATTGGGACGATGTCCAGTTTAGCTATTTTTTCTTTTGTTGCTTGAGTTTTGGTGTTGTATCTGAGAAATCATTTCCTGTTTCAAGGTCATGAAGATTTACTCCTATGTCCCTTTCTAAGAGTTTTATAATTATAGCTATTATATTTAGGTATATTTCTAGTTAATATTTGTGTATAGTGTGAGGTAGATATCCAACTCCATTCTTTGCATCTGGATATGTAGTTGGTCCCAGTATCATTTATTGAAAAAAATCTTTCTTTCTCTATTAAATTGTCTTGTCAAATTTACTGATAATCAGTTGACTGTAAACCAAAGAGCTTATTTATGAACTTTCAATCCTATTCTAAGGATTGATTTCTATCTTAGAATTCTATTCTAAAGATTCAGCCCTATTCAAATGATTTCTATGTCTCTCCTTGTGCCAGTACTATACTGTCTTGATTAATGAAGCTTTGTAGTAAGTTTTGAAATCACGAAATGTGAGACCTACAACTGTGGTCTGCTTTTTCAAGGTTGTTGACCTTTCTGGGTCCCTTTTATGTCTAAATTAATTTTAGAATTGACTTGTCAATTTTTGAAAAAAAAAGAAAAAGAAAAAGGCAACTGGAATTTTAAAAAGGTTAGCATTGAATTTATATACAATCTGGGGAGTATTATTATCTTAACAGTAATAAGAGTTCCAATCCATGAAAATGAATGTCTTTCCATTTATTTAGGTCTTCTTTAATTTCTTTATTTTTTTTTTGATAGTTTCAGCATATAATCTTGCACTTCTTTGGTTAAATTCATTCCTAAGTATTTTATTATTTTTGATGCTATTGTAAATGGAATTGTTTTCTTAATTTCATTTTGGATTGTTTATTGTTAGTATATAGAAATAGAATTGATTTTTGTATATTAATGTATTCTGTAATCTTGCCAATCTTACTTATTAATTATATGATATTGTTTGTGGATCCCTTAAGATTTTTCATATAAAATATGTCATCTGCAAATAGAGATAGGTTTACTTCTTCTTTTCCAATCTGGAAGCCTTTTATTTTATTTTATTTTCTTGCCTAATTTCCCTGGCTGAATTCAGCACATTATTGAATAGACGTGGTGAGAGCAGACATCCTTTTCTTATGACTAATCTTAGGGAAAATAAATCTATTCTTTATCATTAAGTACAATGTTAACTATGAGTATTCAATGAAAATTTATTTCTTGCTCACATCACAGTCCAACAGGGCGTGCTGAAATGAAATAGGAAGATCTGCTTCAACTAGTCATTTAGTTACCCAGACTTTTTCTTCTCCAAGTTTTCAGAGTTCTCACTGCTCAATTGGCAGAGAAGAACGCAGCAAGAAGTTACATGGAAGATTTTTAAGGGCAAAACCTGGAAGAACAGTGCATCTTCTTTCATGTCAGAACTCAATAACAGAGGTGCCTAATATCATGCAGGACCAATACATAGTATTAATACTAGCACGGTGCAATTAGGGTGAAGAGCCATTCTGATTTGCCCAGAACTAATGGGTTTCCTGAGATGTGGGACTTCTAACGTTAAAACTGGAACAGTCCTGAGCAAATCTGTACAGTTGGTCATACTGGTGGGCCAGCTTGTATTAGAAACCATATCTGAATTTAAAGACTATATTTTAAAAATTCTGTCATCTGTCAAAGGAAAAAAAAATAAGTAGAGAGAAAGGAAAGCATTCATTCATTAAAAAGCAAGTTTAGAACAAGGTTAATAGTATGTACTTCTGAGCAGGAGTTTTTGTGTTTGAATCTGAGATCCAAATTTTGGTTCAGTTGTTTACTAGTTTCGTGAGCTGGGTGATTACTTAACTTCTTTGAGCTTTAGTTTTCTCATATTTAATATGATGTTGAAAATTGCAACTACTCTCTAGTGTTGCTATGAAGATTAAATGAACTGATATTTATAAAGCTCTTGGAATAGCACCTAGCATAAGAATTTGTTAAATAAATAAAGTAACATTTATTGAATGCCCGCTATGTGCCAAGTACTATACTATATGTTGGGAATATATCAGTTCTAAAAAAGCATGACTTTTACCACCAAAGGCTTTGCAATCGGAAGGCAAGGCAGAACTTGAATAAATAGAAATGTAATCATTTTGCAGAAGAAAAGTATCTCTTGTGGCAGTTGGATGCCAAGAAAAACATTTTATAAATAATATCCATTTCTTTACATTTATTCATTTATTCATTCAACAACATGCTGCCAACTACATGCCAGAAATTGTTCTAGGTGCTGGAGTGGGGCATACAGCAGTGAAAAAGATAGATAAAGTTGTAGCCTTTCGAAACTTAAGCTTTCTAAGATAAAGAGACAATACCAAAGTAAATAAACACATAATTGTAACAATTTTAAAATGTTATATGTGGGAAGTGTGATATATCATAATTGAAGAAAGCATAGTCAGGAAAGATTGGTCTGAGGAAGTGACATTCGAACCAAGACCAAGGGAATAAGGAGGAACCAATTATGTTCCAGCTTGGGGCAACCACAAGTGCAAAGATGGACAAAACACACACACCCACACTAAAACAAAAACAACTTATCAGGGAAAACAAAAAGACCAAATTGGATGGATCACAGCATGAAGATGAACATAGCAAAAGATGATGTTCTCTAGGTCGGAAGGGGCCAGTGTTACGTAAGGACTTCGATGTAATATTTTAGATTTTGGATTTTATTTTATATGTAATGAGAAGCCATCGGTCATAGATGAATGAGTGACATGCTGTTTTATCTTTTATTGTTAAATAGCAAACAACACTAAAACTTAGTCGCTTAAAGTATCAGCCATTTTATTATCTCTCACTGCTCTGTGAGTTGACTGGTTTCAGCTGAGAAGTTCTTTGAATGGCCTAATCTGGAGTTTCATGCTATTGCAGATAGAACTGGGGCTAGACTTATTTGGCGGATCAGTTCAGATCCTGGATAATTTGGCCTCTCTTCATCTCCAGAAGGTTCCTCACAGAACCTCGTCTTTCCACCTTTTTTACCTTGCGATCTCTTCAGATGCACTCTCTAGCTAAGTAACTGGACACCTTCCATGGTGACTTAGGGATCCTTAAAGCACAAAATTGGAAGTTTTTAAAGTTTTTTTGCAATTTTATTGAGACATAATCGACATATGTAATTATAAGTTTAAAGTGTATAGCATCATGGCTTGATTTTCATATATTTTGAAATGATTACCATAATAGGTTTAGTAAACATCTATCATCTCATGTAGATACAATTAGAAGAAAAGAAAAAATAATTCTCCATGTGATGAGAACTCTTAAGGTCTACTCTCTTATCAGCTTTTCTGTGTATCATACAGTAGTGTTAACTATAGTCATTATGTTATACATTACAGCCTTAGTATTTATTTATCTTATAACTGGAAGTTTGTGCCTTTTCACCACCTTCTTCCCCTTCCCTCTACTCCTACCTCCACTTCTGGTAACCACAGATCTGGTCTATTTTTCAATGAATTTGTTTGTTTGTTTGTTTGTTTGTTTTTTAAATTAGATTACACAGGTAAATGAGACCATACAGTATTTGTCATTATCTGTCTGACTTATTTCATTTAGCATAATATTTAAGATCTATGTTGTCCCAAATGGTAGGATTTGCTAGTTTTTTGTTCTGTATAAATAATATCGTGTGTGTGTGTGTGTATGTGTGTGTGTGTTTGTATGTGTGTGTGTATATCACAACTTCTTTATCCATTCATCCATCGATGAGCACTTAGCTTGTTTCCATGTCTTGGCTGTTATAAGTAATGCTGCTATGAACACGGGAATGTAGGTATCCTTTTGGATTAGGGTTTTAGTTTTTTTGGGATATATTCTCAGAAGTGGAATTGCTGAATCATATAATAATTCTATTTTTAATTTTTTGAAGAAACTCCATATTGTTTTCCAAAGTGGCTGTCCCAATTTACAATCCCAACAGTGCACAAAGGTTTTTCTTTTCCTCCACATTCTGCCAGCATTTGTTATCTCTTGGCTTTTTGGTGATGGCCATTCTAACAGGTGTAAGGTGATAGCTCAGTATGGTTTTGATTTGCACTTCCCTAATGATTAGTGATGTTGAGCACCTTTTCTTGTACCTGTTGGCCTTTCCTATATCTTCTTTAAAAAAATGTCTATTCAGGTCCTTTGCCATTTTAAATTGGGTTATTTTATTGTTTGTTTGCTATTGAGATGTATGAATTCTTTATATATTTTAGATATTAACATCTTGTTAGATATGCAGTTTGCAAATATTTTTCTCCATTCCAATAGCTGTCTTTTCACTACATCAATGTTTTCTTTTTCTATACAGATGCTTTTAAATTTGTTGTAGTCTGACTTGTTGCTGGTGTTTCAGGTATGATTTCCAAAATATCATTACCAAAACCCATGTCAAAGAGCTTTTTTTGCTATGTTTTCTTCTAGAAGTCTCATGGTTTCAGGGCTTGCATTTAAGTCTTTAATTCATTTTGAGTTAATTTTTGTGAGCGATGTAAGATAAGGGTCAGGTTTCTTTCTTTTAGATGTGAACAGCCAGTTTCCCAATAGCGTTTATTAAAGAGACCAACTTTTCTCCATTGAGTATCCTCAGCTCCCTTGTTAAAATACTAGTTGACTATATTATTACGGCCTCTTAAGATATAGTCCTAGAACTAGCACAGTTGTTACTTCTATTGCATTATATTAGTTAAAGGCCAGCCCAGCATCACTGTAGGAGGAGATACACAAGTGAATGAGTGCCAGAAGTTGTGCTTCATTGGGGGCCATTTTTAGAGGCTGATTGCTGTAGTCTGCCCTCTGGGCTCAAATGATCCATATCCCTGCCACATGCAAAATATCCTTTTCTCCAACCCAAAAGCCTCGAATCTGATTTTATCAAAGCATCAGGCTCAGACTTAGAGTCCAGGATCTCATCATTCAAATAAGGTGTAGGTACAGATAAAACTCAACAAAATCTGAAGAACTATGAACCAAGGATACAAATTATGTGTCCCCGACATACCCAACATAAAATGGTGCAACAGGGATAATAGTACCACAGTAAACACTCCCATTAAAAAGGCTGGGGGTTGGGAGGCATATAACATTTACAGAGCACTAATAATTTTGAGATCCATCTGAGCACATGTCATCAATTCACTACTCTGGGTGCAGAAATGTATGTTGATTAGATACCAGTTCTACTCTGTGGGAGTAGTTTCCTTCAGTTCTTATCTCTATTATCTAGACTCCTGGATCAGTCTTCCTAGGCATTATTTTTCTTTCCATAAAAAATGGAAATGATCGAGAAGCTTTCTTACCTTCTTTCTGCCTATAAGAAGTTGGGAACCCAAACTATTTCTGTTCCTTTCAGTCAAGCCCATATAATTCTTTTAAAAACTTTGTTGTTTTCCTGTATATCAGATTACAAATTTGCTTTATGAGGCAGAACCATAAATCTGTGAAATATGCCCCTTTCATCTTTGGGCTCAGAGTCTGAATGCTATGAGACGATATCCTTAAGTGTCTGTGAAAAGCTTTCTTTTCTAGCTGAGTCTATTAGGTATGAACTCAAGTTTTTATGACTTTGCTCCAACCTTTATCTTAAGACCATGTTTTATTGAAATTACTCTGGATTTGTTTTTGGACTGAAGGCATTTCTTACTTTGAGAGTATGTCTGGTGGGCAAACAAGGAAAGAGAAACACTTTTTTTTTTTTTCAACCTAGCATGTCTTGGGTTGGTAATATCTTTTCTAGACTTTGCTTGAAAACTGAACAGTTCCTTCTTTTGTTCATTTCTATTAGAACTTTTTAGTATAAAACTAAAAAACACAAAAAACAAAACAAAGATACACTTTTAGTATTCTTCCTGGTAATATCTTTAGTCAAATTGGTAAGTTTATTTATTTTCTATTTTTCATGTTAGTGCAAGAGACGATATCAACTTTCCACTATAACACAAATAGCCTTTCTCCAGCCTCCAATAATAATGCTGCCCATTTTTCTTCTAGACTTCACTAACAATCTCCTATAGGGCTTTCTAGCTTCTGCTTGCTGCCCAGTTCCAAAGCCAGTGCTATATATTTCAGGTTTTTGTTACAGCAGGACCCACTTCCATATATCAACTTTTTTATTGCTATGTAACAAAACATCCCAAGTATTGGTGACTTAAAACAACAGTTTATTATCTCCCATTTTTCTGTGGGTTAGTTGTGCTCAGCCAGCAAATTCTTCTGTGGTTGTGTTTGGGTCTCTCAAGTGCTTGAATCAAGTGGCATCTGGGGGTGGCCTCATCTGAAAGTTCGACTGGGACATTGGGATAACTGCCTATAAGAAGTTGGGGAGCCTGTTTTTTTCAGTATGTAGTCTCTTCTCACAGAACCTCTCCACATGTTATCTAGACATGGGCATTCTAACAAAGTAGCCAGAATTCCTACATGGAGACTCGTGGCTCACCAAAGTAGAAGCTGCCAAGTCTTCTTAAGATGTAGGCTCAGACTGGCATAAGGTAACTTCTGACACATTACATTAGTTAAAGCAAGTCATAGACCAGTCCAGATTCAGTATGGGGAGGGAGTATACAGGCTTCGAATACCACGAAACAGATTTGGTTGAGGGCAATCTTTGGAGACAAGCTACCACACATGCTATGATTTAAGTCACCAAAAGGCTACTCTGATCGCTACAGAGAGAATGAACTGTGGGGGACACTATTGAAGTAGTGTAGATGAGAAATAATTGTGGCTTATTACACAAAAGAGGTAATGGAGATGGAGAGTATTAAACTGTTCCGGATGTATTTGGAGATAGATTTGGAAAGCTTTATTGATGCATTGGTTGTGAGGTATAAATAATAAGGAGGAATCAGAGGATAATTTTTATTTTATTCTTTTAAAGATATGCCACAGCATGGAATATGGTGCCATTTACTGAAGTGGGTTAGACTGGGATAGAAAAAGGTTTGAGACATTGACAACCAGTAGTTCTGTTTTTCATTTGTTAAGTTTGAGAGACATATCAGACATATAAGTAAAGATTTTAAGTGAAGAGTTGAATGCACAAATCTAGATGCAGAAATTCAGGGTTAGATATATATATATATTTCATAATCATCAACTATACATGATATTTAAAACCATGAGATTCTGGATGAAATCACCTAGGAAGAAGTATAGGTGAAGAAGAGAAAAGGGAATAGGACTGTGTCTAGGAAACTCCAACATTTAAAGGTCTGGAGAAAGAAAAGGAGCCAGCAAGCAGACTGAGAAGCTTAGAGTGAGTTATGATGATGATCAAAAGACCAAGAGAGGAAACTGTTTCAACATGGAGAGATGGGATAACTATTTTAAATTCCACTGAGAAGTCTGTAAGATGAAGACAGAGAGATGTCCATTGAAAGTCTTTAGTGAGTACCTCATTTCATCCTAACAAGTAATTCATCAATATAAATTATTTTTATATGTTCATTTTGTACTTATTTTAATTGTCTTTTTCTTCCATTGGATTGTAAGCTCCAGGAGAGACTTTTGTCTGTTTGGTTTATTGTTGTGTCCAGCACCTAAAATTTTACCTGGCACATAATATGTGCCACTCATTCATTTAATCACTCAACAATCCTAGGAATTTAATTTAATTATCCTCACTTTACAAAAAAGGACACTTGAAGGTCAGAAATGTTAGATTCTCACAGGAAATAAATTGGGTAATCATATTTCAAATCCAGATATCTGAATCTAAAGTCTCCTGTTATTTTAACTAAATCATTTGTCAACTACTAGGAATGTGCTGTCATATGATCAAAGGTTAACCAGGAATATTTTAGTGGTTAACTGTTGGGTATATTTTAAAAAGGCATTATAATAGTAATTGCTGTTTGATTAAGTCTGTGATTGGAATAATAAAATCTGTATTTGCTTCTGTGGAAGTTCTTTCTATCTTAAAATGCTACTCTTCAAAACAAAATTAATATTCATGTTTGTTTAATTTGCATACAATTTGCATGTTGAGCTATTCATTTTGCACTTCAAGTAATAGGGAAAGCATTCACATAAGTAATACATTAAATGATATAACCAAAACAGTCTTTTAAACATATGTGCTGCAAAACAACAAATAATTTGACCTGTTATATGTATCTTTTTAAATGCATGATTTTAAAATCTATATGTATGACATTCAAGATACTTTACTCAAAATGACTATGTATGTTACTTGATTTGCTTTGTTTTCTTTGACCTCCAATTAATTTATCCATTCTCAAGACCTAGAAGCAGGACAGCAGGTAAGGGAAGATGTTAACTAGAGGCCAACAGAAGAGAAATGAAAATGAGGGAAGAGAAAGAAAGAGGCAGCAGAGAGCTGAGGATAAGGAGAAAACAGGGAGGAGATCTGAATGAAGTGAGGAAGGAATTGAGAAGATCCTGAGCATTTAAATACTAGAGGAAGGCTAGTCTTTGGAATGGTGAAGAGAGATTCTAGAACTGGGAGAAGAGCCCTTCCTTTCCACACACCTGAGATCACCAGTATAAACCCAAACTAGTATATGCATTTTGTATATATTCTATGATATGCTAGATGCTGTGCCAGCCACTTTACATGTATTATCTTCATGTATCCTGTATCCTCACTCAAGATACCTGCAAATTTATATATGCACCTGGGTCTTCCCATCATGCAGATGAATAATGATGATGATGATGGTAGTGGCTAAAATGCATTTAATGTACTTAGTATCCATGAGGGACTATGTTCATTATATCCAATCCAATGATATTGGTACTTTTAGATACATAGAAGGAAAAACTGAGTCACGTAACATTTTCTAAGATCAGACATTGAGTGAATGGTGGAATGAGAATCTTCAGACAGATCTGATTCCAAATGTCTGTTCTTACCATCAAGTTACACATAATTGATAAGATGTACCTGCTTGTATTTCTCAGAGCCCTGCCACTTACATACTTGGCCAACCTCATAATACTGAGACTGGGAGTCTAGTAAGATGAATAGGAAAAGGAAGAGATGATATGGTACACTCATACCCTGCTGGCAGCAGTGTAAATTTGTATAATCATTTCAGAATATAGTAGGTGAAAATAGCCATAAAGATGTTCAAGCCCCATTGACCCAGGAATATCATTTGTAGAAATTTATCTTTAGGAAATAATTTAACATAAGAAGAAAGCAATAAGAACAAAGCTGTCCATGTAGTAATATTTATTAAAACATTATCTATAAAAGTAAAAATTAGAAACCTCTAGAGGAATGGTTACATAAATTATGTTGCATCAAATTAAGATTTTCTTAGAAATAATGAAAATTAAAACTGAGAAGTGTTATTGTTAAACAATGGTAAATGAAAAATAAAAATGATATATACACTTTGGTTATACTGTAAAATAATATGCATATTGAATAAACCTAAAAATGAAAATATCTTGTGGTATGATAGGATTAAAAAGACAATGTTTCTAAAAATTTGAATTTGTTTCAAAACAAAATATATTCATTCATAAAATAAATATTTATGAGATGTATACAATTTACCAAGTACTGTTCTAGATACACCAAATACCTCAATGAACAAAATGGGCAAAAATTTAAAAACTTATGTGTGATGTTGTCGGAGTACTTTGTAAATTTTTTAGAGTACTATTATATTCAAATTAACATTTAATTTTTCAATATAAGAATTTTTAATTAAGCAATATTGGAAATGTACAGAGAAACATGGAAAGCAACACAATATTCATCCATGTACTTAGGACACAGAGCTAACAGATGTTATAACTTTTTATTTCCTTCTCAACCCCTTTGAGAAACAAACCAGGCACAGTAAAAGCTGAATCCCCTCATCCCTTTCACCTTCTTTTCTATTCATAGGTAATCCTACTCTTAATGTTATTATGTATCATACCAATCCATGCCTTTATATACATATATATGTATGTGGTTATATATATATTATATATCCATATATATGTATATATATATATAACCATAGATAATATGTGATATTATTTGTAGGTTTTAAAAGTTCACAGAAATGGTATCGTGTGGTGTTTATCTTTATGTGGTCATTTTTATTTCACTCATTTTTACCACTACATAGTATTACAATGAATGATTGAACAGTTTATTTATCCATCTCCCTCTCCATTGAGAGTTTCTAATTTTTTACTACTATAAACAATTCTCCAGGGAACATTCTTATGCACATGTCTTCATGTAATTGTGCCAGAGTTCCTACAGTTTATGTATAAAAGCTAAATTATTGGATAGTGGATGTGTGCATCTTCAGGTTTAAAGCAGGTTGCCAGGATGCCTCCCCAAGTGGCTGTAACAATGGACACTCCCAAACACAATGTATATATCTCCACATCCTCAGCAATATTTAGATGATTTTTGCCTGTTTGATACACGTGACAAGGAATCCTCCTTTCTATTTCAATCATTTAATCTGTCTTGGTCTTGGCACAAAATAGACAGTTTCTACTCTCAAGTCCAGTATGAGTCATTGGTGAAGGAGCCTTTTCCTAGGCAGACAGAAGTCCTCATCCTCGGACACAGAAATAAACAATGGAGAGCATTTTTAGAGAGGCTTATTATTGACAGGAAATTTAGTGGAGACTCACACCATGGCAATTTGAGGTATGGGTGTCCTAACGTGTACCTGTTGAGGGTACGGGTTTCTAATTCATAATAGGAGCTTAGTTAATGTCTTTCCTTTTCTTTCCCGGTTAAAAGAATAATACCCTAAACAGGGTATTCTTCTTCGCTTGTGTGTGTAAATGGTCTTAGGTCAGTGGTCTCCAACTTTTCATACATCAGAATAAGATAGAGGGTTTGTTGAGGTACAAGCTGCTGATTCAGTTTCTGATTCAGCAGATCTGGTGTGGGGCCTGGGAGTTTACATTTCTTACAAGTCCTCATGTGATGTTGCTCTTGCTGCTGTTCTGGGAACCATACTTTACAAACCATTATTCCACATGTACCAGCAAAAATGTTGTCGTTGCTGCATGGGGGCTGGAGGACGAATGTTGTCACGGTTACACTGATTATGCCATTAATCAATTCACTGATATTCCTTTCAATTTAATATTGGGGCTCCCCTGAATGCCCTATGCTTAATTTAGGTGACGATTTCTGTAGTAGTGGAACAGAGCTCTACCTTCCTCCTTCACCCCAGCACATTTGTCTGATGATTCATGAAATTACAAAAGGATTAAACTTTTTTGCTTCTTTCTGCCTATCTGACTTTGATTCCAAACGAGCTAAAATAAGCAGGTTGAGATTTAGGGCAGTTTTCACTGATAGGGAGCTGCTTGGTACTGGGAGCCATCTAGGGGAATGGGCAGGGGTTGCAAAGCCTTTTTTTCTTTTTTATTGTGGTATAGTTTAATACAAGATTATATAAACTATAAACTATTAGAATTTGATATCTGTATTCACTATATATTGTTTGTCACTATAAGTCTAGTTATTATCCATCACCATATAATTGATCCCCTTCACTTCTTTTTCATTCTTCCCCCAACACCCTGTATCCATGTTTGTTTTAGTTTTGTTCATTTTTTGTTTTTAGATTATATATTACATATATATCATCTTTATCTATTTATCCATCTCATTTTAATTTAAAGTTACCCACCTTGCTCCCTTTTTCACCATTTTACCTTTTTATTAATGTCTTCAAACTACCTTTTATTAATATTCTTCCTTTGAATTCTTGTCTAGAATTATTTTCCACTTAAATTCAGCAACTTCAAGACTATGAGAAATGAGAGCAAGGTGAAATTCTGAGGATCTGCCCACTTTGGCACATTCAAATTTTAGACAATTTTTTTTCCTATGCTTTCTATTTAATTTTTTTTTAATTTATAAAAATATAATTTAAAAATATTCATGTATGCAGAAAATATATTTATATTTGTAAGACTATATTTGGTAGGAAATGTATTTTTTATAGATACTAGGTATAAGTTATTCATTTGGGCATTCTATATAGGGCACTCTTCAAATAAAGTAATACAGATTTTTAACAACAAAAGTAAAATCAATGTTATGGCTGACAACTTTTAAAAGGTAGTTTCTTAGCAACTTTCAAGTATATAATATGGTATTGTTGACTACAGTCACCATTTTGTGTATTATAGCCCCAGAACTTTTTTTTCTTATAAGTGGAAGTCTGTACCTTTCGCCTTTCATCCATGTTTACCACTCTCCACCCTGCACCTCTGACAGCCACCAATCTGTTTATTCTTTCTATGAGTTTGGTTTTTATTGATTCCATGTATAAAAGAGATTATACAGCTTTTGTCTTTCTCTGTCTGATTTATTTCACTTAGGATAATGCCTTCGAGGTCTATTCATGTTGTTGCAAATGGCAGGATTCCTTTCTTTTTTTATGGCTAAATATTCCATTGTGTGTGTGTGCGTGTGTGAATATATATATATATTCACACACGCACACACGCACACACACACACCACCTTTATTCATACAGTCATTGTCAGGCACATAGTTTGTTTTTATGTCTTGGCTATTGTAAATAATACTACAGTGAACACAGGGGTGTGTATATCTTTTCTATTTAGTGTTTTTGAGTTTTTTTTGGCTAGATACCCAGAAATTAAATTGCTGGATCATATGATAATTCTATTTTTAATTTTTTAAGGAATTTCCATACTGTTTTCCATAGTGACTGTATCAATTTACATTCCCACCAATAGTGCACAACGGTTCCTTTTTCTGCATATCTTCACCAACAATTGTTATTTCATATCTTTTTGATGATAGCCATTCCAATAGGTGTGAAGTAATATCTCATTTTCAATTTCCTTTGTATCTTTCTTATTTTTGAATGACCTCAGGTAAAGATAACAATTCCCAACATGGAGCAGGTATTAAAGAAATTAATGAAAAATAATAATAAGGAATGTTAGAGTAGAACAACGAAAAGACAGGGGCTTTGAAGTTCATCATCAGATATTGTTTTATTTATTTTAATTTATTTGTTTTTATTTATTTATTTTTTAATCTTTTTTTCCCCCCTCTATAATCCCCCCCACCCCCGCACTTCTACCCCTGACCTATGGATGTTGCTGTTTCCCCTTAAGAACTGGATCTCTGAAGGTGGGGGGTCTCCTCCCACACGCTCACAGCATGTACCAGGGACGCT
>NW_006494614.1:54019020-54037863 GCF_000325575.1 Pteropus alecto | reverse complement strand
CAACCTCCTTTGTTTTCTTCCAAGAAAAGACTATAATCCTTGGCTTTCAAGTTTTCCTAGAACTCCAACCTCTTAGTGTGTGTGTTAGAGCAGCTCACCTATGAGTTTACAGTCTCTATTTATTCCTCCAAAACAATGTTTGTCATGCACCTCATGATTAACAAGGCTCCATGCTCATCCTATCGCCCTGCCTCTTTTCTCTTCATAGCTATCTTCCTTGAAAGTGCAGCTCTCTCCATTGCTTCACCATCCATTTTTTCCACAGCGTGCTCATTTTTGCCTTACATCTACCAGATTCAGCTCTGTGGCAGGACTTGAAAAGGAAGAATTGGTGGGGGTTTACAAAAGTCCGACAGGCAAAAAAAAAAAAAAATCAAGGCATTGAGAGTATTGGGAGTAAGAATAGGAAAGAGAAAAGCTGTTTACCTTGAAGGTTGTCTGTGACAAATAGGAGAAAAGGCAGAAGCTTTACATGGATGCAACTAGATCTCTCGGGGGTATATGTTGGGAAGTGAGCTGTGGTGGGCAGTTAACCTTTTTCTTTGTTCAGCTTTCTGGTGTTATCTCAGAATAGATTTAGAGTTCAAAATTTTAGTTTGGAAAAACTAAGGAGGATAATTTGTTTTCCTTATCACATCCAATCAAACATTATCTAGTGGTCTGTTATTTTCGAAGTAAAAACCACTATTCGAAATGGTGTACTAGAAATAATTTCACTGTCTTCTATTAAGGCCTCCCTAAAATTCTGGATTTTACAAATATCTAATGCAAGTTCTTTCCAAAGAAGTATATTTATTATTTTCTGCAAAAACATATGAACCCCTCAACTTGCACGTATTCTATTTTATAAAGAATGTAAAATGCTAAGTCAGCACATGGCGGGGACAGAAATAAAAGTTTGCCCCTTTCCCTTTACATCCAGCTTCACAAATAAACACATAACTCTTTGCATGCTGTCATTCAGAAGTCCACAGCTATTTGAAAGTCCAGAAAAACCACTCGTCTTCAGGAAGAACCTAAAGTTTATTCTGTGTGAAAAGCAACTACCTTTATTGCCTTTAAGATGGACTTTAACTCAGGAGATCACAGCTTTTGCTGCTTCTGGACCTGACCTTACCTTCCATTATCTTAGTTTGATTTCATAACAAGCCACTAAGGTAAGAATACTTAGCCCTTTCTAAAAATGTGAAAAATGAGCCTCAGAGAAGCTATGTAACGTTCTAAGGAAGTTGCTGTCGATGTGCAAACCCACTGTGCTAAAAGTCAGTATCCTATATGATGTGTGTAAAGTGGAGTACCCGGCATGTGGTAAGGATGAGATGAATGCTGGTTTCCATTCAATTTTATTTCATTTATGTCTCATGAGCGGTAAATAACTATCTCACTGAAGCAAAGTTTAGACATTGAAATGGTACTGGCTTTCGGCCACCTCTGCCCGCTGACATGAATTCATGAGCTCAGTAATCTCAGTAGCTTCAACTTGCTGGGAAAGAGCAGGGGTCGGTTAGGGGACACTCTCTGGCATAGAAGATAATCAGTCACAGATTCTTTCTTTGTTTTTATTTTATACTCACTAAATAAGAGAAGGCTTTGAATTACTTTCTCTGGAAGTGTAGGTTCAATGAGAGCAAATTTATAAAATTCTTCTATAATTCATTTTGAAAATATAATTTTTGCTCATTAAAAAGCACAGTCCAACCTTCCAATTAAGCAAAATATATGACTTATATTCACCAAAAAGTTTTTGTGTTTCATCTCCAGATGATATACATGTCTCGGCACAGATGACACTTTGGAACACAGACAGTGAAAGCGGGTGGAAGTTGCTGAGCAAAATTGCTATTAGCAGTTTAATCGCTTGTGTTAAATGCCATGGATATAATCCAAGTGGGGGAAATTTGCTTTCTGGAGTGCTTGACTTCAGCAGTTTTGTAAGTTTAAGACATTTTGTCTCAGCAGAGTATTTGGGTTTCAATCTTAAGTCTGTAAATAATATAAATAAATAATACAATCAAGTACAATGACTCATAAGTAGAATCAGGGGGTGTATTTCACTGATCTCACAATGTATGATTACTTATTTATATTGCTTTTCAGGCCTAACAATTATTGTATTATCCAGTGGTTGAATAAAAAAATGTTCAGTTTTATGATGTTTATTCTGCTTTATTTTGCTAGAATTGTGAACCACCATTCTCTATACCCTGCCTCACTTTGTCCCTGGAGTTGTTTCTGTTTTACGTTGCGGTTAAATTTATAAGAATTTGGGAGAACAGAGAGGCTACTCCTAGACTTCTGGAAGGATTAGACTTTTGTTTACCCTACTTTAAGGATATTTATTTTTACGATCTATAAAATAAACTTTAAACCAGAAGACCAAAAAGATTCAGTGCTTCAGGAAAAAAATCAATCTTACAGGACTTAAGCGTCTCATGTAGTCCATCATTTGGTATTAGACTGGTGCTGAAAAGAAGTTTAAGTGTCAGATACAAACAAATTCATTTAATTTGACTTCTCCCTCTGTGTTGTTCATGTTCTTGTTTTTAATAAGGGTTGTAACTGTGCTATTAAAACAGACCAAAAGGAAGGCAGAAGGAAGGAGGAAGAAAGGAGGAAGGGCTTATGCAGAATTCTTCTTTATGCATGGGATAGGATAGGGATGGCAAATACATGACACGTGTTGTCATTACTTCTGTGCCTATGGCAGGTATTGTTCAATCAAGATACTTTTTCCCAGCAGTTCTTGGAAATTTGAACGGCACCTGGCATTTAAGAGGTCCTTAATTAATTGTTGAATGAGCTTATGCTGTGTTTCCTGAACTTAATTGCAAACTCTCTGAGAGCAAGCAGTCACTATGTCTGCTTCATTAGATGCAGCACATCCAATGAAACTGCATTCAAAATGGTTAAATATTTAAACAGTTAAGCCCTTAGAGAAAACTTAATTGCACACGGGTGTTTGTCTTTCATTTAGATACTGGAGGAGGGTGGATTACTAAACAAGGTTGTAAAGGCAGCCAGACATGCAGAGTATAGGCGTTTACTAGGCAGCGTTGAGTAAGTAGAACAACAAAGTGTTATAGACCCAATGCAGGGTCAAGAAGGGTCGTTTTTACTCTCTTCATTTCTTTAATACTTCATGTGATGTGAATACACAGGCTTTGGAGTCAGTTTAAATTCGTGATTTTTTTTTCCTACTTACTTGCTATATGATCTTGAATGGGATTTTAAATTGTTATATACCTCCTTAGCCAGTTTGCAAAGATATAAAGAAAATGATAATTATCTCAGTTTATTTTTGGAGGAAAATCAAATGATGTAACACATTCTTGTCTGTTTTTCATTCTTCTCGAAGGCTTTGGAGGAGGAGGTGAGTAGATCAGCCGCAGCTATTAGAAACAGGAAGCATATAAATAATATAAAATAGAAATATACCTATGCCCCAAACTAGTCTTGTCTCTGGCTTGTCCTTTTTAAATGATCTACTCTGCCTTTATGTCTCCTTGATCTGTCAGTCTCTATAGAATTGAAAGCAAACATGGACATCTGTGTTGCCTTGGTATTGAGAAACATCAGAATTCTGCATCTGCATTTGGAAATGCATACTCAAAGAAAGAACAGTTTTCTTAGGAAATACATTGCTTCATCTTCCTGTTGGGTTCTTTAAAATGTACTGTGAACTACTTCCTTTTTCAATATTCGGGAAGGGGGCAGTGAGGGGAGGATGTGTGTGTGTGTGTGAGAGAGAGAGAGAGAGAGAGAGAGAGACTGTTTCTTTTGATTAATGGCATGAATTTCAATAGCTCAAGGACTATTAAATCTTTCATTTTTTTGAGATTGGGAAATACTGAAAGTTTTATTCATAACTGTATTGATGTTTGTTGCAAATGTTCTTGTATTTCAGTAAGAGAGGTAAGTTTTTAAGTAAAGCCAGGATAAAATTATCTTATAAATTGAAAAGCGAGGGTGTTCTAAGGAAAGTTCTCTTGGTTTTCTCCAGGAGTCTAGATGTGAGCTAATTAATATGTTTATTACCAAGTTCCTATCATTTCCACAGTTATACAGACTATAGTCAGAGCATCCCTGCATTTGAGTCATACCAGCTTCTTACTCCTGACCAGCTTAATGCCACAAATACAAAGGGCGAAGGCGAGTACTTTGAATGTTGGAATCACTTGAGACGTGTGGGAAAGCTTTTGTTTCACCTGATTTCACAAGGTAAAAGAGTTCACATCTCAGGTGGAAGATAAATTAAGCAAACACCATTTTTCACTCTTTTCCTTCTCACTTTCAGACCTATTTCGTTTTAGATTGGCTTCTGCCTATTCCTTCGAGTTCCTCCACCTGCCAAACAAAAAGTAGATGAGACCAACTGTTAAAATTTTATTTAGGTAGTGTGGGAATGCTACACCTTTGAAAAGACAGAGAGCCCCTGTATTTTCAATCTATGTTTCTCACAGAATAGTTAAGCTTCACTCTTGTTTGCCTCCTACCAGGGTGAGGAATAGTGCTATTAATGAAAAGAAGCAGTGGTTAAGAAATCTGTAGAGAGACAGACCTGGCTTTGAATGTAGCTTCTGCTACTTCCTAGTCATGTAACCTTGGACTTTCGGTCTCTGAGCCATATGTATATATACATGGCAGCATCAGTATATGAGGACTGCCCTACCATTTGCTATGTACATATGTATGTGTATATATATATATATACACACACACACACACACACACACACATATATATACACATACACACACACACACATATATACACACATGCACACTCACACACACATACACACACAATACCTGATATATAAAAAGTACTCAATATATGGTAGTGATGAATAGTTGATATTCGCACATTATATATAATGTCATAAGTTTTTCACTGATGATGTCTGTGTGATTAGCCAATGCCACTGTATACTTTAATGCAGTATTGATAACAGCCTCAAATTCTTTCTTTGGACTTATTAAAAATATATTGCTTCTTAACATAGACCTGAGCTAGGATATTCTATTTATTCGTAAACATACGTCTCAAATTTTAGTATGGAAAATGGGTCACTTCTACCATAAGTTATAAGGACATACAATGTCTTATACCACTTTTGATTTAACTAACACTTTTTGAGGGCCTTACTTGTACTAAGTGCATTACAAATGATACCTCTTCATCCTCAACAACATCTCTGGAAGGAAGGATGATTATTAACTTTGGGGCTGAAGAGAAAACTAGGGTTCAGAGAGGTTAAATAATGACCTAGGCCAAATGGATTTAAGGAGCCTCAACAGGATTAAAACATAGGCCTGTTTAACTGCTAAACTCATGGTCTTTCCAATATACCATGCTGCCACTCCATATCTAAAAATAATGTAAAGGTGACTTTACAGTTCATGATTGTTTCCATCTGCACAGATAGGGTTATCCCAACTTGTAATGGCTTATATCAACAAAATATATTGCTCGTTTATGTAACATGTCCATTATAGGTTATGATTCTGGGACCCAGGCTGAAGGAATAGCCACTATGTTACAATATGAATGTCTTAAGGCAGTGAGAAAAAGAGCAAAGATGAGACTGTATTTGAGTCTTAAATCTCTTAGTCAGAGGTGGTTTATGTCACTTCTGCCCACAGTATTTTTTTCTAAAACAAACCACATGGCCAGGCCCAGTGCGGGTGAGGCAGAGAAGTACATTCTTCACATAGGGAGGACAGTAATTATTTGGGGATAACAGTAAATCTAACATAATATTACATGCGCTCTACTTGTTCTCTTTGTCTAATTTTATTTCACTCAGGCTTATATAAAAATGTATTTGTATTCCCTGAAGTGCACACCACTGATGGTGGTAGGACACAGTCTGAGGAGTGCTCAGTCGAAGACTCAGCTAGAGACTCACCTTTGATTTGGCATGTCCAAGGCACTATGGTATTATTGAGAATTGATACTATGGCCTTTGTGTTGGCAGCATCAGTATATGAGGACTGTCATACCATTTGCTAAGTTCACTTTTTCACTGAATCTAAGCCATCTGTCAGCACACCGACACAAAGCAGTTTGATAAATGATGATTTTGTACCTTTACAGTAGCCAGTGGAGCTCAAATTGTGTTTTGGAGATGATGTACTTAGAATTGTACTCATATTTTCAGCCAAGCTAATAGTATGAGCGTGATTTTATTGTGTCTTAGCTTTGGCACCTCCACATGTTTATTCCCCCTCACTGATTCTATCATAGAGAACTGCTTTGGCTTCATCAACAGAATAAATATGAGAAGATCAATAACAGGAAGATAAGCATAGGAGTTAACTGGAGAGTAAAATTAGAGAAAAATCTTTGATGTGATTTTTCTTTAAATGCTCTTTTCTTTCATTATTACTTACTGCTATTTCTCCCTCTAAAATGGAAACTTAAGTTCATTTTTTCAGCTGTCTCATCAAATATTCTAGTCCTGGTCTTCAACAGCTCCAAACTCAACACCATAAAAGCCTCCTAGCTTGTCTCCCTGCCTCTAGTAGCCTCCTCAGTCCTCAGTCATAAATGGTATCAGAAAACATTAGATCATTTTAAGAACTGAAGGTACAGAATGCTGCACAGATCATGTAGATATAAAATCTTGGCAGCTTTAGTAAGAGTCCCATCCCCATCTGTCTTACCTGATGACACCCGATGACACCTCTCTGACTTCTGTTTCTCCTGTTTCTGCCTATCCTGGCCTTTTGGACCCACACTCACCTTTAGCTTTCTGTCCTGGCATGGCAAGTAGGTGTTCAGTTTTGCAAACTTCCTCTACCCTCACATCAAAACTTGTCTATCAGTCTTTTGTTTATTTTAATTTTAAATTCTGAAGTAGTTAAGGCATACAAGAACATATACGTGACATATATCTGGATTACGAAGCATAACAATAACACAAAAACCTACAAACCCACCAACCAAAAGAAGAAATTGGCTTTTAGTCTTTGCTTTCAAGTTTTCTCCAAGTATCCAAAGTTTGTTCTTCTGGCCTGGCCTTTTTTTTATCATTTGCACTCGGTTCTAGCCTGGATTGTCCTGCTGTCAACTTCCCCTGTTCCTTTAGCCTTGCCTTTTGTCTCTTGTCCTGGCATGCTCCTCTTCTTAACCCTAAGATGGGGATTCCATCTGCTATATCCAGACTGCTCTTCCAAGGATGCTACTTCGATCAGTCAATACCACCCTTCCGAATTCAAAACCTAACATTGTTTCTCTATTTCCTTTTGAGTCAAGTCTGAACACTCTCTCTGGTTTTAAATCCCTCCATGAAATTACATTTGAAATACATTCAACTCTTAGTTTTTCTTAGCTGGTTTCTTAGCTGACTTTCAGTAGAGCTGAATTTGCATTCTTTCCTATCTAATTCATCTTTTTTTTCACCCCAACTCTGTCATGCTCCCTCTAACATGGTGTGGTAAGAGAAATAGAGACTTCAGCATAGGAAAAATTTGGCTTTGAATCTTGACCCTATCACTTACTAATTATGAAACTTTGGTAAATTTATATATCATTCAGCATTTATATAATCACTCCTATTTTTTTTTACCTGTCAACGGAGTTATTAATACTTTACAGGATTATTGAGAGATTAACCAAATGGGTTCTCTTAAGGATGTGGATATTGTAGATAGTCGACAAATTGAGTTTTGTCAATACTCTTCCATCTAGTCCTACAGAAAAACTTGGTAGAATGTTTTTCTATTTCCATTCTTCATTAAATATTCAGGATAGGATTTCATACAGAAAAGGAGAATTAGTGAAAGGGTTTGAATAGGACACTGGAAATATAAGATATTTGGGGCAGGGGGGAAGGTCACTCTGACTGCTGTGTGGAGGAGGGATCGAAGGAAACTGAGATTGAAGGCAGCTGCAGAACTAGTCCTGATGAGAGGACATGGCACCTTAAACCATGGCAGTCACAGTGGCAGTGCGCCTCTGCAATTCATTCCTCTACCATGTCATGCACAGCTGAGTACAGCGCTGTCCCTGGGCTCTTTCTTGGGGCCCAAAATAGGACTGGACTGACTAACTCAAGCATAAATATTAACATCGATAAAGGTAAAGCGGTCACAACTTGGGAGAAACAGTAATTATCAAACCGAAGCATTAAAGAACAATTTCAAGAGAAAATTGAGGTTATTTGTTTAGGGATAGCAGCACAGACTGCAAGCCATGTAACAGGAATGAGATCGTATTTTTGCCTCCAAGCATCTCCTAATTTATCTCTTATTCTTTAGTAAGGCTAAGGATGCAGAATGAATTCTGGAAGTCAATTATCTGAGCGTGTTAGTGGAAGTTGAAATAAGATGCATGCTGAGGACTTTCCCTCACCCCGCCCCCCAAAAAAAAACACCCAAAAGAAAAACAAGAATAAACAAACATACACCAAAACACAAAAACTAAATGCTAAGGATGTGTGCTATACATCAAATCATTAAAGCTTTTTCTGTTTGGAGGGAGAAGAAGCTAAGAGACGAGAGAAGGGATGGATGGAGCAGATCTCAACGAAGGCAGGATAACAAAGCAGTATTTTAGAGGAAATTTAAATGAAGGGAAACAAAACATTCTGTGACTGACTGATGAGGTGAACAAGTGAGGCAGGGGTGTATGTCTATGGAAAAGACAGTAATTGAAACAGTATAAGAACCCATATAATTTTGCATCCTGCTGGCTTATAATGTGATTTGAAATAATAAGGATGCTGAACAGAAGTTGCTGAAATCACCTGCTAATCCAAACAGACTCAAGTCTAAGGATATTGTTGGATGAGATGGTTGCCCTCAGTAATTATAGGATCTGAAATGAGTCTGACAGGCAGAAGAGAAATAGCAATATAAACACCAGCAGGAGTCAGTGAACACACCTTTATCACAGTTTACTGCATTCCTGGATTTAATTGCTTTTTTTTTCTTTTTGGTGGCTTTTTAAATAGCTTCTTTCACAGAGATGATGACTTTCAGAAGAACCAGTTTACTTGAAAAGGGTCTCATCAGGTCAGGAATTCGATGGAAAAATCCAAGGTCCTTATGGTTTGCAAAAGCCTCCCATGAGTGTATTGAGTTTGTCAGCTCAGTCCTAAGAAATTGGAAGGGACAGTACATTCTGTCTACCTTCACTTCCTCATTGTACAAATGTGAATAGAGTAAAGGGATCTTGTCACATACTTTCGGTGTGTGAATATCAAGCTGGGATTTAGACTCAAGTCTCCTGTCTCTGGAACCTAAAGTTCACAGAACTGTATGTTACATTACAGTATCCCTTTGTAGGTGTTCAAAGACCATAGAACACTATGCCCAGAACTTGAGCACATGACTCCCTACCAAGGATTATTACTTATTGAAGACTGTCTCTTGGAGATTAAACCATGATGAATAAGTGATTAAGTTAATATACAGATTTTGAAGGGTATTTCTCACACTCACATAGATTTTTCTTTACAGTTCAAGGTTACAAGTGTCACGAAACAACTTTAAATGTCAATTTACACAGAAGCAACACATCTGGGAGAACAAATCCCTCAATCTCTATATCATGAGAGGTGTGGTTGAGGAGGGAGGCTACCTGTCGACAAGAGAGCCTTTGTTTGCTGCCACACATGCATTGTGGGAGTCCGATGCTTGTTAGCTTTAAATGTGCAACACTGAAGTCTCAGCCACATCATTTAGTTAAAGACTGAACACAACCCCGTGTGAACACGGCCATGGACATCAAGCAACTCTGCAGCACATTTGGCAAGTAGTATAAACTTCCTGAACCTCAATTTCCCACCCTACCCACACCCCCCGTCAAAAAAAAAAAAGAAAGGAAGGAACAAAATGACCCAAGTTTGCCGAGTTGTCCCGAAGATCATATGAAAACTTAGGTGATTCCTAAGCATGATGCCTTATCACTTAGTGGTAGTGGATAAGCATTCATTTCCTTTTTTCTAATTTTCAAAGAAGCAAGCTTTTCAATAGAGCACACAACACCTCCAACATCACTCACTACTACCCACAAATCATCTGAGATTTCTCTTCCCTTCCTTATAAATCCTACAGGAGTTACTGTTTGGAATCAAACATTTTGCACATAATGAGCATATTTTGTTGTTAGTTATCTATTCATAACTTTAATATTGTTCTCTCTTCTATGAAAGCCAGTGACTGTTCCTTAAATCCTCTGAATCCCCACAGAACCTAGCTATCAAAGAGCAAGGACCTTGGTAGGCCTTCATTAAATGTTTATCAGCTGCCTGAATTTGTGAAGATGTGAGCAGAAGATAAGAACACAGCTTGAATACACTGTCTCTTTACTAGGCTGCAGCTCTGCCTGCAGGGTGTTTGGCCTTTGGGATTGCAGCTAGGATTTTAGATTGGCTATGGGTGAGAGGGGCACAGAGCCAGAGCTGAATTTTGGGCAAGAAGGAAATAGTTCTGTTGAAATCCATCATGCCAGCTTGTTAGCTTCATTCCCCTGTACAGAGTGTGGTCATAAAAATCGTCCAAACCTGTAGAGAATTTTTATAAGTTTATTTGAGCCAAACCGATGGCAGACACCAGGGAGCAAGATCTCAAATGCTATAGAGAATAACAGCTTTGCAGCTTCTTTTATGCATTTGAAATTAAGGAGGTGGTAGAAACCAAGGCAGGGATTGGATTACAGGATACTTAAGATTATGTGCTCTCTTGAGGCCAGTTACTGCTTATGTCAAAGGTGTGTTAACCTACATTCATTGAAACAATGGGCAGAGCTTCTTTAAAGCAAAGACAAACCTTTTACTAAAAAGTTACATGCCTGAGGTGTGACTACTCAGCATGACCTGCCCAGTTAGGAATTTATGATCAGATCACTCTGTGAGGTTATTTTCCATAGAACCCTTTTTTATCCACAAGGGATTGCCTTACTCATCTTTAGAACTCACTCAGGTATCTTTCACAATTCCTGGAACACAGCAATTAATTAATATTTTTGTAATCAATGAGCAGAGCTATGCTAACTTTGTTTCTTATACTAAAGGTATAGGTTTTTGTGGTTCAATTATGCATTCATCAAATATCACCAAGCACCCGCTATGTGCCAGATATTGTCTTAAGTGCTTTTGTTCTATTGTAGTGAATAAAACAGATAGGAATCCCAGACATAATGGAGCTTATATTCCAAATAAAAATAAATAAGAAAATCTATTTTGTTATGTCAGGTGATAATATGTGTATACTAAGGAGAGAACAGAGCAGGGAGGGGGAAGAGACTGTGTGCATCGAGGAGAGAGGGGAGGATGGAGGGTGAAGTTTTAAATAAGATGGTTCAGGAAGGCCTCTCTGAGAGGGTTTCATTTGAGTAAATATCTTCAGGAGGTGAGAGACCAAGAGCCTGATACTGGAAGGAGGCAGAGACAATAGCAAGTGAAAAAGCTTAGAGGCAGGAGCGTGTCTGGCATTTTCCAGGAGCAAACAGGACAGTCTGGTATGACTGGAGTGGAGTATAAATATAATAGGAGAGGAACTCCCATCCTGTAATATCTAGTAGCTCATTTTCCAAGACTTGATGGCATTCTTCAGTGGGTTTCTAAGACTTAGGTAAAATTCGCAAGCTCTACACAGTAATCAGATGCTACAATGCTATTCACTCATGAATTCATTTATTCTTTTCATCAATTCATTATTCAACAAATATTTACTGAGTACTTTTAATTAGAGTTTACATTTATTGAACACTTGCTATATGGTAAGAAATACGTTTTATGTGTATTTTTAAATAATCTTTACGCAACCTAATAAAGTAAGTACTTTTATACTGCCATTTTCAGGCAAAGAAACTGATGCAAATAGTATTTTTAAAGCATAGTATCTATATTCAAAGGATTCACCTTACAAAGGAATTGAGATAACTATACACATAGTGTGAAAGATAGTTTCTAAGTGCTATGGCTCTACCAAGTTGAAAGAATTTAGATAAAGGAGCAAATGCCAGTTCCTTTTACCCATTTTTTCCCCTTGAAAATATAATTATGGTGACAGTACTTCTTCTATGCTCTTTGTGTTTCTGAAAAGCTCAGACACGTGTCAAGGTTTCCAAGGGCCAGTCCTCTTTCCACAAGAAAATGTCACGTAGTTTTAGAAGCACTACCATCTTAACGTCTTAGACACACAGAGTTCCTAGAAAGTCAGAATGTGACCCTGCCATTTTAGCTTGACAATTTCTTTAAACTTCACAAGGCTCATCTTCTGACATGAAATAAGGATAAAGATGATCCTTATGTTTTACAAGAAACTTTTGGGGAAAATGTAAATTTTTGGAAAATAACTAAATGGACTTTAATAATTGAGTTTCGTGCTTCATTGCATTAAAAACACTTTCACAATTCCTATCTAAGTAATTATTTATGCTCCATGCCCATTAATCCAGTTTATAAAAGATGCTTGCCCTTTTTCCCATTATCATTTACTAATCATATCGGTAACCTTCAATAGATAATAAATGTCTTGGTTTTACCATTTATAAAATGCTGCCTCACCACCACTGGGAGTGGGAGGAGGAGCTAGTGAGTTTAATTAACTAATAAATAATTGAAAAGCACTTTGCCACGTAAAATGTTTTGGGCATTCTATAAAGAGACTGGCTCTGGCTCCTGCACAAAGTTGAACTGCAGCAATGCAGTTGTTGCCAATGGACTACATCTTCTGAAGGTGAGGACATTATTTTCCAAAATGATTCTTTCTCCAATAATTTCACTTTGATAAAATACTGTGTTATCAGTAAGTGGTATAGCCCACCAAAACCACCCAGTTACATTGGGCAATGAATTTTTTTATGGGACATTTTGAATTTTTCATCCACTAGGCAGCCAGTTAACACCAAGCTGATCATGACCAATCTGTTGGTGTAAGCTTCTGCAGGTTGCCTTTTGGCTTTTCTTGTCTGAGGATGAAAAAAAAAAAAAAATGTACCATTAATTTCCATCCTGCAGTGTGCACACACCAAGCCAAATAAACTGCTTAGGCCTTTATAGTCAATGTGACAAATCATTCATCTTGCTTTTTATTTCATATTTCTAGCTCTTTGCAATGCTCAAAGGATTATTATTTCCAGTGACAAAAAATAATAATAATAATATTAGAAAAGAAGTACACAAAAACAATGAATAACACTTGAGCTAACATTTTTAAAAAAATTGTAGAAACCGTAGGTTGGCAAATGATAGCCCATTGGCCAAATCTGTCCTGCCACCTGTTATTGTACAACTCACTTTAGGCATGATCCCTTTACATATGTAAATAGTTGAAAATGTCAAGAAAAGAATATTATTTTGTGAAGCATAAAAATGACAAAACATTCAAATTTCAGTGTCCATAAATAAAGTTTTATTGAAACACATTATGTCCATTTATTTATGTACTGTCTATGACTTCTATGTTACAGTGACGAAGTTGAGTAGTTATGACATGGTCATAGGACCCGCAAAGCCTATAATATTTACTATCTGCACTTTATAGAAAATGTTTGCTGACTCCTGATACAGACTATCTGAGTTCTATATATTGATGAGTCACAAACTTACAGTGAGTAAACTCACTTGTCTCTGGAGAAAAAAATAGTTATTCATCCTCTCTTTTTCTGTGGAAAAGAATTATGGTTTAGCACCTGAATGAAATTACTTTGGAAAAATGATTATCATTGGATACAATTTTTTAAAAAACATGGTACTAATTTATATCATATCACCTGTGTCATATTTGATGTTTTTTTTCTGCTTTTGCTCATATTTAATTTTTATATTATGTCTGTTCATTTGCTGATTCATTTATTCTCTTATAGTCTTCCCACATTTGTAGTCTATCTACTACATCTACTACATGCCAAATACTCAGAGTAATACAAAGGAAAATAAGATAGAACTCCATCCTTGCTAAGTTCACAGCCTATTGGTGAAGATACCCATCGGAACAAGTAATAACAGTACATTGTGATAGTGTTTCCATAGTTCTATGTGCAAATCCTATGGGATCCCAATAGAGGAAATGATTCATTATGGGGGAATGGGGCTGAGATTCTCAATAAATAAATAAGTAAATAAGTATTTGAGTTGGGTCAGAAGGATGAATAGCAGTTCTTTATGCTTAAACATGGAAAAGGTCATTTTAGTAGCAGAAGTCAAAGTCCACTGGACAGAGATATAAAAAAAAAATATATGGTGTATCTTAAAGACACCAGATATTTTGTGTAGTTGGAGTATAAGGTGTATCAGCAGAAGGGTTAGAAAGTGAGTTTGAAATTAGGAAGAGAAAATTACAAAGAGCATTGTCCATGAGTCCAGGGGATTTGTACTGTACCCTTCAGACCATAGTGAGCCAACAGAGATTCTGAAAGGGATAAGGCATGGTTATCTGTGAACTTTAGAAAAATACTCCAGCAGCACAGTTGAAAATGGACTGGAGGAGAAAGAAAATAGAAAAAGGCTAGTGTGCAGCTATAACTATATTCCTGTTGAGAAATGAGAGTCATTGTGAACTAAGGCTATCATGAGGAGGCTATTGAAAAGGAATGGATTGTATTACTTCTTTTCTTTATATTAAAATCAGCTTGAGCCCTGGTAATAGTTCTGAACATCTCAGATTTTAATCTTGAGGAGGGGGAGAGAAGGGGCAAGAGGCAAAGGGGAGTCCTGCTGATATCTTCAGTGGTTGGTAGAGTAGATTTAATTGCAGTTGTATTTAATTTTTGTTTTGTGTTCATGTGTAACAGTCTGTGGATCCTTGTGCTTTTAGTTCCACAATGGGCAGTGTGCCTACACCCAGTCTGAGGGACTACTTTGCTCTGGCAACCCCGGTTCTGGTTTTAATAAGAATGCTCCACCTTGGGAGGGGCCCCAGAGAACAGGCCACCCTTGTAACAGAATTATCTATCTCCAAGGAAGACTATGCAGGCTGTGGTCCAGAGGGATCCTCAAAAGCACTGGGGCCTGGGGTGGGGGTGGGGGCCCTATGCCGCACAGCAGTGATGCTGTAGCTCTGTTCAGGTATCCTCCTGAGGTTGTGGGACATACCTTATGTGATGACTTCTGAGGTGTGGGATTCAGCAGCTGCTACTTTCAATTTCTGGGCTGCAAAGCCATTTGGCTGAATCTGGGCATGTGCTGTCACTATTTCTAACATCCCCAGTGAGACTACAACTTGGCTATCTAAGGTTTCCTGTTAAATTGAAGTCTGCTTCTTGGCAGGACGATGGGTAATTTAGCTGACTTGTCTTATCTGGGATGTGAGGAGTGAATCTGGAGACTACAACAGGCTTGGGTTGCAGGGAGAGGTTTTTATAGGATTATCTCCCATGTCTAAGAACAGATCATGGCAGTGCTGGAGATACAGGTACAAAAAGATCCCATTTTCAGTAGATGGACTTTTGAGTGATGTTATGTATCTCAAGTACTCACCTGTGACATTTGAATCTGAAGAGGACTGGGTGATGGCTTTTTCCTTCTCAGTGTCGCCAAAGAAAAACCACTATTGACGTGCACTGGAAGTCAGAGAAATGGTTTCTTTTGTGAAGTGACTGCTTTGCCCAGATTTGGCACAGGAAGGAGAAGCAGTCTCATATAATAGAAAAATCATTGACTTCAGAGTCAAGTAGCTATAGGTTCAAATACCACACACTTTCTATTTTTGAGACTTCCAGCAAATTACCCTTTAGACAACTTACTTCTCTCTCATCTGTGTACCTTCACTAGATTGTTTTGAGAATTAAAATAAATTGTGTGTGTATGTGTGTGTGTGTGTGTGTGTGTGTGTGCATGCACACAAAAAGCCTCTGGTAGAATACCTGGTGAGTAACAGCCTCTCAATAAATGTGTTAGTATCTGATAGCCTTTGACAGAGATAGTTGATCTCAGTGATGATGAAAAAGGACTCCCTGGGGAGCATAGACATGGCAGCATTCTTCATATCTAAGGAGGCATCATGGCTTCATCAAAAAGTCTTGGATTTAGAGGCAAAGATCTCAGCTTGATTCATTAGACTGGTACTAAGATGAGAATTTGAGCAAGTCATTTACCACTATGATTCTCAGGTCCCATGTCTATAAAACATGTATCTTAGAGGATTAAAACATACAATAAAGTTTTTGTAGGTCCTTACTTGTGGGTCCAAACATTCTATTATTTGGTGGGAAGAACTTCAAGAAAATGAATACAATTCTAATTGCAAAATAGAGCTTTGGGAGGAACTCATGCAACTGAGGGACCTTTATTAACTTCATGGTAAATCTGCCTCTGAGTTTCTGGCATGTAAGTATATTTAAACAATATATCTAGTAAAATAAATATTTGTTGATATATTAGTGAACACATGAATATGAATTTGTTAATGTGACAAGCCTGCGATTTAGAAATAATAGGTGGAAAAGCGATGCGAAGGAGAGGAAAGGAATTCACTGAGGATTTAAAAAAACCAAAAATTTTTCTCTAGTTTTATGTATGGCACATCAATTTAAAACAATAAACCTTCAATGAGACATAGGCAAAACAGTATTACTTGAATGAATAATAGAGACAATTTCTCAGAATGCCTGTCAGTCCCCATTCTGCACATGGAAATTTTGAATTCTGCTTTGTCTTGAGGTTGTTTTTCTGACTTGGAGAAGTATCATGAGATAATACAGAAACATTTCAGAGCACAAGAGCTGTGAGAGATCAGTTTAGATTACTAAAAGGTTTATTCATGTATAAAGACATGTACTGGTACTCAGGATTCAGGGAGGCACTGGGAATTTATTTATTACATACATTTATTTATTTATGTAACATTAATATTTACTTTTATTGTTATGATTGTTTTAAAGGAGAAGAAAAAAATATTCTCAACTCATGACCTTTCCTAGTGCCCACTTAATTATTTGCCTCCCAATTTATCTGTGATAACACCCATCCCTTCTTTACTTCTGGTTTCAAAAATATCTCATTCAAGGCAAATCTTGCTCTTTTGAGCAGTAGATGATTTTTCTGTGATAGTCAAAGTAAAGATTCCTCCTTGCCAGAGTAATAGTCTTAACCTATTACTAGTTGAAAACATTGCTGTACTTAACACTAGCAAAACCCACGAAAACAATAAGTTTGAACCTAAGACTGGAACAAGGTGGTCATATTCTCCCACCTTCCTGAATCCTGGACTATCACAGGTGACTAGGGCAGAGGTGCAGGCTGGCTGTTGCAGAAGTCATCTTTGTCAACCTGAGGTTCAGAATTTACTGGATAGAGTCAGGGATTTTGTAGATCTTCTCCTAAAACAGCTCCCCAAATCTGAGAAGCAAGCTTTGGAATGCGTATTGTAGTTAGTGTTTATGCTGGGCACATATAGACCTCCCTGGATAAAGAAATAGAATGTGAGTTCTTCCTTCAAGCATAAGGGGGTTGCTTCTCTCAGGACCTAGGTTCTTGGTGAGCAGGCAGCTTGGAATCCTGCCATTCTCAGTGGCATTGGGGTGGGAGTCTTTGACTTTGCAAGGTTGCAAGATCGGTCACTAGCACCGATATTAAAAAAGGAGCTTTCTGGGGAAAGCACTTTGCTTTGGAGCACTCAAATAATTCAACTTAAATAGTTTCCTCCACAAAGTAGGCAGTGGATTTAGACGCCAGTCTGAGGGAGTCTGTCCTCTTTCAAGGCCTAAATTACTTTGAGTGCCCTAATTTTTTCATTCATTCATTCATTCATTCATTCATTTAATTTGCCTCAGTAAGAGCACCTCATTTTTGCATGGTGCTTTACAGTTTACAAATCACTTTCATATCCAGTATCTAATGTGCTCTTCATACCAGTTCTGCAGGTGAACATAAGAACATAAGAAGAAGTAGGTAATTAAATAGGTAATGGCATCCCTATTTTACAGATACAAAACTGAAGCTCAGGAAGGTTAGGTGGCTTGGCAAAGGGCAAAGGTCATATAATGACAGAATGGCTGTGGTAGTTGTATACAAACTATTGAAGTCCAAAATAACTCTCTTTCCATTATATTTTTGCCTTTGATTTACAGTTCGCAAAGAGCTTTTATGGATGTAATTTTATTTACTTCTGAGGCAGTTAGCCTGTAGTTGTTGAGAGTATCAGTTAGATCTCTATTCCATTTCCAGCATCATCATTTACTAGCTTTGTGATCTTGAAGCAGGTACTGCAATTCACTGACCTCAGTTTCCTTCTTGGTAAAGTGGGCATAAGAATAGCTTTCTTGCAAGGCTGTTGTATGAATTAAAGATACAATATAGAAGCCACCTACTACAGACTCTGGCACCCAGTAACTGTTCACAAATGGCAGCTACCATTTTTGTTATTAATTAACCATTATATGAATCAAAAAATACTTTGACTACTTTGCAAATGAGAAAACTGGGATCATGTGGAAAGATAGAAAGAAATTCAGTGTATTTAAAAGGTCTTCAGAGAAAAAACTGTTTGTGTATGTTGGTGGGATGTGAGAGGTACCGGATCCTAGCTCTGGCCACCGTTACCAAGATTCTTGGTCCCGTTTGATTTCAGGTGAAGATATTTAACAATTTATGCTCTAAGGTTTTTCAGTGGTCAGTTTAGTTTTCAGATGAGTGGAGCTGAGAACAATAAAATGGTAGCAGGTGTTTCCTTTTTCACTTCTGGAGGCAGCCCCATTCTGTTTACGCCTTTAGTAAATCCAAGTCAGCCTACTAACAGATAGAGATCCTTGTGCTCAGGATGCCAGAACATGTGCAGAGTAGCTCACGAAGGTGTTATATTCATATTCCAAAGTGAGCTGGCACTCCCCATGGTGTCACTCTTTACTATACGGAGCTTTTGAGAGAGTATAACTGTGCTGAGATGTGTTACT
>NW_006494614.1:54008537-54018972 GCF_000325575.1 Pteropus alecto | reverse complement strand
ACAAATCGAAAGCTGTTTGCAGCAAAACAAAAGAGGCAATACCAGGGTCATCTCCATTGGGACAGTTGCTACATCAGGGTCTGATACATGAAAAATGCCATGTGTGCATTTTCAGCTCAAGGTGACAGAGGGAGCTGGCTTGAATCTGCACTGTGGGATAGCGCGCTGTGTTTAACAGCTCCGGGTCCCTCCACGTGGGAGAGGCATCTCATCATAATTCATTCTCTGTATTCTTCCCAGCTAATAGATGAGAGCACTGGGGCAGATAATCCAAACCTTGTTTATATATGGCTTTGAAAATCCTTAAATGAATTTTTCACCAAATTGACCTTCTTAATTTCATTTTGCTTGGGCTCTTAATTTACAACTCATATTCTTCTTAATGAACAAGGTATCTCTAGGGTCCAAAGAAATTTTTCAAGATGTAATTCTTGTAAATTTACTTCGAATCAGCAATTCATTTAAAATATTAATAATATTGATTTACCTAGTGCTAATTGAACATCTACAATATGCCAGGACCTGGGATAGCCTTGATAATGCAGGAAGCAGGGATTTCCCAAGGAAGTAGAAATATTTCATATAGTGATGTAAGCCACGTGTTGCTGAGACTTTCTTTCCTTGGTGAGATATTGTCAAACTTTGATGAACCACAGTTCCATAGCCTCCTGGACCAGTCAAAAACTCTCCTCTCACTCTCTGCAAGTTTCTGTAACTTAATTTCTGTTTCTTCCTGTCTCCAGTGTTCCAGTGATTCTATATTCATAGATATGGTTCTCTTATCTCTTGAAGATATAAAGTAAAGCCTCTTTCCCAGTTTGCCTTCCAAATTTTATTATCTACAAACATTTTGAGAGTTGCTGATGAACTGGTTAGTCACAGAGAGTGGGAGTCACACATTTCAGATCATTTCCTACTATCTTGCTGGTTTCCTCTACACCTCTGCCACTGGTGCTGGTTACCTCATGTTCCTCTTCCAAAGCCTTTTTTCTTCTTCTGCATGTATCCCATCTCCTCTGTTTGTCTCTCAGGAAGCAGCCCCATCAGGCTAGGCATCCATCAACACAGGAAGTGGGCTTATCAAAGCATGTCTTAAACACAAACAAACAGATCTTTTACTACAAGAGACTTTCCTAAGGAAATGACATATTTCCATACAGCTATAATCATAATACAGCAGTGTAATGTGATGACTAGTGATGAAAGAGCACTGATGAAGTACAGAGGAGTATCTAACTCAGCATTGAGGGAGTGGTGATCATAGACAGTGAGTAAAGTTGGCTAGACAAATGTGACTGGTGTGGGTGGGGTAGGGAGGTGGGTCCTTCTAAGCAGAGAGACAAACATGAACAGATGTTCAGAGATGAGAAATAGAATAATATGTGGAGGGAATTGCAAGTGATTCAGTGTTTCAGAGTAAGAAAGGAGTGAAGAGAATGGTATCAATTGAGGCCAGAGAGGCAAGAAAGGCTGGGCATGCTTTCTAACTAACCCACGTGGATTGCCGCAGCAAATAAGAACCCTTCCCTTCCATCCTAACTTGCCTTGAGAGGAGTCTTGGAATATGAGAAGCAAATATAGAATTCTGCAAACTTATTTTGCTAAAGACAAAGCAATGGGATTTTAAGGGGTTGCTTTTTTTCAGCAATGTTTTAGAGATCAAGAACACTATTTCTCCTGTGGGATTGTCTATGCAGGCAAATAATGCAGGAATGAGTAAAATATGCTTCCTTTTCCTTTCTGTTATATAGCTTCTGGCTCTGAAATAGGCTGCATCCTTCATTTCCAAATGATAAAAAGATAAGAAAAGTTCTGTCCATTTTCAATGGGAGGTGTGTGTGTTGGTGGTGTTGGGGATGGGGAATAACATTGTAAGGCTGAAAAGCTAAGTAATAGCAAAAGTTTTCTGTTTGGTTTGTCATCAGCATTAAAGAAATTATGTTTCTTCACAAATGTCTAAATATGTGATGTGTAAAGAATCCAGGAGAACCATGGGTGAAGCCAGTGCTTAACTGAGGACAGCATCCCCCAAAGACCACTTCTGCACTATTCTGAGACCAGCCTAGGATTGACCTTTATTCTTTACATCTGACATTCTCATCAGGCGTTCTCAGTCAGTCTTAGAGATGCCTTTGTGTTCCATGCTGGGTTCTATACCCAAGCCTTAGCTCTTTTCTCTTTTCCTGTATATTGCAGAAAATAGTGGAATTAGTTTGGTTTCTGGAGTAAGCAAACCTGGCTTTGGATCTTTTATCATTTTCCAGCCAGTTTGCTTTCGAGAGCAGGGTGTGTTACTATCTTCTCTGTGCCTTGGTTACCTCATCTAAGAAATGTAGCCTGTCTGCCATTTCTCACAAGGTTGCTGTCAAGATTCATTATAATGGATCTAGAGAACTAGATGGTGCCTGGCACATAAGTGCTCAAATAATGACAGTCACTGGAAATGTTACCCTAAAGTAAGATTAGCCCAGTTCCAGGACCACTGCTCAGGCCTAATTTGTGTATATGTATGTTTAATTTTGTATGTGGCTAAGCCTAAAAAAATGAATGAATCATGTGGGATCCAGTTTCTCATGTATATCATACCATCTGTACATATGTGTGCTAGTAGGTCTGGAAGCCTTTTAAGGATAAACAGTCTTCCTATTAAATATCTAAGATTCGAGATTAATATAACTGGCTGGATAACTGCTCTCAAAAGACCAGCAAGATAAGGGAAAATTCTAGTTCAGTTTGGTACCATCCTTGTGGTCCGAGGCAGGAAGTTGTAACAGCCCAGTAAGCCAATGAAAATCCCAGCTACACATCGCACCACCATATGGAACTTCAATTTACAGATTGCTTTTAGATAGCACCTCTCAGTCTCCTTAACTCCTGTTATAATTCTCCTGTACTGTAGACACAGGCAAATTCAGCCACTCTCTAGAATGAGCCCTGAGAAAAACTTTTTTATGCCTCCAAACTATAAATGTTATCTGTTCTCAAAGGGTTTCACATTTCCAACGCAAAAGAGTTGCTGATACAGTCTAAAAGAAAACCGCCCAAAGGCTGTGGCATTTAAAAGTCAATGATAAGTGATATAGTTTTAAAGAAAGATTCAGGGGATGATGCCAACATTTATATTTCATATTGCTTGTGGAATTGCTTTCAATTCCATCTCACTTAGATCTCTGTACAGTAAAGATTGCTAGGTTGCTATGGCAAATATGCACTTAAGTTGACTGCTATGGTAACTAGTCACATATGGTGGAGAGGCATTACATGGCACAAGATTTGCATAACTAATTTGAGCATGTTAGCGAACAGTGCAATCTGTGCATAGAAGGCTAAGCAATCTGAGACTTTTTCATTTTATTGTGCTCACAAAACTATTAAGTACCAGTTTCTTTTTATGTTGTAAGTTGTTGACTCTCTGATTTCAGGCATTAGTCTACATATTACGTGACTATAAGGTGTGACACAAAGTGTTTGTGAGCTTATAAAGTTGAATCGGTCTCATTATTTTATAGTTATATTTCATTTTTCTTAAGTCCCAAGTCTTAAGCCTCTTTATCACAGCATGAAAAAGATTTAATTAAACTTTTATTAGTTCATCACTACTTAATTCAACTTAATTTAATAAGTATTTATTTGGGGTGCTGCTTTTTGCCTGGATCCTGCTGTTTCTATCTTCAATGCCTGTAATGCTTTTGTCTGTATCTTAACCCAGAGTAGTTACTGATGCATGGTAGATAAGGAATAACTATAGAAATATAAACAGACTGAGTTCTGGTGTCACGTTCTCAGGAACCTTCCGTAACACCCTTGGTCTCAGCCAGGTTAGGTTCCCCACCCTATTTTCCCATGGTAATCCGTTAATAGCTCAATTATAAAACTGACAGTTAAAAAAATCTGTCTCTCCTATTAGATTCTGAGATTCTTAAAAGAAGGATTCTGGGTCTTATTCAAATTTCTATCTCGATGTCCTGGCATAGGTCTTGTCAGAGAGTAGGCATGCAATATGTATTTCTGAATACATAGCAGAATGAAATGAATTAATAAATGAGTGAATGAATGATAGCCATCTATGTATAATCATATATATAGGGGACAAATATTCAGGATCTCTGTTTTTCTCTGCAATTTTATAACCTCCATCTTCCTCATAAAATGATATGTAGGAGACTAGATAAATGGCCTGATTGTCTTTTTCTGTTAGTATCCTCATCCTAACATTACTTTTTCATAGAAGTGTCTACATCATGGGAAAAAAATATTGACAGAATAAAATGGTACTCACTTTACTCTCTTAGCACCCTATCCTAAGGTCTGAATCCCTGTGCTGAAGGTAGAATGTATCTATACTCACATGAAGTCCTTACCATACTTTCCCCAATTCTCACACTGTACACAGAACAGATAGTTGAAGCCATCAGCTTCATTGAAGGGCCATCCACTCACTCCTCTCTTTTTGCGTACATACAAACCTCACATACCAGCTAGTGGTTGTAAAAGCTGCAAGAGAGAGATGAAGGGAGTGAGGTAGGAGTTGGAGGATGACAAGCAAGGAACTCCCTTTTTAATTTTACTTCAATGAATTAAACTTATTTTGAGATAATGCAGTTATAAGAAGAAATACAGAGGGATCTCACATATCCTCTACCCATTTTCCCCCAATGGTAATGTCTTGTGAAACTACTGTATAATATCACACCCAAAATACTAACATTGATACAATTAGGATACACAATACTTTCATCACCACAAGGATGCCACATGTTGCCCTTTCATAGCCACACCCAGTTCCCTAATCCCAATTCTTCCTTAACCCCTAGCAACCAATAAATTTCAATCTGTTCTCTATCTTGTTATATCTTTTACCTATTTTCTAATTAGTTTTTTTAATTGTTGAAATTTGAGTTTCTTATATATTCTAAATACTAATCCTTTGTTGGAAATGTGCTTTGCAAATACTTTCTCACATTGTGTAGCTTGTCTTTTCAATTTCTTAACATGGTCTTTTGCAGAACACACTTTTCTTTTTTTTTTTTTTTTAATTTTGATTAAATTCAGTTTATCAGTTTTCTTCTTTTATGGATCAAACTTTTGGTGTCAAGTCCAAGAATTCTTTGCCTAGTCATAGATACTGAAGATTTTTTAGTTTTTTTTTTCTTTCTTTCGAACTTTATAGTTTTAAGTTCTACTCTTAAGTTCATGGTCCATTTTAAGTAAATTTTTGTATGATTTAGGTCGAGGTACTTTTTTTTTTTTTTTTTTTGCTTATTGATGTTCAATTACTCCAGCATCATTTGTTGAAAGGGATTACTCTTTTATATTTGTCAAAAACCATATTTTGCCTGTTCAACTGACCTGTCTATTTTTCTTGAATTTCACATAATTTTAATTGTTGTAGTTATATAATAGGTATTGAAATCAGATTGAATGATTTCCTCCACTTTATTATTTTCCAAAACTGTTCTAACTATTCCAATTCTTATCTTTTCATGTAAATATTAGAATAATCTCATCTATAGATACCAAAATTCATGCTGGAAATTCAGTAGGAATTGTGTTAAACCTGTATATAAATTTGGAAAGCATTAATATTTTACTATTTGAGCTTTTCAATTCATGAACATAGTACATCTAAGTATTTAAAATTTGTATTTCTTTTATCAATATTTTGTAGTTTGGGACATTTAAGTCCTTTTCACTTGTTATTAGATTTACACAAAAGAATGGCATTTTTGTGGAGGTAATTGTAAATGGTATTTTATTTTTAGTTTTGGTGTCTACATGTCGTTGCTAGCATATATTGCTAAATTCCATTCTCTGATATTTTAAAGGAATTTTTTGTGTCACCATTCAAGAAAGATATTTATCTGTAGTTTTCTTTTTTTATTTTCTTTGAGGTATTTGGATAATATTAGAAATGAATTAGGAAGAATCTTCTCTTCTTCTATTTTCTGTAAGAGATCGTATAGAATTGGTCTTGACTCTTTTTAGATGTTTGGTAGAATTCTCCAAGGAAATCATCTGAACCTGGAGATTTCTTTATTAGGGGTTTATAAGTCTATAAACTTAATTCCCCTGATAGTTATAGGTCTATTAAAAGTATCTATTTCATATTAGGTTGGCTATGGTAGTTTGACTGTTTTGAGGAATTGGTCAATTTCTCCTAGATTGTCAAATTTATGTGTATAGAGAGCTGTTTGTAGTATTCGTTTGTTATCCTTTTGAGAGGTCTGTAGGATCTATAGTGATAAGTCCTATTTCATTTTTGATATGAATAATTTATACATTCTCTCTTTTCTTTGTCAGTCTTGTTAGAAGTTTGTCAATTTTATTAATCTTTTCAAGTAACCATCCCTTTGTTCCACTGATTTTATATTCTGATTTTTCACTTTTGAATTCCATTGATTTCTGTTATCTTTATTTTCCTCTTTCTGCTTGCTTTGATCTTATATTTTTACTAGTTCAAATGAAGCGTAAAACCTTTACCTCTGTTTATATCCCTTTACTCTTCCCTACTTTTAACTTTCTTATATATTTCTTCTACATTCATCTAGAAACACATTAGATGCATTATAATTTTTGTTTCCATCAACAAACATAATTTAGAAAACTCAAGAAAGAAGGAAGGTCTACTGTATTTACCCATGTTTTTTCTTACCATGTTATTTCTTCTTTCTTGATATTATTTTCTTTTTTAAAAAATCATTTTCTTTCTGTTTAAAGACTTATTTTTAGGGTAAGTTTGATGACAATTTGTCTTAGTTTTCCTTTATCAGAGAATGTCTTGATTTTCCCTTAGTTCCTGAAGAATTTTCACAGGTATGGTATTTTGAATTGACAGTTCCTTCCATTTAGTGCTTGAAAAATGCGTTGCTCCTTTATGGCCTCCAGAAGGATTTTTGATGAGAAATCCTCTGTCATTCAAATAGATTTTCCCCTTTAGGTAAAACGTCATTTCTTTATTGATGTTTTCACAAATTTTTTCTTTGTCTTTAGTTTTCATAAGATTTATTATGACATATCTTGGTAGATTTATTTGAGTTTATCCTATTTGGGTTTTGCTTAGCATTTTGATCCATAGAGGTGTGTGTGTGTGTGTGTGTGCGCGCGCGCGTGCGTGCACCAAATTGGGGGTGGGGGGGGTTCAACCATTATTTCTTTAAGTGCCTTTTTTTAAATCTGCCCTATTTCTTATTCTAGTCTCAGAGATTCCCTGAGGCTCTTTTCTTTTTTTTTTTTTTTGGTGGGGGAAAGATTATTTTATTCTATGTTGTAATTTATATTGTTTTATCTTCAACTCACTGAATTTTTCCTCTGTTCCCTACATTCCCTTATTGACTCTACTCTATAAGATTTTTTATTTCAATTGTATTTTTCAGTTCTAAAATTTCAATTTGAATATTCTTTATATTTTTTTATTGTTGTTGTTGTTGTTCAGACTTTCTATTTTTCCTTTTGTTTCAGATATGTTTATAACTGCTCCTTAAAGCATCTTTTTTATGACTGCTTTAAAATCTTTGTAGAGTTATTTTAACATCTCTGTCATCTTGGTGTTTCATCTGTTAATTTTATTTTTTCTCTTGGCTTTATGTCTTCCTGGTTCTCAGTATGATGAGTGATTTTCTATTGAAACATGTATGTTTTAAGTCAGGAGAAAAGGATAGGCAACTGCTGCCTCATTACTTCCAAGTGGACCCAAAAGTCAAGGCTTCCCATTCAGCCTCTATTAACACCAAAGAGGCTTCTTATTATTCCTGAGTGGAAGTGATAGTCCCAACTCTCCACTAGGCATCCCTTAATATCTCCCTGGCTGGAAAGTGTAGGAGCACACTTTCTCCTACTATTTTCTACATGGTTCCTACTGACATCATGGTGGATGGAGGTGGGAAGGTGTGATCTTATCATATAGTTAGATGGTGGTGGAAGTCTTGACTCTTCAGTAGGCCTCCCTCCTCTGATAACCACCCCGTTGTGGAAAGGGAAGGATGCCTCATGGGAATCAAAGTCCAAGCTCCCTCAATAGCTTCTAATGACACTGCTGTTAATGGAGATTGCTTTAGTTCTGCCTAGAGTGGATGAAACTTCCAGATCCTACTGGGCCATTTTTTGACACCATCCCAACAGGGGAGTTGGGGAACCTTCCTATAGGCAGGAAAATGTTGAAGCCTAGGCTCCCCACTTGCCCTTTACTGGTGTGAATGGGATTAAGACCATAGGTTTTTGTGTGGTGTTTGACAGGAGGAGAGCGTTTGTGGCCTAAAACTTTTCTTTCTAGGCTCCTCTTTCCTGGCTTTTGGCTAGAAAGGGCAGGCTTTTGTTAGGGCTTTTTGTGTATGCAACTATTGACATTTTTGGCTTTCCAGGTGCTTCAGCTTTAACTCTGGAATATATGAAGCAAAAAGAAAACCCAGAGAGCTCATCACTATATTGTCTCTAAGTTCCTAGGTCTCTAGCTGGTCTGCTTGCTTTTCTCCACCTTTCAGAATCTTCTTGTGTGTGTGTGTGTGTGTGTGTGTGTGTGTGTGTGTGTGTGTAATGTTTCTAGTTTTATTTAATAGTGGGAATTGGGAAAAGCACACCTACTTCATCTTCTCAGAGGTAGAAGTATGTAAGTTTCTCTTTTATTATTTGTTTAGTACTTGGCATTTGGTATGTGGCATTTTTTCTTGGGATCTGGGACATTATTGCCACTAGTATTTGAGAGATATCATTCCAAGCTACAAAATCTGGCTGGCGATATCGCTGTAAACATAAAGTTGGCAATAGTCACAGGCTGAATACAAACACTGGCAGTCTTGCCCTAAGTAAAGGCATGTGTGACAAAGACTCAGTCATTAGAAAATAATATCTGTCATCACCACAATATTTACCATGTGCACTGTATTATCATGATTCTTAGTAGAAGCAATAGTAATGAAAACAACAATAGTCATTGCTATGATATTTGAGTGTCCATTTTAAAGTGGTTTCAGCCCATCATGTGATCCAATTTGAATATCAACTACTTTTGTGTGAATGCTCTTCTGTGTATATGTGAGCTTATGTAGTATTTACTATCAGAGTCTATTTTAGGCATTACTAGATGTAAAGGAGAACAAGCTAGCTGAGGTCCCTAACTCTCATGAAGGAGACAATATATAAACCAAGAAACTCAACAAGCAAGACTTCAGGTAGAAACATGCCTTAAACAAGAAAACCTGGATATGTGGCAGAGAGTGCATGGGCTGGTGTGACCTACTTTGCGGGGCGATTGGGAAAGACAAATACAACATGGGTGCTCTACAAGAGCAATATCTCTCTACCAAACTTTAGTGCCGTTAATGCTTACTATAAGGCATAAACATATCCTCAAAAAGAAAGCTTTTGCATTCTATTGGAATCATTGTTTCATTTCAGATGTTTCATAGATTAATAGTGGAGTGTGAGATATAAAATGTTTAGAACGCTGAGTTTACATCATTGTTTTCTGACGTGCTCTCTGGGGAGGATTGTGCTGGTCAGAAATATATAACTGGTTGTTTTTGCAAGATCTTCATATCAAAACTAAAGTAAGCATATGATTCATAGAATTAGAAAACTTATTTTTCGAGTGCTTTCATCTCTCTGTTCATGGTCTCCCTGTTTTACAAATAAGAAAACAAAACAACTTCCTATGAAGAAGAAATGTGTCCTCTACAGATGCATAAGCAGAAACCCTGCATATGCAGATATAATGAACTATGCGGGAAATTCTTTTGATGTGTTCTCGTTACTAAATCTGTCCACTCTTAGGAGTCTTCCTGATCATTATGGGTGTTCAATATGCTGGTTTTATTTTAATTAAACTATATTGGATCTATGATCACGGCAATGCAGTTTAAAAGGTTTGGCCATTTAAGACTTTAAATATTTTATAGTTATGTCTTATGATAATCATAATAGCTCTTCTCACTGTTGGCATTAATATGAGATATTTGACCTTGGCTTCTATGATTTGCTTCCAGCTTGGGGACACAGTTCCCATTATGGTCAATTATCTCACAGTAATTCCAACAACAAAAGCAACTATTGATTGCCTAATTAAGCAATTTTCTAATCACCTTCTTGGACTGGCGAATGTAGCATGGTACATACTAATATGGCTGCTTTCAGTGGAATTGTTGCCCCACCCCAGGTAACTCATATATGATATGACATATTTTCTGAGATTAAGCAATTTAGGCATATTAATATGGCAAAAGTAATTTCATATTGGAGACATTTTGAGGATGAATTAGGACTTTACTCCTATCCCCGGGCCTCATGCTCAGTGCAGATGAGACAAACTGCTTTGTCTTTGCCAATAAAATTCAGTTCTCTTCGCTGTTTCCCAGGCTTGCTCATCTGAGCTGCTAGAATTTCTGCAAAGTACATTTTAAGAACACTACACCCTCATGTGGTGGCAATAATATTCCTGGGAAGT
>NW_006494614.1:54003889-54008514 GCF_000325575.1 Pteropus alecto | reverse complement strand
ACTTTCCCATTTCTTATGTTTTCTAATATATCTAACTATGGCATTGTTGCATTTCATTAAAGTTAGAAAATTTTTGTAGATTAATGAAGATAACTTTAAAAAACTTTCTGTGTATAAAATGTTAAGATCTATTTGTAAATGTAACTTCCTTTCTTGGCTCAGTACAGTCATATCAGCTAGAAAAAAGAGACTGAACCCATAAATTAGATATATAACAGGTATTGAAAGTATTTTTTTGAACATTCATTATAATAGTCTGTTATATCTCATCAGAGGTGATGGGAATAATGTTGGACTCTGAATCAGAAGAGTTGGTTTCTAGATCTAGGCCTTTCACTTGCCAATTATGTGGCTTTGGACATCATTCTTAGCCTTAATAAACTTATGTGCAGACAAGGGTATGATTCCTGACTTATTCTTCAGTTTTAAAAGTGTCAAGTATAAAGTAATGTTTTATTAAATTATACTTTAAATTATTTTAATTGTAACAAATAATTTCTTCCTGGATGGCCTTAAGTTGCACAACTCACTAATTTAAAATTTCAGAGGCTCCAAACACTGCATTTTGAAACACCACCTTTAAAATTATTTTCTGTGTATTTTAAAACTAAAATGAATACACATACCTATAAATCTGTATTTACAGTGAATGTATGTAAATAATGGTGAGAAAGAGTGATTGTAGAACGAGCTGTTACTCTTCTATTGTAACTGTAACTATCTCTTATGTTGCTATGTACTTAGTCTCTTTTTCAACTTTGTTTATATAGCTTTGTAGACTCCCAGTCTCTCCTCAGTGTAGTGTAAAACTGGTTTTTCTGGCAACGATAATACATTTACCTCATCAGACTTGATGGTGTGGTATTGATTGGCTTTCCATTTTATGCCTAATTTATCCTCTAGAGGTAGTTTTCGATCTAGACAAAATGTGTAGAAGACTTTTTATAGTGCACAATGTAAATAGAAAGTAATATTATTATCCAATGTTCAGCTAAATAGTGGTTCTGGGATATTATTTATTATTTTTACTGTTTAAAAATAGGAAGGAAAATAAAAATAGAGCCAAAGTGAGAAAAAAGGTGGATGGCCATAGGATAGATAAGTCTGGGCAGGAAAAAACTATCACATAAATGTTTCCTGGAAACCTTTGGATTTAACTTCACCGTACAGTTTGACAGGTGAAATTGAGAAGGAGAAAAAGTACAAAGTGGAAGAAAAAGTCTAAAAAATATCTCTTCTCTGGATCTAAGATATTGATAGGACATTAAAAATAAAGACTTGTCATAAAATGATTAATCAACAATTGTCCTGGTGCTCTTTAGAAGACTTTGAAGAACAGTAGATGAGACATAAGAGATTTTTGACTGCTTTGCATAACTTTGAGTGGAGAAAGATCCCTATAGCCACCACAAGACAGCCTGGGGATTGGGTGAAATTCAAGGCTGAATATATTAGTGGTCTTGTCAAAAGCTCCAAGAAGAGCAAGTGAGCATCAGAACATGCCTGTCCAACAATCACCACAAAAAAGGCTGTGGTTTCAAGGCCTCCATTCTACAGGGGAGTTCAGAAATAAGGACATAGAGAATTGATTTGAAAGGTGTTATGTCGAGATTATTTCTTTTATGTGTTTCCCTTTGTTTCACTGTCTTGCATCATCTTCTGTAGAGAAGCCACAGGGCCAAGTTCACTTTGAATTTAGAAAGCTCTATTTGATAGCACTATTTTTAATTTTCCTCTCAATGAGCAAAACAGAGCTGCCCTGAGTCACCATGAGATCTGACAGTAATAAGGCAGAGGAAGGATTACAATGTGGGAAACCGAGGTGACTCAGATCTGAGAACTTTGATGCGTTTATTTATTGATTCAGCCCATTTTATTGTGGGATAACGGTGCCTCTGGGACTTTTCTGAGTGATTGAAGAGCAAAAATTTTGAGCAAAACAATGACAATTTTTCCTTTTGATGGAACTTTCACAATAGTAGAGGAGATAGAGAGACAAATAATTATATTGTAACTATATTATTTAGTATATAATGCACACTTATAGTCTATATTTACACTGAATGTACATAAACAGTGGAGGAAATACATATGTAATGAAACGTAACTAATTACATAATGGCCTACTAATAGAATATAATATAATTATATATTATAGCCTATAATATAATTATAGAAAGTAATATAAATGAAAGAGAAAATTCATTAGAAGATATGGAAGTGTGTTTGGAGAATAAAGCAGGACCATACTCATGTATGTTATGGCCCTGGTTGGTATTATTAGGTCATAATAATAGAGACATTTCTGAAAGTGGTACACAATTACTTCTTGCTTACATTTATTAAGCAAATAATTTTTGACCCCCTATGATATTCCAAGTAATATGCGGGATGCTGACCACAGATCGTAGATTGGATGGAATGGTGTTTGCTCTCTGAATCTCTCTCAGCAGAGAAAGCAAGAAGTGTGATGGATAAAGGCCCCATTTATTTGAAACCTTTTTATTGTTGTTATTTTTTGTCTTCCCTAGCCAGCCTGATATCTAGAAGTTAGTCAGTTGTATCTTGTGTCTTGGATATAGTTTCTGCCTTCTTTATATTCCCACAGTTCTTTGAATGTACCTCTACTTGTTTACTGAAAATTCTGTAATATATTTTCCCCTAGCAAAAAAGTCCTCACATGTTCGTTCTCTCTCTCTCTCTCTTCCTTTCTTTCGAGTGCTAAGTGTGAGACTGGTTTTATTAGTCTCATTTTTCAGGTAGAGAATTTGAGCATTTAGAGTAGTTACAGATTATGTCACCTGTTCTCCAGAAATCTGGCATCGCTGGGATAAGAACCCAGGTTCTTGTAAGACTGATAAGGTTAAGTAAAATTTGAATTGTAATTTCAGAATGAGCCATGGTGTATTTTCTCTTAAAAAAAAAAAAAAAAAGAGTACTTCATAGTTCTGTTTACTCAAAAGGGCTAGAAGCAATGACAACTAAGCAACTATGAACCACTCTAACACCACCAGTATGGTTTCTAAATACTATTTTCCAATAAAAGGAACCAGGGCTTCTTGGAAGGAAGGAAGGAAGGAAAGAGAGAGAGAGAGAGAGAGAGAGAGAGAGAGAGAGAGAGAGAGAGAGAGAGAGAGAGAGAGAGAGAGAGAGAGAGAGAGAGAGAGAGAGAGAGAGAGAGAGAGAGAGAGAGAGAGAGAGAGAGAGAGAGAGAGAGAGAGAGAGAGAGAGAGAGAGAGAGAGAGAGAGAGAGAGAGAGAGAGAGAGAGAGAGAGAGAGAGAGAGAGAGAGAGAGAGAGAGAGAGAGAGAGAGAGAGAGAGAGAGAGAGAGAGAGAGAGAGAGAGAGAGAGAGAGAGAGAGAGAGAGAGAGAGAGAGAGAGAGAGAGAGAGAGAGAGAGAGAGAGAGAGAGAGAGAGAGAAAGAAAGAAAGAAAGAAAGAAAGGAAGAAAAGAAGAAAGAAAAGAAGAAACAGACTGACAGACTGATTTTTTCAAGAAAAAAAAACTGATTGTAGGTCTGGGGTAGGACAAATACAATATCAACCTGAAATATCTTATATCAGAAAGCAAGAAACTGTCTATCAAGATACATAGTATCATGTTAAAAGGGGTCAGAAGCCCACTTGAAGAGGATTCCATGAGCCAAAATAAGTCAATTAGAGCTTTGATAAGGATAATAATTGTAATGAATTATAACACACCAGCTGTATTTAAGTCCACGATTTCAGAATATTATTTAAAAATCACCTCATTATCAGCTTTACAGGATGCTAAGGAATCTAATTATTTTTAAAACTGGTAAATAAAGAAAAAGAATGAAACTTGCCATTGGTTCTATACAAATTGAAATTTTAAGGTAAGGAAATAGTTGAAAGGAAATGTCTCTTTATAACAATATTTTGTTTAATAAATTAGGAAGGAAGGATAGAATATCACCATTTTAAAAGAATAGATCTTGAAAATATTTGCCAGTGTCTGCAACATCATATAAAGAGAGACAGTCAGACATGATGTGGAAACATATCTCACCACTTATGAAGTAGTCTTGCCAAAAATAAAGAGTTTGAGTGTAAACAGATCTCTAGATCTAACTCCTATTTCACAGGCAATACAGGGGATAATAACATGAGAGAATACAATCAAGAAAATCCAGACATTAGAAAGCTCTACAGGACAAACAATATATATATGTATTGTTATTGAGTAATTTTAAAAAAAATTAGTCAAGAAAATGTGACTCCTAATTAATTATTTAATGATGTTAAGGATCTTTTGTTGGTATAGAGTTATGTTAAAAAGAAAGTCCTTATACTCAGATCTTATCAAATGTTTACAAATAAAGTGAAACAATGCCTGATTTTGCTTCAAAATAATCTGAGGAAATGGTTAGAACTGTCGACCAAATCATTTTAGTTATGAGTTGCTCATTGTTGAAGCTGAGTCAGAGTGTATATGGAGGTATGTAAATACTATGCTCTCTTTTTAAAATATATATTTTTAACTATAATTTTTTTTTCTAATGGGAGAGGGAGGGGGCAAGAGAAAGAGAGAGAGAGAGAGAGAGAGAGAGAGAGAGAGAGAGAGGAAGAGAGAGAGAGAGAGAGAGAGAGAGAGAGAGAGAGAGA
>NW_006494614.1:53983908-54003655 GCF_000325575.1 Pteropus alecto | reverse complement strand
TTAAATGGAAATTAGTTCAATTCTGACCTTAGGTTAGTTGCCTTTATAGCTCAGGTATTTTAAGCTGGTTACTTAGTTTCTCTGAGTTTGAGTAGAAATAGTAATTACTTTAGCCAGTTTTTAAGAGGCTCCTTCGAAATAACATATGTGAAAACCCATTAGAGCTAGAGAATTATATCATTGTAAGATACTCTTATTGATTAGTACAGAATTTAGATACTATGAGACCTCAGAGAATAAAACTCTTCTTGAAGGCTCAGGAAATGAGAAGATTTCATGAATGACAGAATACATAAGTTGAACTTTGGAGAACAGAAAATGTTTACTCAGACAGGAAGAACACTGCAGAAGGAGAGCATTGTGGGAACAAGGGTTCAGAGTAGAACGAATATAGCATGTAAGGGGCACAGTGTCATGGAATCTGAGAATATCAGAGCTGGAAAGGATCTTGGAAATTGTCTAGCCCAACTACTTCATTTAGGAGTTGAAAAAACTAAAGTCCTGATAGAGTCAGTGCTTTGACCAAGATGAAAGAAAACAGCTAGTAAGTGGCTGAGCCAAGCATTCCAATTATTATTATTTTTCCTCCTGTGAAATCTTCCTCTTAGTGGTAAGATCTAGCTGATTGGAGCTGAGGAAGTAAGATTGATTAAACAAGGTAAGAGCAATTGATTAAAAAAAAAAAAAAAGGCTTTGGGGTGGCTCCAAAAGTGTAGTGATTTGCATATCTGCTTTGCACTCAGAAGGTCCTGGGTTTGCACCCCAGGTGGAGCCATGGGCCAGGCCCCAGATGCTCCGGGCCTGGGTGCATGCTGCAAGTGTGTGGGAGGGGACGCCTCACCTTCTTAAAGGGAAACGGCAACATCCATGGGTCAGGGGTGGAAGTGGGGGGGAATTAAAGTGGGGGAGAAAGACTTTGACTATTAGGTTTTAGATTCTCTTAGGTGATGGAAAGCCTTAGTAAAGTTTTAAGCAGGAATATTATAAGAAGAAGCAGTGGGTTGAGAATAGTATGCTTCATGCATAAGAAGCAGTAAAGGTTGAAACAGCAAGATAACATGGAATGCTACTACAGCTCCTCCTATGTGAGGATGAGAACTGCCCCAGAGGTATGCTGATGCTGGTGGGATGGAGAAAAAGAAAGGGAACTCTTACAGGGACAATTAGAAGATGTTGATGATGGATATGAAATAACTATGGAGGACCACATAGGACTCTAAGTAAATTATATATTATAGATCTTTGTATAAAATACTGTATAGAAGATATAATTTTAAAAAAATTATATAGTTATTCCTACTCCATTCTTTCACTTAATAATCATTCAACAAACACAGCGAGGAATGTGAAATTCAGAGAAAAGAACTGATTTATCCAAAGTCATTTGGATGACACATGATTGAATCAAAACTCAAGTCCAGTGCCATTTCTACCACTGGGATTTCTTAACCTGGGATCCATGGACTCTCAGAGTTTATAACTAAGCCTCATTTACTCTTTAAACCTTGAGGAGTTATATATAATTTTTTTGAATTACTTATTATAGTATATCTGTGTGTGTGGCAAGGGTGGGGGTTGTTGGGAGTGAGTGTCCATAACTTTAACAGATCCTCAAAGTCATCTTTGACTCTCAAAAGGTTAATAACTTAAATGTGTATGTTGATATATTTGAAACAATATTGTTTGGGATAAATATTAAATCAAGTATATTTCTCACCTCTCTAAAGGTCTTCTCTTCCCTCTTAATCCTCTTGAGGATGGTATCTGAGGGTGGGGGAAAGTTTACATTTCCTTTTGGTAATGGGAGTGGGCAGCAGGACCTCATGTGAGTGTCTGTGATTTCTGGGGCTTTGCTGATATCCATGGAAATCCCTTGTCCTGGTTTTTAGAAATCATGCTGATATCCACAACTGGATATTGTGGCTGGTGACATTCCCAGCATTTTCTTTTCTCATGGATGGATCATGATGACTTAGCCCCATCTGACTCCCACTGGATTTTCTGGTCTGTCCCTTGCATTCTAGGTCTGTCCATCCAGCTTCTGGCATAGACCCTTTACTCACCATCTCTGCTCTGTGATCACCATAGAAGCTCTGAGGGGTATTTTTTTGAGGCTCAAAGGCCCTCAGCTGCTAAATGTTATCCAACACTGTTATTCAACACTGATGGTGTAAGGATAACTGGTTTGCTTCCATATCACATGGCTACAAAGAGTGACCCTTGAATGACATCTCCAGCACCCTCTTAACCTAAATATTTCTTGAGATCATTTTTGACTCAGTCATAGTTACCCAAGTTAGCATGGAGCCTCAGTCTTCACATCTGTAAGATGTGGTAATAAGGGGTAAGTAGAAAAATGTTTATAAATGTCTTAGAACAACTCCTGGTACTTAAAGGACAATTGCTATCATCTTCCTCTTCCTCTTCCTCCTCCTCTCCATCCTCCTCCTCCTTATAAGTTAGATCTTTTTCCTCTTAGTATTCCTAATGTTTAGCACAAAGTTTGGGATGTAAGAGGAACTTAATAAATATTTTATTAATGAGTGAAATGAGCTCAGAGAAGGGTCCTGTACAGTGCTAAAATAACAGCAACAAAGAAGCCAAAAACCCTTAACTAACTTCTCAGTTCATCTGCTGCTATTTTAAAAAAATGTATCAGTGTGGTATCTTAAAACATACAAATATCTGTATTTCAAAGAATGCTCTTGAAAAGTATATGCTATCTAAAGAAATCAGTTCAAATTTCTGAATGATGTTTGCTATGGGGAATTCGCTTACACATTTCATTGATTTATGTTCAAAAGATACTTTGTTTTGTATTTTTATATGCTGTGCTCCATCTTCATTTAGTAGTTCCAAACTTAGATTGAAATTTTTTAGAAAGTACACACATTAGGTTATGATGAGCTCTAACTTGGCAGTCTATGAAGTGTTTTTTGTTTTGTTTTGCTTTCTTTGTTTTTTTTTTTTTTTTTTTTTACAATCATGGAGTAAAGTATTTCACAATTCAAAGCCTGACTCTATCCTTTTATTATACAATTTCCTTTCTAGCTAGATGACAGTTCCAAACAATTGAGCAGTTGCCATCTAGTGGGCAAAAACTATAATGACATAAAGAAAACAAAAATCATTGAGAAGGGAACACTAATGTGTATGTATCCTCTGAAGAAGGAATTTATTAAATCCATTAACAATTTTTGCAACAGTAATATCATTTGATACTAAATTCAGACATAGGATGTACAGAGAAATATCTCAAAATTTGAAATATTTAGGGGAAAATGTAAAAAAAATTAAAACTACAAGGAGATGCCGCGGCATACCTATTAAAATGACTAAAAATCAACAATAACAAATGACAATATGAAATGATGATGAGGATGTGAAATAACACATACACATTGCTGATAAGAATTAAAAATGGTATAGCTACTCTGGAAAACAGTTTGACAATTTCTTATAAAGTTAAACATGAGTTTACCATATAACCCAGCATTTAAGTTCTCAGGCAATTATCCAAAGAGATGAAAAATATATCTTTACACAAACATCTGTATACAAATATTTAGAGTAGTTGTATCCATAATCATCAAAAAATGAAAACGACCCAAATCTCTATCAGCTAAATAATAAAAAAACAAACTGCTACATCCACACAATGGAATACTTCTCTGCAATATAAATGAGTAAACTATTGGTGCATATGACAACATGGATGAATCTCAAGTGTATTTTGCTAACCAAAAGAAGCAAGACTCAAAAGACTGCATATTGTATGATTGCATTATGGAAAAGGAAAAACTTTAGGGACAGAAATTGTGTTAATGGTTGCCAAGGTCTAGAGATTGGAACAGGAGATAATTCATAAAGAGATATGAGAGAACTTTTAGAATAAGAACAATATTCTCTATCTGGACTGATTATAGCAGTGGTTACATGACTTTAAAGTTTATCGTAAGTCATAAAACTGTACATCTAAAATGGTGTACCTCCATACGAAAGAGAGATCAAATACTTTAAAAGAACAGAATAAACAACCAGGCAGATTTAGTCATTAATCACTGAAAAACATCAGTTATTAGATGCTACAGTATTATGAACCAATTCAGACAAACAGAAATTCAGACAAACAGAAGAGAAACAGTTCTTCACATACATCCTGCAGAAAATTTAAACCAACTCATCCCATTTCTAATAATGCTGGAATTAACGATGTTTTAAAAATACCTTGAAATGAGCACAAACACAGCAAATAAGTATAAGCTATGAAATAAGATGATGGCTCAGACTTAAATACAGTCAGCCCTCCTTTTCCACAGGTTCCGTATCCACAGATTCAACCAACTGCAGACTAAAAATATTTTTAAAAAACATGTTACATTGTTGCTGATATATACTATGTAATTAGGTCAATGATGGTTGCATCTATACTATCATGTACAGACATATATTACTTGTCATTATTCCCTAAACAATATAGCATAACAACTATTTATAGCACTTTTACATTGTATTAGGTATTATAAATAATCTAAAGATGATTTAAAGATAAGGGAGGGTGTGCATAGGTAATATACAAATTCTATGCCATTTTATATCAGGGACTTGAGTATCCTCTGATTTTGGTGTCCCCGGGAGTCATGGAATCAATTCCCTATGGATACTGAAAAACAATCATAGTCACAAATGAGCAATAGTGACACCTTGAGGCAGCATGGCAATGGTCTGCATGTGTGCTTTTCCTTTGCAAATAACTTTTTTCATATTTATAAATTCATGTATATCGGAAGTTGTTAAACTCATACACATTTGCATTCTCATTTCATAGATAAAGTAAAAGAGGATTGAAAAGATAAGTTAATTTGCCCACAATAACATTGATAAGAAAATGGCAGGACTTGAGACTCAAAATAAGTCCTCCTTCCCACTGTGCTTGTTCCATTACTCCAGCTTGTTCTCAACCAGGCACATCTCTGCCCTGCACTGGGTTGTTGCTAATAATACATATAATAGATTGTCTGTCATAGAAAAACCAAGGTTTTAGGAGTAGGACAAAAGGAGAGGAACTCTCAGTCATAAATACCCACCACAGTTCAATTGGGGGAAGTCTTTCTTCAGGTCTCATAGTCCCATCATGTAGGAGTATAAGCTGTCTACTCTGGGGACCAGGGTACAATACAACTCTTGTGCAAATAATACTCTTGGCTTCTCAAAACATTCCTTTTCAGGTCTAGCTTTTCTGAATAGGCAGCCTCTAGTGAGCATTTTATGCATCTCAAGTTTCCCAGTGGAAGCAGTCATTTTATCACATAGTTTAACAAAAAAAGTTGGCAGAAAGCATGTTCTGGGTTAGGCAAGAATGTCAACAATTTGTATTTCAGTTTCAAAAAGGGAAGCGAGCACTTTGTCATCTCCATTCAGGGCCTTTTATGAGTCTCCATGTTTGAAATTATATAAATCATATTTTGAGCATTTACTATGTGACAAGCATCTCCTTTCACTTAAATCCATGCACTGATCCTATATGCTCTTTGTAGCTCCAATTTACAGATAAGAAAACTAGAGGTTTAAAATACATTAGGTAATATGCTTCGAGCCATAGAACTAGTAAGTCATAGAATAACTGCCTCTGGGTCTTTTTGACTTCTAAGCCTTTGCCCTACCTAATATGAATTCTTAAAAGCTAACACTTTCTCTTTACCTCAAATAATATACTTTTTGACCACCATGATTCTAATATTCCCAAGTAAGATACATTGAACTTGCATATGCAAAAAGGATTAATCTTTAATGAGCCTCTACTCTATACTAGGCATTGTGCTAAATATACAGTTGACTCTTGAACAACATGGTTTTGAACTGCATGAGTGTATTTATATGCAAATTAAAAAATACTTTTACTGTTTTTTATCTGTGGTTGGAAGTCTGCAGATGTGGAGGGCCAGCTCTATGTGTTGATCCATGCCATTTTATATAGGAGACTTGAGCACCAATGAATTTGGGTATTCATGGCGGGGGGTGTCCTAGAACCAATCATCTGTGGATACCAAGCGACAACTTAAGTTTTGGGGGAGTCAAAAGCTATACATGAATTTCTAAATGTGTGAGGGGTCAGTTTCCTTAACACCTGCACTGTTTAAGGGGCAACTGTATTATAGTATTATCATATTTAAACTCACACATGCTCTGAGAGGTAGAGACGATCACCCCATTTTAAAGAAGACAAAACTGAGACTGAAAATCACTTAATGATGTTTCTAAGGTTACCTACCTAACCAGAAAATGGTGGAGCTGAGATTCAAACCCAGGTCTACTGGACTCCAAATCCCATGTTTTACACACAGGGAAACATGTGGACTTTAGGAGTCAGCAGATACAGTTGTCCCTAGAAGCAAACCACCATTACTTTTTATTCTACTTTGTTCTATCATAATTTATAAGGATATCTTATCTCTCATACTAGACTATAAACACCTTAAGGGCATGAATTATTTCTGTTTAACTTTCTATTCTTCCCTTTTCTTTTCTCTGCTAATTACCCTAAACAGAGTGCCTACTTTGTAGGGATTCAATAAAGTGATTTACTGATTGACTAGAATGAAAGTATTGAAGTACTAAATGATTTGAAACTAGATGACATTTAAGTATGATCTAGTATATTAGTTAATTCATCCATTCTTCTGCTTATTTAACAATTATTTACTGATGACCTGTTACATTCTCTACCCTATGCCAGGTACTGAGTCAAGTTAAAGCTGGTACACAACCATGCAGTGATTCAGGAAACATCCATTCTAATTGATTAGTGCCTGTGCCAGACCAATTGTTGACTACTTTGAAGATTACCTCTTGCTGAGTTTTTGGCATATGATGATGAGCAGAAAAGAAATAAGTGATGGTTACTATACACATGAAAATTTCAAATAAATGTAAAATTACTACTGTGATAGGAAGAAAAGTACAAAGTGCTGTGATAGTGGATAGCAGGGTTACCCGATCCAATATGGATGGAAAAGCACTTAAGATGAAAAGCAGGGGGAGAAAAATCCAGTTTCTCCAGCATACAGATTTACTTTTCACCGGTGAAGGCTAAAATTATACTACTGTTTTATGAGATCAGCGGTCTTCTATAAATAGCACTATTCAGTCATTCATCTCCACAATGTTCTTGCATCCTATGATGGATTTGTCAATAATAGTAAGTTAAGTGATGCTCAAGGCCCCTACAGAAGGAGTATTGAACTTCATTAAATGTCTGCTGAAGTGAATTGAAGGTGTTGTGGGAATATTTGTTAATGTCCTTTTAGAGAATAGTCAGGTTACTTTATGAATAAATACTGTCATCTAGATTTAATTTAAAAAAAATCAGAAAAAAAGTTATGCTTGATATAATAGAATGAACTTCATTCACTAATGAGGGACAGTAAAAAAATGTAGAATTTCTCCAGAGAAGTTCTCTTGACTGCTATAAGAAAACAACATTATACTGAAATAGAGGGGCCTTGGAGACTGAATAACTTATTTCTCTGGGTTATTTCCATGTTTCCTAATGTTAGTCACTTTTCAATAGAAGGATAAAGGGTGAGTTTCTTAAATAATTTAAAAATTAATTAAATATGACAAAGTAATTTCATATTTTATGGCAATAACAACAAGACAGATACGTGTCTTATCTATCTCTGGCCCAAGTACTCTGATATTTACCACATAGATCTTAAAATTACTCAACAGATGATCTTAAAAGATTATAATTTTCAGCCTTTTATTCATTTCTTATATGATAGGGCATGATCCAGGTTTTGGAGAAAGCAGCGTTCAAATGAAGGGAAACCAGGTTCATGTGAGGTACTCTAGGAGATTGGGTTAGTACTGCCAGATATCTCATTATCCAGAAAATTTTCCTTGCCTTACTGCAAATGTAGAACATCCCTTATTTTAATATTTTGTATCTGTGCTCAGCCAGCTAACATAAGAAAAGCTGAGAGGTTGCTGGAAGAAGTCTGACACGAGTATAGGAATAGAGACTGTTCTATTCAATTCAATTCAATGAGCATTTACTAAACACGTTTGAGTACAAAGTACAGTCTTTCCTGTGCATTATGGAGGACTTAAAGACTCAGAAGTCAAGTTTGTTGCCCATTAGAAGCTTGCAATCCTAGAGGTATTTAATATGGATCCAGTTGTAATTATACTACAAAGCAATAGCTGATAAATAATATGGGAGGCACAAAGTACTGTGAGAGTATAAGAAAGAAGAGATAACTTCCTGACATTGTATATACAAGCATGAATCATCTTCTCATTCCCTCTTAAAGCTCTTTTGTTTCCCTTAATACCTATTGGATCAAGCCAAACTGCTTAGCGTTGCACATGAGACCCTCCGTGGACTGACCCTGCCTACAGCTCCACTTCAGTTTTCATACACCAGTGAGAGTAAACTGCTTATAGCACTTTTTCTTCCCTTGCTACTCATCAGTCTAGAACTCCAAACTGAGCATAGTGCTTAGCACATAGCCAAAGTTAAAAAGTAATTTTTTGAATAAATTAATGACCTCTCATACCATACTGTTTCATGTCTTCATGTTTTTATACATGCTGTTCCCTCTGTGTGGAATGTCTTTTTTTCCCATCTGATTAACATCTATGAACTTATTCTTCAATATTTACCTGCTCTAACTTCTAGGCTTGCTCTGGAAGCCATTATGTACCTCCCTCATAGAACTTAATATTGAAATGATCAATTCATGTGCCTATTTCTATACCATAAAGTAACCTCCTTGATGCCAGGGGCCACATCTTATCTGTCTTGCTACTCCACTTAGCTAATATGTGAGAGTAAAATATTGTAGAGCAGTTAAGAGTATAGATTTTAGAGTTAGATTCCTTGGCTTTAATCCTGATTCTTCCCCTTTTCTAACTGTATAATCTTGGATTAGTTATTTAACCTCTCTATGTTTCCGTTTCCTCACCTATAAAATGTTAAGTGCCAGAAATATTGACTAGAACCACTGTGGAACTGTATAGAGGAAGGAACGTCATTGGAATCTTTGTACAAGTGGAAACTTTTGAAATGGAAGTAGAAATTAGGTTTTTGGTAAGTAGAGGTAGATGCAAACTGTCGAGAGAACATCATTACAGGATAACTTAGAGCCAGGTAGAGCATAGCACTGGAGCATTTAGATACTTCCATATCTTCTGCCCCCGAAATGCTGTCAACAGAGAGCTGAGTGCTAGGATGTTTTGTAAAGCATTCCTCCTGAAAATTTAATTTTCTTCTCCTCCCCCTCCCTCTCTCCCTCCTCCTCCAAGGAATTTCAGGTTTGTAATGTTGACTGAAATGGCATAAATTGCAAGCTCTCTAGGTGGACTCCACTAATTGTAAGCTCGGCAAGATTTATAATAGATGTATCTAAGTCAATATCCATAGTAGAATATTATGAATAAAATTAAAATATTCTCTGGGTTTGTTCCTAATACAGTTTCTTCCCCCAAAAACCACGGTTTCTAAAATTCTGTAAGATATTTTGGAGAATGCAAGTGACATAGGTATAGCTCACAAAATATGTGAAACAGATTTTGTAGCTCATGTAATACTCTTACATTGACTTCTACTGTAAAATTAATGACATTCGAAAAAGTCATTCTGAAGAACTCAATTCAGTGGAACAACTACTGTACCCATAGCACTGATATGAATGCTTATCTGACCTCTTTTCTCTCCTGAGGGAGAAACCAGATGAGAGATAGATAGGGGTGAGAGCAGGAGCAACTCAAGGCATATTTTCTGTTTATGTGGCCATGGATGGAAAAAATGAGACGTAGTGGGGAAACACTGAGGGCAAAGTCAGAAGTGTGAGTTCAAATTGACCTGTCAATCAGAGGAGCTGAACAGAGAGTGTGATCATGAGAACCTGGGTCCAAATGAGGGTGATGGGTGAAGGAAATAGTGATACCAAGAGAAACAGCAAATAGATAACTGGAAGCTGATTTAACTCCGGAGATGGAAAGCGGGTATCAGTGTGGGTGTGCGATCCACTCCCAACCCGATTAGCATGAGGAAACTGGTTTTATTTGGAGGGACAGGAAGAGAACAGGCCCTGTTGGGGGTGCAGTAAAACACCATTACTGCCTTTGAGGAGCTCCTAAACATGCAAACAAAATAATTATAATGCAGTATGTTTATTAAATATTCTTTACATTTCAAATACCTATTGAGCTCCTATATTAGAGCAGACACTTGGCTATTATGAGGATGTGGCAGTGAATAGACAGATGCAGTCCCTGTTGTGAGGGCTGCACCAGAGTTAGCCAGATAACGGAGTGGGAACCAGTCGAGACAGGAGAAGAATGTTCTTGGCAGAGGGAAGGGTATGTCTGTGAAGGCTCTAAGCTAGAGAGAATTCATTATAAAATGTTTTTCTTTTTTTTTTTCTTTTTTCTTTTGTTTTGTTTGAACAGTTATAGATTTTTTAAATTTTTATTTTTATTTATTTTAATTATTTTTATTTTTATTATGGTGACATTGGTTAACAAAATCCAGTATCAGGTGTACAATTCGACAGTAAAAATGTTCTTCATTAAATACTGGCCACTAGGTTCAACATTTTCTCTAAGAAATGTTCCCTGCTTCTCGAGTCTTGGTTAGATTTTTTCCTACCTGTAACCACAGAACTCTGTATATCTCCCAGCATAGCTCTTAGTATGCTCTGTTGCGCTTGTTCACTTGCTGTCATAGTTCTCATTGAGAGCATTCTGTTGCAAGGAGCATCTTAATCTCTGTGTTAAGTCTCAGGTGCCTGGCTCACTGACCGCCACATTGATATCCAGTAAATATGTGTGGAATGAATAGATGAATGATTAAATGAATAAACATAGGGTCTCAAATATAAAATTCTTTTTAGCATTTAGTACCAGGACAGGAGAAAGGAGAAAGAAAAATGGAAGCTCTTGCATCTCTATGCTTGTTTTCAGTCAAATCTTTGAAAAAGACAAGAGATTATATTAAACCCTTTTACCTTTAGAAGCTACTTTAAATCCTTTTGGAAAAGAATATATAAGAATGGAATCAATGGAATATAAACGAATGGAATAACTTTTAAGTTCTAATTGTCAACAATTACAATTGTGAAGACTCCAAACACTTTATTTAATTTGATTGATTCATTCAATAAATGTTTCTTGAATACCTACTGTGTAAGGTACTATAGAGATAAAAATAAATGTAAAAAGGTTTGAGACCTCAAAAAGTGCAATCTCTTATTATTTTAGAAATTATTTAGACACTTGGAAAGTATAACAACAGCATTTAAATGAGATCTTTAGCAGTTAATTTCATTTTGGATTCCTACCTAAAATACGAAGGTTGGACTTGATGGAATTCCTATCCTGTTTTCAAATATAATATCTATGTAAATAAAAATAAATGATAAAATAATAAGATATTTTGATCCAAAGTAACAAAACCCAACCTTATACTTAGAACCAAAAGACATTTATTATATAGAGAAGTGAATAATATCACTTAAGGACACAACTGACTCTCATAATACACTAAAATTAAGAAATAAGAAAATATTTTCATAACTCCACTTAAGAGACCATCTCAGGTAAAATTTATTGCTCACATTACAAAATCCCAAGAGAGAAAATCTGATTGGCCAGATTGGTTCAGGTGTGGACTTAGTTTGGATTCTCATAGAAGCAGACCCTGAGACAAGGACTTTAGTGCAAATATGTTATTGGGGAGCAGTGCAGGAAACACCAGTAGGGACGTGGGCGACTACAACAGGGAATAAGAGGCATCCAATAAACGGTGTCATCAAGCCAGCTCTCACTGCGGGTAACTGGAAATTAATCCACTGGGAAAACTGAAAAATCCCCAGTAGAACATATACCTCAGTTATCCCATTCCAACTGGCAAAGAATCAATTGCATATCAATTCCCATCAGTCATTGGTTAGGTGATGTTATTTGGGAATGATCATCCTCAGTATTTCTGGCTTGCTGTGCGCTTAGGGAGAGAATGGTCTTCTTCAGCTTTGGAGAAAGCCCTAGGCTAAAACACTCTGACACTGTCAGTTAGATGTCGGTGGTATACCCTGAAGTGGTAAGGGCAAGAGATATGGGTAGGGCCCTGACAGCCTCTGCTACTGATTTTCATCCCTAATTTAATCAACTGTACTTTGGATAGAGGGATCCTATAGTGACCCCTATTAAAGATGAGCTAGTCAGTTACAGAGGTTATTGTGGACTGTATACCCCAAAGGGTTTATGCTGTATAAATGCTCTAGAACTTTAAAGACAGAAGAATTTGGTCATGCTAATGTGGTAGGTGTCTTGAAGGATGAGGGAAATTTGGCTGGTAAGTGACCGAAGCCAAAAGTTAGAGAATGGCTGTAGGCAGGGATATAGGAATGATTCGGGCATGTTGAAAGGATGCTGAACTTGTGAGTGGGAGATCAGGTTGTAAAGGTCCTCCAAAATCAGGTAAGGGGAACTTTGAAAAGCAGGCCGAGATGTTTGTATTTCATGCATTTGGTTATAAACTATATTGTCTTGGGTCCAACATCGAGGTAAACTATGTTTCTAATCTCTAAACTCTCAGTAATTATGTCTCAAAAAGCCCATTTTATGCCATGGCTCACATTTTCAGTTTTATATAAAGACTTTTATTAAGTTTGCCTGTAGCTGGTGATACATAAAGTAAATGACTCATTTATTATTGAAGTAGTATATATAATCTTATTAAAAGATATAGTCCATATTTAACTATTTTGTAGTCTGTGCTTCTGTATAGAAACTTCTCAATAAGTATTTTTCTGTGGCTAATTATTAAAACTGAGAAAGAATCGTAGCCTCCGTTATTAAACATGCAATTCCCATTTACCTAATAAACATTATTGAGGGACATGTCCTTAATGGCAGATACAGAATTGCACAGAAAAATAAGTTACTACCCCTGCAACCCAGGCACTCATAGTCTCATGAAAGAGGCAAGTAAAAGACAATTCAAATACAAGGTAAAAAGTACAGTAATGGAGGTGCATATAAAGTGCTATGGGAATGCTGCTGGTTCACCAAGAACGCTACCGAAGAAGTACAGACCATCACATCCCAATTAGAAGCAGAGATTAGAGTTGATTATATCTGAATCACTTGTTTGCCAGGTTTCTTTTCTGTCCCCTAACTAGGCAAATCCTAGACTATTGGTCAACATGTAGTATTTGGTAATAAAGCCAATTTATTGAATGGTTTGTGGAGACTTTTTTCTTCTGAGTTTGCCCTTTCCTTTTGAAGAATCTGTGAAAAGGCAAACAGCCTGGCAAGCCTGTTAGAAAAAGCAGGAAGCTGAAGCTGAACCTTTATCAAAACTAGGACAGTGAGTTTATATGCCAGCCCTAAGATAAAGACAGTCAGACTACCATTTATTCAAAAGTTTGTTACCTGGAGAATGAAGTCCCAGGGATAGGAAAGTAAAACTTACTATGTACTTGCATGGACTGTTTTGGCCACTATTTGGCCAAATCCTCTCAGAAGAAAGGGAATAGATGAGATGCCCAGGATTCCAAATTGAAATGTGTTTTATAACATGTTGCATTAGGAATGATATTTAATTTTAAAAGCTTGGAAGAAATAAAACTGATGATTGTACTTTTGTGAGACTAGTCTATTACATCATAAATGTACTGCACTATAGGGGTACCTCGAACAGAAAAATATATCCCTGTTAAAGCTGTAATTCCATAGCAGCTATAGTTACTTCAAGGCGAGTTTGGAAAGTGTTCAGAAAAGATACTTGGATCCCTATGTATATATTTTCAAAGGATAATCATTGTCTTGACTGAACTTATCAGAATTAAAAATCATCACTTCTTTCTAGAGTCTCCAGTAGCACATAGAGAAGTGTTTATGTTGCATTAGGGAAAATGCTGTCATCCATCATTATCCCTACCTCTCTTGAAGAAAGGATCATGTTTTTACTAAGGGCGTTTTTGCTGTCGTGTGAACAAATCATTTTATTATGGAAAAGCAGGGTGGCTCATGATTCCCAACTGACTTCGAAACATTTTTCAGAATCAGTTCACTTAAGTGCTAACATTAATTTAAATGAAAGGAGATGGATTATCATAGATGCTCGGGCATCACAATGAAGTATGGCTGGGGAGAAAAGAAACTATTCTATGATGTAATTGTCATAATTATTACATTATTCAAACCAGTAATTTTGATTGAGAACTCACCATAAGCTAATAGTTACCAAATCCTGACCTGGCCAGGCTGACATGTTTTATGTTGCCTTAACACCCTGTATAGCTCCATATTCATCATACTTGTTCAATACCTTTTCTCTCCTTTAGACTTCAAAAAGACAGGCACAATGTTAATCTTATTTATATCTGTATATTTGGGTGGTAGTCTGGCATCTAGCAACAGTGGTTATTTAATTTTAGAATTAACAAATTAATTAATTGATTGATTTGTGCATTTAATAGGAAAAATAATAGCTTTGAAGAATTTTGCTATTTAGTAAATCTACATGGCCTTGTATACAAAGATCTCTAACTCCACACCTATGAAAAGTGAGTAAGTTCTTCCAGATTCACAATATGTATGTAACTATTAATTTAAATTAAAACATGAAAACATTTTGTAAACTAAACAGCATTACATCACATTATTGTCATTTGTTGAACGATTTAAAAATAATAGAATTTTGAATCCCTGAAGTGGCCTAGAGGAGAGGAAACCTATAAAGTAAGGAGCAGAAAGAATGGATCAGTAGCAGGAGGCAGTGCATGGAAGAGTAAAACAACCAGAAAATACATTATAAAAGGAATCAGTTCAACAAACTTTTCTGAGTACCTCCACAGGCTTTCATGTGTTATTATCTCATTCCATTCTCACAACAATACTATGATGTCGGGATTATTGTCCTCATTTTACAGACAACATATCTGAGGATAAGGAGTTTGCCTCAAATCTCATCTGCATGTTAGAACCAGGATTCAACCTAAGGTCTGTCTCACAGCTTCACAGCTTTTTGTACAAAATACAGATACGTAGTTTGTTTCTACAACGTAGAACAATTTTGTATGGTTGCTCTGCACAGCTCCACAAGGGAGAATTAGGTCCAAAGAAGGAAATTTACAGAGAGATTTCATATTAATCCAATTTAAAAAAATTAATTGTTAAACTATAACACTATCCTGAGAGCGAATGAGCTACCTCTGGTTGTAGTGAGTTCCTGTCACTGGATAATGAGATGTTCCCAGTTATAATCAGTGACCAACTGTCAGATATGTTGTAGCAATGACCCAAGCACTGGAATGGAGATCGATTATTCATAAGGTACTTTTAAGCCCTGAGGTTCTGTGGTTTTAGCTGACTCCTGCTTGTCAGGCTAAAGAGAAATTTTCATGAATGTTAGAATAAGAGGCAGGCCCTTTAGAATGAGACTTTGTGAGCCTGCTGATGTCGCCACTTGATGCCATGAAGCAAGGAGAGAGCTGGCTAAGGGAAGGTGACTTCACTTGGAAGGAACTATAGCTTGGAAGCAATAGGATATAGTTGAAAGCATGTGGAATTTAGCACGAAGTAGACTTAGGTGTAAAGCTATTCTTTGTGTCTCTTTCTGAGCTTTAGTTTCCTCATTCTGTGAAATGGTGTAATGACATTAAGTAGAAGGGATTAAATAATGCATTAAAGAGACTAGCACATGGTAAGCACTCAGGTACTGTTAGTCATTAAAGTCATCATCATCATTCCTTGCTGGAAGAAAGGTACCTCTTTATAGGTCATCAGTCAATAATCACCTCATCTTTCTCTGGAATTGGTCAGCCACAGGCAACATGAGCAAGAATACAGTCTTGTAGAATGTTAGTGCTGAAAGGATTTGGAAATTATCTAGTTCATTGGTCCCCAAATTACCTGTGGTGAAAAATTGTGTGTGTGTGTGTGTGTGCGTGTGTGTGTGTCTTTAAATTTACAATCTTTTGCAGACCAATACTTTTATAAAATGCAATGAAATGAATTACTAGAGAAATAAAATGGGGAACAAAAACAAAAACACACAATATATAATCCCATATATTTTATTTTTCAAAAGATATAAATTCTAAGTGCTTACTATCACTTTCAATATTTACTTTGTAGTAGATAGAAAACAAACTGTTTGCAGACTAGTATCAATTCACAGGTTATACTCTGAGAAGCACCGACCTAGTTCATTCCCTCTATGCACAAAGGAGGGGAAAACAGGAATGGAGAAAGAACTTGCCCATTGTTACATGAACAGGCATCATTCCTTCAACTTAGTTTTTTTTTTTTTTAAATCATTTAGGGCACCTAAGGAGTGGAGATGTATGTAAAAAAAGCTAGATATGGAATTATGATTATCCTAGATGCTGTAGGCTAATTATTTTACTACTCAGTTAGAAAATTATAATAGTCTGCCATTAGTTTTCACATATTTTAAATGAAAATTCATATTCTGAATGAAAATTAATGTTGCATCAAGGAACAGGAAAGAAAATAGTGACTGTTATATACCTGCTTTGTATGTACTAGGCTCTATATACGATATTACTTTTAATTCTCATGACAACTCTCACATATGAGTGGAACTGTCTCTGTTTCAACAACCCAGAAAGACTAAGCAGCTAACCCAAGTGAACACAACTTGGAAGTGATGGAACTGAGATTCAAGCCTGGGACTGCTTCTCTACAGAGTCCTTATTTTTCCTTCATATCATTGTATAAACATAGTAGTTTAAATGTATCATGCTCTTGAAGGAAAATGTTTTCCTTAATAGTTATCATTTACCATTCACATAACATTCTGTATTTGTAAGAGACTTTGCAACCATTTATTACTTCATTCACCTATGTCGTTATAACAAAGCCTTCTACGGAGACTAGGAAACAAGGGTGTAGAAAGAGATTCTTTAATTATAATTATTAGAAGTTGGTTTAAAATTCATTTTCCACTTTGAAAACTTATGAAGGTTTACATTTATCTAATGATTTTTGTTGAGTCTTACATATCCCCAGTCTTACGTATCCCCAATAGTTCATCTTAGCTTTGTATACCTTGCCCACCTTATATATTTCTTAATTATTACTACAATTTTAAGGTAATAATCTATGCTCATGTAATGTACCAGTAATTCTATTTAAATAATGTTTACATATCTACTCAAGAAATTATTATTTTTATCCCTAATTATGGTTATGATGGGAACAATAAATTTATACTCTGATATTTGGCTAATTTACTGAAAGTGGCCTTATGTTTTCACCCTATCAAATATCAAAAATAGTCAGGTTTTCTTTTTGTTTTTAGATATTTTTCACAATGATATCTATTAACCTACCATAGATAGCCTGGGTAGAAAATATATGCTGAAGATCTCAATAACTATGAGACGAAATGACCAAAATCATAGGCCTAACCCATAAATTGGCATGAGCGATCTGTAAATATTAGCCTATTAATAAGGAAAGAAAGGTGGTAGATATGTCATAAAGATTTTTAAGATATGAAAGTTAATTTTTCTAACAATCATAAGCAAGCAAACATTTATCCATACATTCAACCCATGTTGTCCTTCAGCAAACACTTATTGAGTATCTTCTGTGATCCAGGTGTTCAACGTGTTGAGACAATAAGCTTTTTCTGATGAAAACTGAATTTGTGATTTACTATGTCTTCTAGATTTAAACTATTCACTCTGACATCTGTGGCTCTTCCAATCTTTTCAAAACTATATTTTTTGCATTTATGTTGTCTTAAATCTAGCTTGCTTGTTGTTATGATATGAATATGATATCAAAATACATGTCGAATATGATATCAAAATACATGTCGAAGTTCCAGAGATTTGGGATTTAGTTCAATTATCATTGTCTCATAATGTCACATGGTTTACCTAAGATTTTTTTTTTGACTTTTATAACCAGTATTCTAATGAACAAATTTCTTAAAATAAGTTCCCTATAAAACATATCTTGTATATGTTTATTTGAAATTTTTCTACATTTCAAGAGGTTCCCCCAAATTTATAAATGTAGTTACTCTTTATTGTTTAATAGGATTATTTACTTAAACATTTCAAGATTTTTTTATCCTACCAGATTATTATTATAAATAAATATATAAATATAAATAAATAAATATATATATATATAAATAAAGCAAACTTCTACTTCAAAATATGCATTTGTATATAGAATATTCTTGCCAAAGAATAACAATATTTGTATAATGCTTTAGGATTTATAAAGATCTTCTATATCCACTGACTCAAAATATTTTTTGCTGGTAAATATGATCATTATCCTTATTTGATTTACGCCATCCATTTCTTTGTTTCCCCATTTAATAAAGCTTACTAAAGGAATAGTCTATTCTCAAGGTTCTCCATTTTCTCACCTTTCATTCTTTCCTCAACTTACTTCAGTCTTATCTCCCCATCACTCCACTGATGTAGCTTTGGTCAGTAACTCATGATGCCCAACTTGCAAAATGTATTGGCCAATTCTTAATCTTTACTTTTCTGCAATGTAGTACAAAGTTGATCACTTATTCTTTCTTAAAAATATTTTCTTCCCCTGGCTCTAATGTAATGAAATCTGATTTACTGCCTACATTTCTGGACCCTCTTTCTAAATTTCTTTTATTGATTCTTCTTGCTCTTCTGGTCTTTAATTATTGCTGTTGATGAGAACTTTGTCTTAAGACCTCTTCTCTTCTCTAGTGGTGCTCACTCACACCATCAAACCAGTTCTATGACTAAATAAGTTACATGTACTTATGAGTCCAAAAATTCTGTGTCTAATTTCTACCTCTCCTCTGACCTCCACACATATGTACTTAACTGCATATTTGAGATCTTAGCTTGGATGTTTAATAGTGACTTCAAACTACGTAAAAACCAATCTCCTCTCTTCCAAACTACATAAAAACCAATCTTCTACCTTCCCAGGCCAAAAATATAGGATTAGTCTTTAACTCCTGGTTTTCCCTCAGAACCTACATCTAACCTACAAGCAAATTCTATAGGCGCTAGATTCAAAGAATGCCAAATCCAGCTGTTTCTCACCATTGCTACCATGTCTATGCCTGGCTGATCATTCAGACCACTATTATCTTTCACCTAAATTATTCAAGTTATTTTCTATATGTTCTCCCAGCTTCCATTTCTTATCTAGTCAGATCTCTCCCTGCCACCCTTCCCAGTAATCAGAATGATCTCTTTGAAATGGGAAATTGCTTCAATAGCTTTCCCTCACACTCAGAATAACCTATCTCTCTGCTCTCTATTCTTGCTTTAGCCACACTGGCCTTCTTGCTGTTTCTTAAACAAGCCAAGTTCATTCTTGCCTAAGAATGTTTGTGAGTACTGTTGACCCATAACTTGTTCTCTCATTTTTTCAGGTCTCTGCTCAAATGTCCCTTCCTCAGAAAGGCCTTCTTTGGATATCTTATCTCAGATAGCCCATACACATCCTCGCACAATCTCTCCTTACACTGCTTTGGTTTTATTTTATTTTATTTTTTTCACAGAACCTATTGATTTCTGATATTTTATGTAAATGCTTTATAGTTTGTCTTTTTCTTCCATCAGAATGTAAGCTATCTAAAAGCAGGGACTTTGTCCTGTTTACCACTGTATACCCAGTACTCAGAATAGTGCCTAGCAAATAGTAGCTACTCAATAAATACGTTTGAAGGAGTGACGGAAAGTGA
>NW_006494614.1:53940905-53983838 GCF_000325575.1 Pteropus alecto | reverse complement strand
ACAGGCCATTGAAAATTTGAATATTTAAATATTTCTCTAGTATCAGCCATCCCCCACCTGCCAGTGGTTTAGCCAAGATATTGCCTTCTACTCTTTTGGAGGAGAATGGACTGTGAAACAGTCCAAAATTTACTAAAAACAAAGTGAGTGAGACCTTCTACATCTCCACTCCTGTGAGCCTACCACTCACATAAAAGAAAGAAGAACCAATTGATTTAATTTTCTTCTTTGCAAAATCATGTATTTTTAAATTCCTGGCATGCTTACCTCTGTAGTAAGTGTTGTCCAACACCATGTCACTACACTTTCCTGCATGGCAATCAATTGTAATTTGTTTCTAATGATCAAGTACTTATTTTATTTACTCAAAAAATGGAGTCTATTAAAAAATTTCAGTAAAATAAAGTTTGTTTTACTTTTCTATGTGCTTTCTTAAGCTCCAGTGCTCAAGGAATTGCACGTAACCACAGTTTTGTTTTGTTTTGTTTTGTTTTCTGTGCTTTAGCAAGGAATCTGGGAATGCCCAGAAAATTGTATCTCTGTGTAAATGCCATGCCTTCCTCCATGCATGTCCCAGCACAGAGAAAGAAGGAGAGGAACCACTGTTCTACACTGTTTTCAGTTTGTATGAGGGTTTCTCCAGAATATAATTGTCTGGGCAGGGTTTTTTCCCTTCTTTTAAAAACAGAGTACCTGTTCCAAACCCAGCCCTTACACTCCATAAATTCTCATAAATTATACTGATGGTTTTTACAATAATAACAAGCACTGTCACCTTTTATCTACTTGAGATCTTAGGCAAATTATAAAAGCTTTCTGAACCTCAGTTTCTTCCAACACGAAAATGGAGATAATGATATTTGTACCTCACAGTTGTTCTTTCAAGGTTCAAGAGAGATAATGTACATAATGATGATTAGAGCAGTACCTGACTCAGGAGCTTAGTGTTAGTACTACCCTCCACCTTGCAGTGCTTTTGATCCATCCTTTCTGACTTCTAACTTTCCCTCCAGAACGTGGTCATGAAGTAAGAGCTGAACATGGATTTGCTATCAATTCCTTCCTCTAAAAGTGAAGATAATTCAGCTACCTAATTGTCTTATTCTTTTTCTAATTATCTGTTCCATCCTTTTTCTCGGGTACTGTTTTCAACCATCAGTTAAATATATGGCCAGTAACAAGGAAATTCTTGGTTTAATTGGATACCACAATGCCTGGTTTAAATTTTATAAGCATTGTATTCCTCAATTATCCAAACCAGAAACCACTGAGATGTGTTAATTAGATAGTAAAAACAAATTGGGTTACCTTAGGGATCTTTTAACAACCATTTTACACTCAATCAGGTGGTAAGGACATAAAGTATATATATCATTTTAGTATCCAGTCCTGGTGTGTTTTGAAATCTTTGACTTTCTCTGGTTTGTCATTTGATTTTGTATCTTTATAAAGTTATTTAAAAGTATTCCATGTTCTTAGAAAGCATCCGATTTGTGGGATAGAAGTAGGAAATTGATGATGATTATGATAGCCAGTTTCAGAGGTCGAGCCTCTGGTCACAGAGTTAATTCCACCAAGAGCAAATTAGTGTCATTTGACATATAGTTGTTTTTTAAGGAACTTTAAAAAATCTTTATTTAGATATAACTTATATCTGATATTTAGTTTTTGAGTAAAGATTTAAACAAAGTTTTGAACAAAGATTTTTCTTTCTAAACTCAGCAACAGAAAAGTTCATATACTAGCCTATGCCAGACCCAATCCCAAACCTTACAAGATGATGTGGTGAATCTCACATCAGAGCACCTGACTTCAAATCTTGATTTTTCATCTTGGCCGTGTTCTTAGAAAAATCAGTTTAATTAAATAAATCTTCATTTAGTAATTTATTCAACAGATATTTGCTGAAAACTTACTATATGCTAGACACTCGTCTGGACATTTTGGGTATAGCAGTGAGCAGAACAGACAATAATCCCTGCCCTTGTAAAAGTTCTAGTTAAATTGATTGAATGTTGGTGGAGTTACATGTTCTGGTAGAGTTCTAAACATGTAGTAGAAATAAAGAGCAGGAGGAAGGCAAACACACTGAGGTTAACATCCTACCCAGGAGGAGATCACTCTTAAGCCTTAATTTCCTTATTTTTAAGAGTAGGAATTATACAAACACTTATATCCTATGGTTGCTATGAGAGTTCTCGATGTCAGTGATGATCAGGTCTAGTGCTCAATTCAAGAAAGAAGGTTGAAAGCTGTGTTTTCACTATAACTGTGTAGAAATTGGTTTTGTTTGTTTTATTTTGTTTTGTTTTTGAGATGAAGACTTTCCAAGTGAATGCGGCAGCATGAATGTGCAAAAATCAGGAGTCAGGAAAGAGCAAGGTTTGCTCAAAGAACAATAAAAAAATTCTAGTCGGCAGAGAAAAGTGTATGTGTAAAAAAGTAACAATTTGAAAAGCTTGAAAGATTATTTCGAGTACTCTTTTACCAACTTTCTTTCAAGTTAATGGAAATTCTACTATAAATTTTCCTAGAATAAAATCTTTGTTTGACTTCTAGTAGCCTTCTTAGAGGCTATTTTAGAGGAGAGAATATTGAACTAACAAAGGACCCAGCAATATATTATACAAAAATGACTTAAAGTCTTTATAAGTCTTTGCTTCTGAACTGTAAACCAAGAATAATATTGCTCAGGAATAAGGAATTGTTATTTATTTATTTATGCTTCAGACCACTTTTGGAAAGGTATACACAAATAAATTAATAAATAAATGAATATATGGTATACTAATTTTTATATTTCTTAATAATACAGTAGGGACTCAATAAAAATTTATTCAACAGACAAATCTGCAAATGCATGTGCATCTCAGGAGAAAGGATATGAAGTGTACAGAATTTTGTAGTGCTGTGCAAATGAAAATGTTATTTATTACTCACTGTTCTCAATTTCACATTATAGTTGTTGGTATGTGTACTTTTTTGAACACACACATGTTCGAAAACATGTTCAAAAGACTACCAGCTGCCTGAGAGTAGGGGCCAAATCTTCCTCATCTTGGGTTTGTTGATGCCCATCATTCAGAAGGGCTCAGCGAACGCCAGTTGGCTTGTTGGGGGCCACAGCAGAAGTGGATGAGCAATCTAATTGAAGGACCTTCTAAAACCATCTAGTCTCTAAACAAAAGAGCAGGTTTTCTCACACATGATTCCCTGTCCTGGCCTACAAATGGGAGAGCCCTGCAGCTGCACAGCCTGGGAGCAGATGTTGCCCTGTCAGGTGTCTTTGATTCTACTTGAAAAACCACAGGAAGCTGGTTGCAGACAAATCATCAGCACTGTAGGAACCCGGGAATGGCAGCCTGCTTTGTGTGCTCACAGAGGAGACGTGGCACTTGGCCACACAGAGGGGAAAGTGACTAGGGCAGGTCTACAAGTGCAAATAAAAGGGACCCAGCTGTTGTCTATTTCTACTCTGGTACAGAACTCCTTCCACTCTGCTTTGTAGTAGAGTTGTTTATTGAGATATTTGTGTCTCTTTTTTAATTAAAAACCTTTTGTTGACAAGGAACACATTCTAATCATGATGCCCAGTGCTTAAATTAGTACAAATAAGAAATATGTGCTATAGGATATTTTTAAATTTCAGTTATTTCAGCTATACTGATACTAGGGATGAGAAAAGAGAAAGGCCACCAGTGAGATCTGAACTAATATTTGTTGGATACCTTAGTGCAAGGAAGAGTATTTTCATATTATGTCATTTTATTTTATTTTTATAGCAATTCTATATGTAGCTAATATCGTTTCCATTTTATTATGAAGAGGGTTGGAATGTGTAAAGGAGTTACACAAGATCCCATGTGTAATATATTGAAAATTGGAATTCAAATTGATGTTTTTCTGACAGCAAAGTTTATGCTCTTTCTTCTGCTTCAAAATCATTAGATTTGTTTCCTTTGGTATAATAGCTGAAATTTAGCTCTGTCATGCTAAATGCATTTTTACTGTAATTTCAAATAAATCGTGAGAGTATGGATGAGTTATTATATGATTTAAAAATTTTACCAATATTTCTAATCATTGGCATTGTTTTCTAATAAGAAAGAGAATTACATTTCCATTATAGCTTTCAGGAACACTTTTTTAGTTGCATATCCAGAATTCATTTGCCCCCTCCTTTCTTCCTCATAGAATCTATTGCTCAACTATTTATTTCTTCACCACAAAACCCATGTACCTCAGGAGAAGCATCACCTACTCGAGTTCTAAGGATTGGCCAGACTTGTTGGTCAATCGCATCTCAGTAGAACATATCTGAGATTAATCTTTTACAAATGTTTGGTTCTAGATTGGCCATGTGATCTACTTAGAATCTATAAAATGCAAGAAGGGGTTTCTGTGAGATTTCTGGAAAAGGTTATTCTTGATCTTCAGAAAGAACTGGATGTCAGTCTCCTTTCTTCTGCACACTGCAGTTCTTGGAGGTGAAGTTCAGAATAGCTACAGCCATCTTGCTACCTGCCTGAGGTTACCACATCTCCACACAGAAGAAGGCCAGGCCAAGAGATTGGTGAGGAAGTGGACCTGAACTCATTGGATTAAGTCATACTTAATGCTATGGCCAAAAATGTTCCAATAGTTTAAGCACATTTGAGTTGGATTTTCTGTAACTTTCATCCAAAAGGTAAAAATACCCTGCATCCTCAGACAAAGAAATAAGTAATTGATCACTTATGTTAGATCACATCATCTTTTTAATTTAAGATTAAAAACACATTGGAATCTGCCTTCTCTCTCAGATCCTTTTCATTAGTCTCATTTTATAGGTGTAGAAACTGAGTCTCAGAGTTAAATGACTTTCCCAAGGCTACAGTGCTACTAAATAACTTGAACTTTGGGTTTCTAAATCCCTAATTAAAATCTACTGCTTTTTATCTAGTCTAGACCAAGCTAAAATGAAGACCAAGGGTAGAGTTAAGTTCATTAATTTCTGATGTAAAACAATAGAGTATCTTAATTGTCTTAATAGTATTTTACTATTAAATACTATTTATTTAATAGTAAAAACTTACTTCAATGCATCAGTTTCTGGAATCCAATAAATAAAAAGAATGGCTGTATCTGTTCTTTTTTCTTCTCTCGTATTTTCTCTTTTCCTCTTCCTTTCTTTTTCATCTTGTTCTATACTCTTGCTTTCCTTTCCTCTCCCTTCCTCTCCCCTTCTCTCTCATCTTCTCTTTCTCTTCCCTTCTCTTTCCTTTCCTTACAGAATGACTTTCATCCTTGGGTTTGGCTGAGCAGTCCTCCTCTGAGTTCCCAGTGACTCTCCGCTCACAACTATTAACCCACAAAACATAAAATTATCTGCTTCCCTGTCTATCACCCACAATCTAAGCTGCCTTAGAGCAGAAACAGTTATCTCATTTATCTTTGTATACCATACTTCTGACATGTAGTAACCAGTCAGTTCATGTTTAGAGACAGACCTAAAGTATGCCTCCAAAATCGACCTGGAATTTTTGAAGAACCAATCATTCTGGATTGCTAAGGTTTGTGGTTATCTAGGGGTTAGATATTTTAAACATATAAACTTTTCCATTTATTTTTAAATGGTAATCTTTATTAAATTCAGTACTTTATTTCCTGTTTTCTTAAAGCTTAGAGGATATAGTTTAACTGTTTCATAATGGTGTCTTTAGAAATTATTCATGTGTTGAAAAACATTTGACCTTATGATAGCTGATCCACACTTAAATTTTTTAATTCATATAGCTACTGTTCATATATTTCTTCACCCTCCATTGTTCTCTTTATACTTGCTTATAAAGATTCTCTCCTATTTTTATTTTTTAAAATCTAATATGGACTTGAAATTCTAATAGGGACCTTATACCTAGAACTGAATGTTAAGTAGTAGTACATTACTTAATGATTTTGAGTAAGAGGCTAAGAGTGCTTCATTTTCATACATTCTAGAATAATGAACTCTAATATTTGAAATTTGTGGATATGTCTATTTAAATTCTCAGAGATTTTTTTTCTTTATTGCTAGTTTTCAGTGTTTGGAGTAAGTAATCTTTCTAGAGACTTTCTCAAAAGATGAGAGTGATGTTCTATGGAGGTGATATGGTTGGGGAGTTTATTTTTCTCTTAACTTCAGGAGTTAGAGAGCTGAAACTTTTGTGGTTTAAAGAAATGTCATGTTTAGTGGCTCATTTCCTGAAAATGCAGGTGGGTTTTCCAGTTTTCTCCCTCAGACTTATTGATTCATCTTTCTTCTGCATTTGTTTTCCATTTGTATCTGGCTGTGAGAAAAAGATTTTTGAGAAACTTTAAATTGAAAAGAAGAATGTGCAAACATTAGCTTAGGTGGAAACTTGACTTTGTGCCTGCCTTCTTCATTTTAGCTTAGTATTTTGACTTTAAAATAGATTTAAATATGTTTAGCATTTTTATAGAAAAGTTTTACCGTTCCCTTTTGGACAATACAGAACTGTAAATTCTGTAATTAGTACAGTCAGAACTGAAGAGCTCTTCCTGAAAAGCCATATTCACACCGGAGGAGTTTGCATGAAATGTTTTTAAGTTAAATTTTCAGAATTTGTTTTATGTCGAAATTTGCCACAGCATAGAACATAAGAAAGAGCATTCAAGAAGATGTCACATGGTCTACATTTTCCAGCCCCAGCTGCACTTCAAATGCATTGTGCAAGAGTTAAAATATTTGCCCAATCTTAGCTATTTGTATGTGTAGAAATTATATATTGTTTGATATACAGAGAATGTGATTCAATTCATTTTATCGCAATTCAATATTTTTAGTAGCTCACTGAAGATCTCTGGATTATATCTTTGTTTTCATTCAGGGTTCTTATACATTGACAAAGAGATGAAGTCTAAACACTCTAGCCTGGTTAAAATCTACGTAACTAACTTGTTTCATTACTTCCCACCAAGAACTGATGATCTATCCACATGAAACTTTTCCCCATTCCTTGAGCATACTAGACTTTCATGGCACATGCTGTTTCCTCTACATGGAGCCCATCATTATTTATCCACATGGCGAATTCTTCTCCTTCTCAAGATCTCAATCTAAGCTGATCTTGCTAAAAGGCTTCCTTGTCTTTCTTCCCCAGACCAATTAATTACTATTCTCTTCATTTTCCCATGGCATCCATACATTAACTATCAACTCTTCTTCTCACTTTGTCATATAGATTGCTTACTTATGTGATTATTTGTCTTCTCCAGTGTTTGAGTTCTTTACAGGAAGAGAATGTGTTTTATTCATCTTTATATCTTTAGCTTCCAGCCTGATATCTGAAATGTAATAGAACTCAACAAATATTAAATGGATGGATGGATTCAAAACTAAATCAGAATAGAAGTTAATAGAAGCAATTTATTCTAAAAAAAAAATTTAGATTGTTCTGAAGATGGTAGACAGACTAAATGATTTAAAGATCCCTCAGAGCTATCAATCAATATAGCACCTCTTGGTTTTAAGCATCTTTAAGAGTTGTTACAGTTTTGATAGGGATGAATTTCTTTTTATAAAAGTTTCTGAGAATAAGATAAAATACTCAGTGCTAGAAATATTTTCATGTAATTCCTATTAAGAATGAACTTCAGGGCTGCCTGAAATATTTACAGATTAACAGTAATACTCTGATATTCAGAAACATTAAAACTTTATTTGCAATGGTCATATGAATGTTGATCCCTGATGGTCAACCTATTATTTGATATTCACTTAGACGCTTTAAAATTATGTATTACCATTATAATTACATTTTCTCCTTCAAATATCTCATTTGGGGAATATGACTTTAAGTACTGTATAGAAACATTTTATGTAAGAGAAACCAATGTGTCTTCTTTATGCATTTCAACTTACCTCACATATATTTTATCAACAACAAAATGCTTCTTGCTGAAAACAATTTTATTGAAAATCATTTGTACTATATCTATTTATTCATTTATTTGAATAATTGATGGGTGAAACAAGTAATTCTTGAACATCAATTATGTACCTCGTATTGAACTAAATACATATTACTGGGAAAGAGACTTAGGTAAACAAGAAATGTAAATAAATACAGTAAGCTGGAAGGCAAGATAGTGTAGTACAGATACAGGCTTTAGAACTTTGAAGATGGCTCTGTACTCTTTCGCATTCAGGTTATCCTGAATAAGTCTTGAATCTTTCTAATTATCTTTTTCCATGTGGAAAAATGGCTTTGTGAGGGTACATTTCCTGTATTTTTCATATACCAATGCATATCTAATACCTGTCACAGTGCCTACTAACACAGCTTTTTCTTAAGTGTTACCAAAAAAAAAAAAAAAATACAAAGTCCAAAGTAACCTTGGAAGGAGAAGGTTGCTGTCTGAGTGGAAAGAATCAACAAAAGATTCAAAGGGATGACATTCAAACTGATTCTTAAAGACTTCATAGGATTTTTCTGCACAATTATTATATAATGGTACAAATGATCATGGTAATAATAATAATAATAATAATTAAAAACAATGATAATAATAATGTTGAGTCATACTTATTGTGTGCTAGTCAATGTTTTAGGGTATTTTATGTATTAAATCATTTAGATCTCTGAAGATTTTATAATAAACACTTTTCTAACCCTCATTTTCAGATAAGAAAACTGAAACACAGAAACTTTAACACATTTGCCCCAAAACCCTTGACCAGTAGGAGGTTGATCCTGGATTTAAACATAAGGAGTACAATTGCTGAGTCTTTTTCTTACTCTCAGCTATCAGCAGCTTCCATCTCTATTTTAATGGTTGCCATAGAAAGCAACAGCAGTGATGATCTTCCAATTTCTGGAAGTTGGGGCTTAGAGCCCCTCCTATATGAGATTAATACAGAGTGGATCCAGGCAGTATGAGGCTATGAGTCTGATCAATTTCCTCCAAGGCAATGTACTCTAGGGTCTAGATGGGGCCTGGGCCCAAGGAACATACCATTACACCCTGTAAAAGTGTTCAGAAGGCTGAACTAAATTAGACTAGAATGGCAGAGTAGTATGGGGTGTATATATATAATATTTTTTTAAGTTAGTATCATTACCCATACAGATGAGGTAGTTTTATGCACTACTATATGGCACTACTTATGGGTTTGATGCTGTTTTATGTGAAATATGTGGGTCCTTCATCTAGGTTTTGTTTCCCTGCTCTACTATCAGATGTCAGAAATGGAGACTGTTGTCAACATTCAGACAAAAGTCCCACTTCTCTTAGCCAGGAAATTCTCATTCTTAAATCACACACTCATTGCTAATTTTCAACTTCAAGACATTGGGCTTTCATCACTAGGAACTTTTCATTTTTAAAGATATATCTTTTCCTAGTGATACAAAGTATTTTTTAAACTCAGGTAAAATGCACAAAAGAGTGAATTAAGTAATTGTGTGAGTGGTCTTGGTAAACTTATAAATTTTTTCTACTTCTGGAAAACTGAACCCTATGTGGAATTTTATCTTCTAACAGTAGGAAATTGCCAGCTCATATGATATCTGTGTAGGGAGAAATTAATTTGAGAGTTACTTTGGTTAAAACCTGTACCATTGGAGTGTAATTTGATAATTTACCTAGAAAATTAATATAATTCCTTGATCTTGAATCCTAAACTAAGATATTTCTAATAAACATTATTGAGGTATAATTTACATATAATAAGGGCATCTACTTAAAATTTACAATTTGATGAATTTTGACAGATATATAGCAGTGAAAACACCACCATAATAAAGGTACAGATAATTTCCATCACCCTTGAAAGATTCTTCATGCTCCTTCCCTCCCTCTACCTCTAGATCTAGGCATTGATGGATCTGCTTTCTATCGCAATATGTTCATTTTTATTTTCTAGAATTTTATATAAATATAATTATGCAATATGTGCACTTTTGTGCCTGTCTTCTTTCAATTGGAACAATGATTTTGAGGTTATATGAATGGATCTCATTTTATTTATCTATCCACCTATTAATGTACATTTGGGTTGTTTTCAGTTTGGGGATATTGTGAAAAACCAATACCTTCCAATTCATTCTATGAGAACAGCATTATGCTAATATCAAAAAACAGGCAAATGTATTATGAGAAAAGAATACTATAAACTAAAATCCTCCATGAAGATAGATATAAAAATTCTAAACAAAGTTTTAGCAAATGGAATCTGATACTATATTAAAATTAAAATACATCATGACCAAGCGGGGTTTATCCCAGGAACTCAAAGTCGTTTAACATTCAAAACTTACCATACTCATAAACTAAAAAATAATCACCTCAATAGATGTAGAAAAACCATTGGACAAAAATCCAATATCAATTTCTGTTTTGTTTTGTTTAAAAAAACTCTCAACGAAGTAGAAGAAATTAGAATAGACTTTCTCGACCTAATAAAGAGCATCTTTAAAAAATCTATAGCTAATGTAATTTTTAATAGTGAAAGACTGAGTACTTTCCTCTTGAGATCAGGGGACATATAGGAATATCTCATCTTACTGATTTTATGCAACATTTTACTGGATGTTCTATGTAGCAATTTCAGTCAAGAAAAAGAAACAAAGGATATAATCTGATGGAATCTATAAAAAAAAGCTACCAGACAAATTGGTGAGTTTAATAAGGTTACAGGATAAAAGGTCAACAAACAAAACTCAATTGTATTTCTAAATGCTAAGTGAACAGTCAAAAATTGAAATTAATAAAGCAATTCAATTTACAATAGTATAAATATGAAATACTTAGGAATAAATCTTGTGAAAGATATGAAAGAGCTGTACATTGAAAATTACAGAATATTGCTGAGGAAAATTAGACATGACATAATAAATGGAGAAATACCTTGCTTTTAGATCAGAAGACTCAGTATTTCTAGGATGTTTATTCTCTCTAAGTTGATTGAAAGATTCAACATAATATCAAAGTTCCAGTAGAAATTTTTATTGATATCAACAAGCTAATTATAAAATTCATATGGAAATTCTAAGTATCTAGAGAATAAAACAGCTGTGAAAGAAAGAGCCAGTGTAAAGATGGTATTTGTGTAAAGGTAGACAAATAGATCAATAAAAAGGAATTGAGAGTCTAGAAATAAACTATATATATAAGGACAACTAATTTTTTTACAAAGACATACAATTCAGTAGAAAAAAAGAGCTATTACAGCAAATGGTACCAGAAAAATTTGATCTACATATGCCAAAAAAAGGAACTTGGATCCATATTTCATAGTGTATATAAAAATTAACCCAAAATTTATCATAAACCTAAATGTAAAACCTAAAGCTATAAAAATTTTAGAAGAAATCAGGGGTGAACATCTTTGTTACCTTTGATAAGATACAGATTTTTTTTAGATATGACATTAAAATTATGAACCATAAAAAAATTAATAAATTGGACAAGGACACTGTTAAAAGAATTAAAAGACAAATTACAGATGGGAGAAAGTATGTGTAAACGTATGTTTAATTAAAGACTTAAATTCAAAATATATAAAGAACTCTCAAACTCAATGATAAGAAACAAACAACTCAATTTCAAAGATGACCAAAAGATTGGAACAGACACTACGAAGATGTGCAACACCATTAGTCATTAGGGAAATACGAATTAAAATTACAATGAGATGCTACTGTTCCTCTATTAGAATGGGTAAAATTAAATAATTGACTTTACCATGCATTGACTTAGGTTTGAGAGAACTGGAATTCTTATACAGTGCTGGAGGGTATGTAAAATAATACCACTAGTTTGAAAAACAGCTTGACAGTTTTTTAAAAAGGAAATTATGCAACTACCATGTGATAAACCTATTCCAATGCAATATAAAAGGAAATGTGTGTCTGTACAAAGACTTATTCACAAATATTCATTGAGCTATATAGCCCTAAACTGGAAACAGTCCAAATGTCCATCAATGGATGAATAGATAAACAAATTATAGTATTATATCTTTATAATATAATATTAGCTCAGCAATAAAAAGGAAATGGACTATTGATACATGCAACAGCCTAGATAAATCTCACAATAGATATGAGTAAAACAACATCAGACAAAAAAGCACATACTGTATGATATCATTAATATAAATTTCTAAAAAAATGCAAGCTAATCTAGTGACAGATAGCAAATCTGTGGTTGCTTTGAGTTGGGAGAGTAGGAAAGAGTTTCAGGAGCAGGGATTTTAAAAGGGCATGAGGAAACTTTTGAGAGTGATAGGTATCTTCACTACATTAATTGTGCTGATGGTTTCACAGATGTATAATATATATGTTGAAACATCAAATTGTACACTTTAAATATCTGTAGTTTATATATTTCAGTTATACCTTGATAAAGCTACTTTTTAAATATTCCTTGATAGGTGCTTAAGACTTTTAGAATACAAACAAAAATTTTAAATATAATCCCCTTAATCTGACCTCTGCTTTCTTCTACAGCCTCTTCTGGCTTTGGTGTTTTCTCTTGTATCCTGAGTTCCAGCTATTCTGAGCTTATCTCAGTCCCTGCTATACTCCTTGTTTCCTGGCACAATATGTTCTTTGTATATTCTATTCCCTCTATTTGGGATGTTCTTTTTCCATGCATCGGGTAAATTCCCACTCACCCTTCTGATTTCAACTCATCACTTTGCCAATTATGCCTTCTCTGACCACCCTTGTTAGATAAATTTTCCTATATGATCTCAGAGAGCCATGTGGCTCTACTCAAAGCACTCGTTCCAATCTGCCTTCCCAACTGGACTGTAATCTCCCTGAGGCCAAGACTGTATTGATCTCTAATTACCACTGTATCCCACACTTATCATAATGCCTAGCACATAAGAGACAGGAAATTATTTGTTGAATGAATGAAGAAGCAAATGGTAATTAGGGACCAAAAGTAGGACGTGAAGTAAATGATTGACATCATGAACCTAGCAAAGGCTTTTGCATGGTCAGATGCTAATAACTTTAACAAATACAAATCAGATCTTCAAACACATTGTACTTGAAATTGACTGTTATAATAAAGAAAGAGAGCACCAGAATTATTGTAACAGGAGTAACTCACACACTGTACCAAAAGTTGGTTTTCTCACAATGACCACACAGTATTTTAGTCAACCAGAAAATGGAAATCTAGTTAGGCTATATTTATAATTTGATGCCTTTGGAACTTTAATCAACAGGCTTCCAGCTTAAAGAGAAAAAGAGATAATTGTCATAATCTTAATTCTATAGTATGTAGCTTGAGTTTATAAGGGAGATGTGATATCTTTACAGTTTCAGGCAAGCAATTGTTTCATTGAATTAATTATTTCATTTAGTTTGGGTGTGAGGGCCTCCATTTGCAATATAATAGCATGGTGATCCTCAGGGTAAGTTAGTCTTTTAGTTCTTGCAGCTAAAAGAGCCATCTATTGTTCAGATGAAGGGGGTTGATAAGGAAAATCTATTTGTTGTAGAGAAGCACAGTGGCAATATGAAGTGACTTCAAATGAGCCCTGTTTTTGACATAGTTTTCTCATAAATTGCTGCTCTCAAAGTTGAACTCTGATTTAGTACATGTTTTTTGACAATGCACAATTTGCCTTTGTTTCACAGATGGGCAAACATAGTATAAAAATAGAATTAGTGATTTCACTGGAATTTTGCTGCATTTGGTTGACACGTATTTGAAATGTTTCTTGGCTAGTTTTAGTGTATAATTAATGAATTTAAAAAATAAATGAGGAACAAATGAATATTGTTAAGCATTCATTAATAGTATGTGCCAGACCATCAAAAAAAAAAAAAATCAACAAAGCAAAAATACAACCTAAAGAATGGGAGAAATATTGGCAAATCAAATATCTGATAAAGGTTTAATATCCCAAATATATATAGAGCGCATACAACTCAATAGGAAAACAAACATTCTGATTAACAGGATCTGAATAGACATTTTTCAGAGAAGACATACAGATGAACCATAGGTACACAAAAAATGCTCAATATACTTATCATCAGGGAAATGCAAATCAAAACCACAATAAGATATCCCCCCATACCTATTTATCATTAAAAAGACAAGAGATAAGTGTTGCCCAGGATATGAATGAAAAGGGAACCCTTGTGCACTGTTGGTGGAAATGTAAATTGTTGCAGTGCAGCCTCTATGGAAAACATTATGGAAGTTCCATAAAAAATAAAAAAATGAAACAATGATATGATTCAGTAATTCCACTTCTGAGTATATAGCCAAAGGAAATGAAAACAGGATAGCAAAGAGATATCTGCACTCCCATGTTTTTTGCAGCATTATTCACAATAGCCAAGGTATGGAAACAACCTACATGTTCTTCAAAAGATAAATGGATAAAAAAGATGTAATATATGTGCACATGTGTATATGTGTATACATACATATGTACATGTTTATATACACATATATATACATACGTATACACATACACACATTTCTACATATATATAATAAAATGTTATTCAGCCATAAAAAATAAGAAAATCCTGCCATTCGCAACATGGATATATCTTGAGGGAATAATGCTAAGTGAAATAAGTCAGAGGGAGATAGACAAATATTGTACGATATCACTTATATGTGAAATCTAAAAAAGCTAAACTCATAGAAACAGAGAATAGAATGGTGATTACCAGGGGCTGAGGAGAAGAGGGAAATGGGAGATGTTGGTCAAGGTGTACAAACTTTTAGTTATATGATAAAAAAGTTTTGGAGATCTAATGTACAGCATGGTGATTATACTTAACAACACTGTACTATATATTTGAAAGTTGTGAAGAGAACAGATCCTAAGTGTTCTCATAGCAAAAAAAGAGATAGTAATTATATGAGATGATGGAGGTGATAAGTAATGCTATAGTTGCAATCATTTGGCAATATAAGTGTATCAAATCAATGTTATACACCTTATCCTTATACAATTTAATGTTTAAATTCTATAGTTAATTATATATTAATTTAATTATATATTAACGAATTAAAACAAAACTTTTAAAACTTAAAACTATAACCACAAGTAAGAATAAAATAAATGCTTTAGAGAACTGAAGATAGAATTAGTAAATGAAAAGATATGTGAAGAAATTACCCACAATGTAGCACAAGCAGCTAAAGAGATTTAAAAGAAAGGGATATATATCTAATTGATATTTAACTGGGAAAAAAGAATGGAGAATATGAGGGAGAGAAAAATGAAAAGTGATATGCCTTAACTTCTTTTTATAATTGATTGAAGAGATGAATTCTTAGATGAGTCTATCAGAAAAAAACCTAAACAAGATAAAGAAAGTGCACTCCATATTTAATCATCTTGGTGTGAATCTCCACTTCTGTAAGCACTTACTTACAGAAAAAAGGCAAATGGATTGAATCTTCAAAATACTAGGAGAAAATAGCTGGCAACACAGAATTTATACTAAGCTGAACTATCATATAAAAAACAATAAAATAACCAAATAAAATAAAAATAATATCTTCAGACAAATCAGAATCAGAGTCTACCAGTAAAGTTTTGCTAAAGTGGTCCTATAAGATACTATTTAAGGAGAGTAAAATTGAGTCTCATAAGGATTTTTAATGGAATTTTAAATTGACGTAAAAATAAATTGGCTATTATACATTAAAATTCAAAAAAATGTTCGAGCTTTTTGCACCAAGAATTCTTCATCTGTAAGTTTTAGCTCAATAACTTTGTTATGGATAGGTGCAAATATTTGCCCATGAGAACATTTCCATTTTTCTCATAATATTGAAATCAGAAGTATTTTGTTACCTCAAACACTGACTTTTGAAATTTGCCATGAAATATTGAAAACATGTAACATATCGATGATGATTTTGTAGGAAGATGTCTGCCTAGAAGCATGGATAGGTATCAAAGTATATTATCCTCCAAAGCAGTCTATACTATATACCTTTTGAATATAATTTTGTTGAAATATTATAGGAGACACATCTTCCAAAATATTAAGATTATTTATTTCTAGCAATGGAATTGTGAGTACTTTCAAATTGCTTTTTTATACCTGGCAATGTTTTAAAATTATTTCTACACCTAAACTTTTGCTTTTATACTTAGACAAAAATATTGTTAAAAATAAATGCCATTTTTGGCATGAAAAAATATATAGCAGACATTTGGTAGGTACTTTTACATATGGTATTTTAGTTAATCCTGTGAGGAACCCTGTAATATAGGTATTATTACTTAACAAGCCTTTCCCTTTTTTGATAGATGAGACAATTAACTGTCAAAGAGGTTAACTGACTAAATTACATAATAAGTGTCAAAGCTAGAACTGAAACTCAAGACCCAAATATTATTCTTTTAACACCAAAATTAAATTTGGTGAACAAGACTTAAAAAGAGTTCTTCTTCATTTGATTTTTCCTACTGAAGAAATTCTCATAGTTGGTACAGAGGGTAATATTTTAGAGTTGATTTTTCAAAATGGCAATAAGGGTGAATGTGAATATCATGAGCCATCTTTGAGCAAAATTTTGCCTTGCCTTATTGAAGCTGAAGACACTTATTATTTGAAAACAGTTGCTGCTAAAACAAATTGTCAACAGTGATGCTGAATCAATGGGCTGGCGTTTTTCTCAAAAAAGGATAAACTTCCAACTAGAAAATGGGGGAATGGGAGCTTGATTAAGAGACAAGCAAAGGTCTATATTAGTTCAGCTTGGGCCTAAGTGGGAGCTGTGGAAAGCCTAGCTTAACCCACGTATTCATTTGTTCTGTATTTATTCATTTATTGACTCAATCATTCCAAACTACAAAAACAAAAAAAAACAAAAAAAAAAAAACAAGAAAATTATTTCAAATAAAGGTCAAGCAAACATACTAAGTATGACTGAAATAAGGTCAACCAGACACTAAGTGTGACTAACCCAAAGGAGTTTATACTTGGGGGTAGATGAGTGGAAATGGAGGACTCAGAAATCAAAGAAGACTCACAAATTACCTGAAGTCACCCAACAGTCATGAGGAAAGCATGACAGATATTGGAGTCAGTTGTGTGGGGCCTGACACTAATGTAAACTCTCACTGCAGTTGGGTGTTCTTCAATAAGAGGGACATGAAAGGTCTTTGAAAGAGTCTGAGGAGTTTCAGGAAGAATAAAAATTGTGAAGAAAGGTTAATGAATTAGAATCGTTCCATGTAAAGAGATTAAACCTATTGGATCTAATAGGTTTATTCTTTCCAGTTAACTTTTACTGAAAGAAAAATTATGAAATTAACATACAGCTTCTCTAATTTGTCAAGTGCCTACCACAAACCAGATCAGTGACAGGCATATTGAAATACATTATCTCATGTAAGCTTTGTAACAATCCCATAGCATTATTACTTTTTTACAAATAGGAGGTAGCAATTTAGAGACGTTAACCAGATTGATAAAACATTTTTATGGACTTTAAGGACATTTATTAGTATTTAATTATATATACTTTCCTACTGTTAGGTAGAGCTACCATTGGCCTTTATTTCCTGACAGTCTCTTCAATTAGTTTGTAAACTTATTGATGTCAGAAAGACATATTCATATACCTCTCTGCCTTATATATTTCAGGAAGCTCAATGATAAAAAAAACAAACAAAAAAAACAATTTGTGATCTAAACTTAATGAAAAATTAATTTTATGAAAACATCTCCACTAAAGATTAAATAAAAATAAGTGGACTTCAGTTTGCAGTGAAAGGGAAAGGAAAGTAATATCAAGGTGGAAATTACACAGAAATTAATGCCAAAACCTAGTGTATCTGAATGGCTCCAAAGTTCTTAGGTTCTTGAAATCTACCATACTTTCTTTACAGAAGTCACAGGGAAGAACTCCTTCAACGAATTACTAAGTAACAAGCCTTATTATGGAAAGTAGGTGAAAAATTGAGATATGTTAGCTGTAAGTAACAGGCATAATGGCCTACTAGTTAAGAATTTAGCTCTTCAAGTCAGATTGCTTGGGTTCAAATCCCAATTCTATCACCCAGTTAAGCTGTTGCCTAATTGCATTATTGTTTCCAATATTCTCTCTTTCTTCTCTATGAGAGGATTATCCTTTCCTACCCCTTTGGCATCAGGTCTGGCCACGTGACATTCCTTGGCTAATAAAATGTTAGAAAGATGTTTATAATATCTGAACAGAAACAGTAAGAGCCACTATGTATTCAGCCATTCATTATTTTCCTTCTGCCATGGGAACATCATGTCCCTGGCAGAGGCTGCTTTTCTGTTCACGGAACAACATAGGTTAGAGTCACAGTCAAGCTGTGGTGGACATCTAACATGAAGAAGAAATAAACATTTATGATTAAAAGCCATTCAGACTTTTTGTGTTGTTGATTCATTCAACTAACTGGTATACAGAGATTTGTTAGTGTGGACAAGTTACTTAATCTTCCTGTGATTCAGTGGTTGTTGTAATTAAATAAGTTAATGTAGATAAAGTACTTAAACCAGTGCTGTGCTGGTAAATGTTTCTCTGAAGAAATAAGTCTTGATCCATAGTATTTTCTAGTTTATGTTGTATAAGTACTTCCTCCATAGCTGATTTCAAGCTACCAACATGTCACTGAAATGAGTTTGAAAGAGGTGTAATTAATTAATTGGCTATCAAAAGTAGAATCTGGCTCCAGCACACTACTGAATTTAAAACTGCACATAGGAAACACTATATTAGAGCATATCAAATAGTAAGCACTATGGAAAAGTTTATTTTCTGAAGACAGTTGACTGAGTAAAATAGCTTCTCAAATCTTACATTCTTAAGATCCTGTATTTGGAAGACCACTCAGAGAACTTTAGCACTAGAAGTACACTTGTTAGTATACCCATTTTATTTTAATAAACAAAACAATTGAGGCTCAGAGAGGCTGAGTAGCCTGTTACAGTCATACAGTCAGTAGGAAAAACATCATGACTCTTTTTATACAATATACTCTTTTCCCTTCCAATATGAACCATCTCTTTTCAAAAATTGCTATAGAAGGAATCAGTAAAGAAAGGAAAAAGATGAGTAAATAATTAATGCCTCTTGTTCCATTTTCTGATTAAGAATAATAATAATAACAACAATAACAATACTAAAAAAAAAATTAAACCCTGGTCATATTTATTGGTGATCCTGTTTTTTGTTTTTTTTTTGTGTGATTATGAGTCCATTTTGAGGAAAGTTGTCATTAGGAAAAATATTTAATAGTATGTAGTTGTTGTGTATCATTTTGCAAAAGTGATAATTATTAGGAAGAACCGTAAATGGTACCAATCATTGAAATGTCTAATGAAGTGTCTTTTTTTGACTATTAAAGTGAATGTATCATCTCTTGGCATTCTCTAGTAATATCTCCTCCTAAAAATATTATAGTACACCCCCATGCAGTATACTCCCAAATTAGTGCTTTACAGACCAATAATCTGGTGTGTTCATATCTTAAGGTAATAGTGATTCATTTTTTTAACCATAGTGGTTACTGGCTGTAACTATGGAATGCATTGTCATGGAAACCACATTCCCCCTTCCTCCTCCTCCCTTTCAATTCACCCCAGAGCTATTATCGAGAGACAAGAATTAAGGGAAAGTATTTTTCCAGATGCAAATGAACAGATAACAAATACACACACACACACACACACACACACACACACACACACACACACACAGGAGTCAGGGGTGTGTGTTTGGTGTGTATGTTTATATGGAAAGGGAGAGAAATAAACTCTCATTGATTAAAGGTAATAAAAATCAAGAAAATTAAATATACATTTTTCTTCATTTTCTTTTTCATTTGGCTCTCTCAATCTAAACCAGCACAAACTGTAAAGTGGGAAATAACTTGAACATAGCAGCCTTTAATGCTGCCCTAGAATAGGAGGTCAGCCTTAGCTTGGGTAATTCTTAGGGAAAGTTTTTGGATTTTATTGGAACATCACAATATAGAGCATACAATACTTTTGGGGTGTTTGAAATCCAAATTATAGGCTAATGAATAAGAGAAATATTGTACAACTTTTTTAGAATCCATTCTCCTTTGGAAAAACAACAGTAATTATAGATGCTCTGTAGATGGAAGTGCTCACACAATCACACATTTTATGATAACATAAAGCAACAAAATGCTAAGGGATACACTTAATCTGTGAATGTAACTTTAAGATTCAACCGAAAGTACCAGATAAGAGTTCTCCTAAAATGTGATCTGCTGTGGTGTAGCCCAGGTATATTAGACCTCTTGAGCCCTAGCAGTCTCTAGATATGAACTGTATTGAAGCAATCCTGATTATTAAGAGAGAAACCAAGTAGGTAAGGACCCTTGCACTTAGTGTAAGAAGCCCAAAGTCTGAGGCATAGCTGCCCTGTTGAGTTAGAATGGAATTCGCCTCAGCTCCCTTCAAGAGGTCCTAATTTTGTAGGCGGGACACATATTCCTCTCAGTAGGGGGCTGATTAAAAATAGATTCTTTTATATCCTCCTAACCTAAGGAATGAGAATGTAGGATTGGGCCTGAGCATCCTCATTCTTTTCTTTTTTTTTTTTTTTAACAAGCACCCCAGAGAATTCTGATACAATCAGGTTTGGATTTCATTAACTTGGGAATGGAGGTGGGTATTTTGGATATGGGCAAGTGAAAAAAAAGTTTAAAGGGCACTGTATTTGATTTGACAATTTGCAAGTTGTTTTGTTCTTTGTTTTTACTGGAACTTTATAAGGCTGAAGAGTATAGTGTTATTGGGGCGCTTATAAATTTAGAGTATAAGTGGCCTGGCATTCTTGTGGAACTGCGTCAGGAGGACAAACTTCTGGCAGAGTTTGTTATGGATGTTTAGGACTATGTTGTTGCTGTATCTAATTGGGCATTGCACTCAGTGGGATCTGAGTGCAATGCCCAATTAGAAAGAGACTTTGAAACTACAGCCTTCATGTAAATATGATAGGCCTGACCCTTCTCTGATAAATCTAGAGACCTTAGAACATGATTTTAGAGAAGTGTGTAATGTCTCCTGCGAAGCCGCTTTTTAAACTATCTTCTATCACTTTTCTTTGAACTTCACCTTAATGGCTTATTGATTGTGTGACTTGGTCAAATGATATAACCCTTAGAGCCTCAGTTTCCTCCTCTAGGAAAATGTATCCAATAACATTTACCTCTAAGGCTAAGACATGCTATGTAAGTAAAGAGCAGCTGCCAGGTACCACCGGGTCTTGCCACAGAAATGTACTGTTTATTATCTCTAGTCTTTATGACAACTCCGCAGAGTAGGGGTTAATAGCTGCATTTACAGATAGGCAAACAGGAGCTCATACTGTAAGTGACTTATACAAAGCCACACTCATCACCAGAACTAAACTCTGATGTCTTGCTCTTTCCACTAACCATCTGTGAGGCATAGTGCCCAGGCACTCAGGTGGCACTTAAAGAGTGCTAGTTTTATGTTTCTAGTCTGTACTCTTCCTATTACTTTTTGTCTTCAATAAGCAATTTTGCAGCTGGGCCAGCCACATGCTGATATTTTTTGGTCTTTTCCAATTCTGACAGACTCACTTTAAAAAGAAAAAGAAAAGAAAAAAACAATAAAGCATCTACTAGTCTTGATATTCATACTTCTGAAATATCATAAATACTTTTGTGGCTTCTTGGAGTTTCTGAGACCTCAATATGAAGAGGAGGCGGACCCTTCTTTTTTGAGTCTGAAAAATGTATCAGATAAAGCCTTAGTTCTGATGCTAGTTCTATCACCCAGGGAAAGTCAGGGGCCTAGGGCCCCAGGGAAACCATTTCCAGGGCATTTCTACCTTAAGTCCCTTTCCTGGCTGGCAACCTAGGCAAGCTTTTGTCAGAGGGCAGGCAGGATGTACCCAGCAGGGTTCCACACGGGCCTCCGCTTCTCTGAAGCTCGGTCTCATTGGTCTCTTACACTCCGGCAGGAGCAGCAATGGGGGCCGAGAGTGGTCTCTGGGTCACATCAGCGCTAGGAGCCCCCGCACGCCTACCCCAGGGACTTCTTGATGGCACAGAGCTTGCCTGCCGGCGGGCTGGTCTAAGCTGACCAACACCACGCTTCCCCCCTCTCTTGGCTCCTCCCTCCCACCCCACTTGCCCGGCCAGCACTCCCCACGGTGACTCTGGATTGCTGCAAGCCACTGGCTTTTTACCAAATCGGGAGCTGCAGTATTTTTTTTTTTTTCCTTCAGAGAATAATTTCAGCCCCCTTCAGCTCCCATGACAATCTTGTGTGACTGGGGCGAGTAGGCGGGCACATCCTTTTACATGCTAATACTGCCCCACCTCCTTTGAACCCTCCTTTAAGCTCCTGGCTCCCTTTTTATTTCTATTTATTTATTTATTTACTTAAAATTTTACCCTCTCCAAATTCACCATAAGGGGGAAAAACCCATCTTGGTTCTGACCCTCCCCCAACACGCCTCATTCCCCAGAGAAGGGAGACCCCGAAGACAGCCGGTACTTGCCCTCAGCGTTGCTTCTACCCCGGCTCTGGGATGGCTGCGCGGGGCTCAGGGGGCAGCGATCGAAGCTGCCGCTTGGTCTAGGCTGTCGCTCCATGTGCCCGGCGAACACCCTGTTCGGGTCCCCCAGCGAGCTGCCACTGCCGCAGCTTGAAAGGAATGTCCCCTGTTGTTAAGGACCCTGACTGTTTTACACCAATGATTTGCCACTGCAAAGTTGCTTGCACCAACAACACTTTGTCGTTGATGTTTGGATGCAAGGTAGGACGAGGTTCATGTCTTTTTAATGCATGCTGCCTCTCTTGGGGGTGCGAACAATTCTTTTGTTTGTTTATGTGTCTGCCTGTTGGGAGAGTGACAGAAGCTACGACTTGCTCTGCTCTCTCTGGGAGCCGGCTGGGTTTGGGGGCCTGGAGAGTACACTGATTTTCTGGCGTCCGATGTTGGGTGATAACTCGGTGGTGACAGGACCCTGGTCTCTAATGTACACAAGCTCCAAGAGCAGATATGCTTCGGAAAGGGGGCGCCTTAGGTGGCTCTCTACTTGGGATCTTGTTATACGTTTAGCTAGTGACTGGGCTTCTGGCGGCTCATTTGCAAGCTCCCGAACTCATCGCAGGTTACCACGCCTGGAGCTCTGACCCACACGGCCCCTGGTCAGTCAGGGTTAGCTGGGGTGGTAGAAGCACTTGAGATAAAATTGAACATATCAATTTGCAGTTTGGCACTTTTAAAGCTGAGGAGCTTATATTTATTTTAGACTGAAAATCTGGATCTAGGCTCATGTTGCCCCCAATTATGTATTTTTCTCTGAGCTTATACAATCTGCTTGGAATCAACACTCAGAAATTTTATCAAGAGGTGGCGCAGTTAGTCACTGAAGTTAATAGTGAATAACTGTCCCACTCCAGATTTTGTAAAGGTGATTGGTGTTCCCAAGGAAATGAGGTTTGAAGGTTTTTGAAACAGTGTACATTCATTCCTCCTTATCTGAAACTTTTTTGGTTGACTTAATGATGAACTCCCTGAAAAAGGTACGTGGAACTTGGTACTGGAGCAGTCTTAGCCCATGAATGATATGAAAACATGTCTCCTTACTTCTAGGTAAACACCTTCACTTCTATTCATTGTAAAAAGCTGGTGGGTTTGTCTAGCCTGTTTGTATAAAACACTTTTATGGTCACTAAGGTGACTCTCTAAGGAGAGAGTACATCACCTGAAATAACTGAAAATTCACACTCGGAAGTAAATATTCACATGATTTCTGTTGTTCTGAAATACAACACCAGCAACTGGATTGGACAGCTGACAAGCATCTTAGTTAGTAAAGTTAATGAAACATACACGTTCAAATTCAAGGGTAGTGTTCATAGGGGGCATAGGTTTAATGGAAAAGTTGGGAGTCAGGATTGTGAATCTTATACTGGCTATGCCTATAGATTCTCTCTTTTCTGAGCCTCAAATCTTAATTTATAAAATGAGACCTGTAGATGAGATGACCCTCCATAGCTCTAACATTTTCCAATGATGTCTTTCATAAAATCATTTAATGGTAAAGTAACTGCAAGAGATTTATATTTTTCACTCAATATTATAGGCTGTACCTTAGAGTCGATTAAAAATATTGATTATACTAATAAGTAGCTAGATTCTCCTTTTGAAACTTCTGAAAAGATCTTAGAGTTGTTGAAGCTTTGCATGTTCATCCCTGTCAGGAAGACATATGTGAATGAACACCACCAGTAAGCTAACTTGTTAGCTCCTCTCTTCACACAAGATGCTAGCCTTCCTCCATGCTTCTATCCATTCACTCTTCTAATTATATTTACAGCAGCATTTTAGCAATGGCTACTGTTTAAAATCCATTCCCATAAACTTACACGAATTGCTTTGCAGTGCTAAATGGTTATTAACAAAGGTGAATTATTTGTCAAGGGAAATTAAACAAGCTAATAATCAAATAAGATAAGTTATTGGTGTGGAGAATATTGTTGAATATGCATTCAACCCTTGAAGCTCATTTTCAAAGAGGTTTCTTTTATGCTATTAAGTTTTCCCATGATTTTCAGGCAATTGAAGGGAATTGGTATAATTACAAGCACATTTTTTATTTTTAAAGGCTAGGGAATTACATTAGTTTAACTTCCATTAAGTTCTCTTTCTTTTGGTGTTCTGGTTTAACAAAGTCAGTTTGTGAGAGAGAATCATGTCAATAGAGTGAAATACCTAAATCACCGGTGTCAGTAGACATTGTCCTTTGGAAAATAAATCAAATCTTTATGAAAATAAAAATAAAACCTTTTAGAGGGTTAATCTCATTCTATTTTGTCAAAAGTTTGAATAAAATAATTCTTAAAAGACCTACATAATGAGATTGATAATTATAACTATATTTAACGGTTGGTTTATTATAGACTGCTATAAGCCTCCCACTTTATAATCTTAGATATGGAAACAATAATAGAGCCTTCCACTCCAGCCTTTCCCTAGTGAAATTCTTCAACACTATCTGACAGATGACAACAGGACATAATGTAGAAAACTCGTATATTGTATATGTCTGGGTTTCAAAACTAGATGTGCCATTTACTAAAGATATGATTTCTCTAAAGTTTTAGTTTCCTCATAGATAGAATGGCCACAGTAATGACTACTGTGTTACATTGTACTATGTCATTGTGAGTAATATAGTTTAAGTGAGTATGTATGCATTCATCGAATTATCAATACTTTTATATGGCCTTGGTTATTTTCATAGCTCTGTCAGGGGGCTCATAAAATCTAAGAGGAAACTCTTTCATTGTCAGGATAGTTCCTTTGATAAATTGTTCATCTCTGCTATGAGCTTGATCATTATTTCTCTTGAAGTCACTTTTCTCTATGCTAAGTGCTTATATAAAATGTACGGAACATTTATATATTGATAAAACATTGAAAAAGGTGGATTTATGAAAATTAATGAAAACCTAATACCCTTGTTCCATTCAATCAACCAACATTCATTGAACAATCAATACATGTTAGACACTGGAGATGTGACAATAAACACTCTGTCCCCAATGATCTCAAAGTCAACTGATGTGGTAGATGACTATATTAATTACAATATTGATTTAAAGAAAAATGTAAAATAAAGATTTCAGTTGAATCTTTGAGCAACAAAATTGAAATTTAAATAATTGTTGAAAAAAAAACTTATGGAAATATAGGTGTCAATATGGGGCCTTCAAAAACACATGCTTTTCAATATTATCTAGTAAGTTTGAAACCCAAATTATTAGGCTAGATGTTTATTTTCTTTCCTGAAAGATATTTAATGTGGCGAAGTCTAAAACTACATTCTTGAGTAGGCCTGACTTTGTCAGTTTCTAAAAAAAAACACTTAAATTTCTTGTTCTCATTATCCCAAACCTAGTAATAGCTTGAAGGATGCTGAGTAACTTAAACTTTCAAGACAGAAACCCCAAATAATTTTATTTTGTCACTTAGCGATCTCTAGGCCCCCCTTGGTGTATCCTGGCTGTCATTCAGTTTAGTTAACTGACTATATGACTTATGACTATAAATGTGATTGTCTTTCTGTGGTAGGCCCTGTCCCAGGCAGTGTGCTAGTCATGAGATACAAATGTAAGTGTGACGCCAGTCTTTTCCTTCAGGGAATACGAGTCTACGGAGGGAGGTAATTCTACTCCCTTCTCTAAGACAAAGAAAACACAGTCCCATCTTAAAGTCTCATAAGGGAAACGAAATCATTGTCGTTGTTCAAAAAAGTTTTCCTATTGTATCGTTCCTCTTTTTGCCCCAGTCTGTATGCAATTAGCATATAATACTGCTTTGGGAATATGCTTTCCATTGAAAATGAGGCCTTCTGAAAGGCTTTTTTCCCTCATAGTTGTTTTTCTATGTATATGTCTTTATCTGAAAATAGACATTATTTTTACCTTTGCTTAACTCTGTTTTTCTACCTGAAAAAAAAAAAAAACCAACAAGTTCTCAATGTAATTCCATGACCCAGACTATATATTGTTTCTCTTTTCATTACTTTTCTCATAGCTGCATTGCAAGGGTCAGCAGCCCCTGTGTGTTCTCTTCTCTTCATTCTCTCCCTTCTAGTCACCATTTCCAAGGCAAAAAACAAAAACAAAAAGATGGTATATTTGTTATTTTTCCTAATAGTCTAAAAGTTCTTTATAAAGTGTAATGTTCTCTACAATTATTTTTTTTAACTGAAAAAATGTTATTGAAATGTGCTTCATATATACATTAGGGATTCTCTCCCCTCCCCCACCCAGCCAGTAGTCATTTGTTACTATAAACAACTCAACTGAATCAAACCATCAAGCTCTTAGACCACATCAGATGCCTTTAATATCCTGCTTGATGAATTAGGATAGGGAAAGTTTTTGAAAATGTTGTAGAGTCCTGAAACCTTTTTTTCCCCCCAGGGAATGTTTGGACATTGTGTCTAAAAAGAAAGGAATCATCTGGTAGAAAACAATCTGCCTCTCATCTGTTTGATGAATCTCCCCAAAGAAAGAAGAATGAGAATAAGGAAAAGGTGAAAATGAAAGAAAACGGGGGTGGTGGGGGGGGAGACAAGAAAATCAAAAGGTGGAAGAGATTCTTACTCAAGAAGTAAAGGGAAGGGAAAAAAAATTCAGCTTAATTAAACATCTGCAAGGGCTAGACACTATCAGAGGTGTTTTACAAGTGCTATTTATTTCAATCTCCATAGTTATCAGGCAAAAAAAAGAAAAGAGGGGGCAGAGGGGAAGGAAGACAAGTAGAACAGGATTTTTTTGGAAAGAGGCATCAGGAAAGAGAAGAGGAAAGGGAAGTAGTCTATGGGCTCCCAACTGCCAGAATGTGCTTTTATAATTTTCCAGTATCAAAGTGCCTGTCAGCACCTCTCTGGTGGACAGTTCCCTGAAACCCTGGTGTTTAAACATTTCCCAGGATCCCTTTTCTTGCCCAGAAAGTCTCTGAGGTGGAGAAGTGGTTTCGTTTGCTCACCTGTTTATTTATACACAGCCAACTTTGTCATAAAAGAATGGTGGTCCCAGAAGATTCATTAATTGATATATCATTTATTTTAAAGATGGCTGTATAAATTTGTACTGCCACAAGTTACTTTATATATCATAACATTCTCCAGCTTTAAATAGTGTTCCTCTACTTTATGGATTTTTAAATAAGATTTAATTAGTTTGTTTTTCTATTAGTAAAGTTAAAATTTTGTTAGACTTTGAGAAAATAGGAGTCGCATAACTCTATTAGCATGCCCAAATTTAAAAATATCTAATATGCAAAAATAATCAAGTGTTTCTGTTCAACATGGGTACATTAATGTAACAGCTGTTTACACAGTCAAGACATAAGTCCTTGTCCCAACACATACACATTAACCTGTGCTAAATACTGTTCTAAATGCTTTACAAATGTGGTATAATACTCATCTCCATGTTAGGATGGGGAAATTGAGGCATACAGAGTTTAAGTAATTTGCCTAAAGTCACACAGCTTTTAAGTAGCAGAACCAAAATTTGAGCCCAATTAATTTATATCTGGAGTCCTATACTCATTTCTAGAATTAACTTTCAAGTAGAAACTGCCTATAAGTTCTTTAAGTTAGAAGTAAATTTGCAAAAATATATAATGTATGCATACCTTTCTGGGAATAAATCTGAATTCGAATGCAAGGCACACGTGTCAGGACTCAGCCTTACGGTAAAAGGTTTTTTGTTTTTGTTTTTTGTTTTTTGTTTTAGAGGAGTTTGGTCTAATATATCATTTCCTATAGTATTCATGTTCTTATTTCCCAGGTAAGGTTATTAAACCATTAGACAGGAGGTGACTTTCTCAAGAGCACGCAGCAAATCACAGAGCCTTGGCTAAAACCAGGTCTCCTAATTTCTAACTCAGTGTTATTTTTCTATGCCATGATCTCTATGAAGTAGAAGTTCTGAGAATCAAGGTGAGAGAAAAAAAATGACAAGATTTATCTGGAAAAAGCAGGAAAAATAACACCTTGCTTATAGGACTGTTATAAAGATTAAGTAATATAACACATATGAAAACATTTAGCACAGTGCCTGGAATGTGGTAAATATTCAATACGTATTTTTGTATTCCACTTTATTAAAGACACCTTGCAAACTGGTGAAAAGTTGGAGATTGTTGATAGTCAACTGACAGTTTTCTTTAGTCAAGTACACTGAAATCTATTCATCAGTAAGTGAGATGTACTTTAACCTACCAACACATTATTAAAGTGTTTTCATGCCCTGAAAGGCAGAATCTAGAAGTTTACATAATTCACACCAAAAAAAAAAAAAAATCCTAGATTAAATCTGACCCAAAAAGAGAAAATGAAAAATGAGCTAATGAGTGAAACAGGTGCTGAGTGTCCCAAAGAAGCAGGTTGCGCAGGTCTTGTGTCCCATTTGACAAAGTATACTTGCCAGTTCAAGGTCTTTTTCAAATTTTATTTTTAATAGCAGGAAGTTAGGGGTTGAGCTAAATATCAAAAGATAGGAGAGTTAAATGTTGTGTAGTCAGTACAATATGTTCACAAAAAAGGAGTGTTAGTCATAAAATTCAGGATCTTGAAGAATCTCAGACTTATTTTGTATTTGTCATTAAGCCTTTTGCCTTGTACTCAGATATCCCGGTGAAGTTCCAAAATCCGTGTTTCCAGTCCCTTCTGAATTAAATTACCTCTGAATGCCAATGACATCTAATACCTAATCCTTGAATCTTAATTATAATACTCAGTTGTAAATTTGTTTACTTATTCTATTTGTCCATCTAAACTGTGAGCTCTTTAGAGTCAGGGGCCATATTATACTCATTAAGAACAGTGCCTAAAAAGATCCAGTAAATAGAACTGTACCTGTTTAATATAAGGCAGTCAATAAATATTTGTCAAATGAATGAGTGAATTATACAGGTGCTTATAAATGTTTACTGAATGAATTTGTAAAAAAATAAATAGTGTGTATTTTATTAGAGTTTGTCATTTTCCTTTAGCAGTTTGCCTCTGTGAACTTCTGTGCTATCAAACTTCCTAGAGCTTATGTTAACTGAAACAGACTAAGCATTACTCACTGTGTTACTCTAGTGTGAGAGTTAATTTTTTGGGTGACCTTTGTGGGGCCACTGGGTGCCCAGGCATTTGGCCAAGTGTTATTCTGGGTGTGTCTGTGAGGGTGTTTCTGGATGAGATTAACATTTGAATCTTTAGACCAAGTGAAGCAGATTGTTCTCCTTGAAGTGGGTAGGCCTCATCCAATTAGTTGAATACCTTAATAGAACAAAAAGGCTGAGTAAGAAGGCACTTCTGCCTGACTAGCTTGACCTGGAATATCAATGTTTTCCAGCCTTAGGTCTTAAACTGAAACATCATCTCTTCTTGAGTCTTGGGCCTGCTGATCTTTAGACTGGAACTTATACCATCAGCTCTCCTGGTTCTCAGGCCTTCATAATTAGGATAAAACTGAATGTCGGCTCTTTTGGGTCTCCAACTTGCTGACTGCAAATATTTGGACTTTTCAGCCTCCATAATCACATGAGCCAAATCCTTATAATAAATCTCTGTCTCTTTGGGGAACCCTGACTAATACACCTGGTATCTAGGGTGAGATAAGATGCCTGCATATGTCATCTCTAGTAAGTTATAGAGGAACTAATAGATTATAAATGCAAGTGAATCTTCATGGTATGAGGATCTTGCTGCAGCTAGCTTGTTTACTCTGGAGGGTCATGATTTATTTAATTATAAATCACAAATTAAACCTTCAGATGTAGCAGAGTAGAAATCCTTCAATGCTACTTTAATGCCATTTCCATCTATATTTACAGATGTGAATGTTATTGTTAGCCTTATGAATTTATTGTATATTGCAGTGATGATTAAGTATTCAATAATAATTTTTACTATGAACATTTAAATGATTGAGTCAAATGTAACGTGAACACTTTTAAATTATAGCTTCTGGAAACCTCATAAATAATGTAGTATTTTTAAAACATTATTTTCTGTGTGTATGTTTGTGATTTCGAATATAAAATACATTATTTGTGATGGTATTCCATTGCATTACCTTTATTAAAGTTTTCTCAAAGTTTCTGAGGTGGTTTAAATCGTTTTGTTTGATGAATGAGCCATACTAAAAAGAGTTATAATCTGTAAAATTCTAACTTCCTTAGCATTCGCATTTTAGTTTAACCACCCCGGGGTTAATATCACTGCATTACATTTCAAATAATAATAACATCAAATAATGATTAATGATATCACTTTCATGACATTTTAAATAATATGGTGGCTACTACCATGTTAATTGGTTTGTTATCTAAGATTAGGAGATTTTGATTTTTCTCTTGGAGCCACATCTTCAGTTTTCCTCACTGTGTTTGGCAAAAATCTCCATTTAGGAGAAGGTAGGTACGCTTGTCCATTAATCAATTTGTAGATCTCTTTTGAGCATATCCACTATATTTATCATTATAATGGGTATCTCACAGGTATTCAAATAAAATAAGATGCAGTCTCTGTTTGGATTCTTTTAGTTTGGTTAGTGCACCAGCACTAACATATATACATGTCTTTTTCCTGATCTATACAATGAAGATAAGATATATTTAGTGGGTTTGTTATACCAAACAAATAAGAAAGCAATTAATACTATGTCTGGCACATGGTAGCCATTAAATAGATATTAATAGTTTTCTTTCTCTCACTCCTTCAGATACAGTCCTTTCTCATTTCATTTTTGTTTATATTAGCATAGGTTGAAGTAGCCTAGAAAGAGTCTTTTTCACTTTTACATCTAAGATTCAAGAGTGGGAAAGAAAAAGTTTGCTATGTAAACCACATCAGATGTTATTTATATTTGACCTACCTTTATTGAATATTCAATGTTTCATCATTTTGCTAGGAAGATTTTTATTATCTCTAGTGTATTTTTAACATATCCCATTTTCTCCTATTCGAAGCAATGCTGGTGTAACCCTCCCACCATGATTCTAGCTCAGAGTCTGTGAGAGAATGCTCCCAACCCCAAAGCACCTTTCCTGTGAGCACAGATTCAAGAATGTGTATGTTATAGCCATCGTTACCAAGGCATTGGTGCCTGAAAGCATTAAGCAGATAACCCTTTTTCTAACACCTACTGCCTAAGAAAAGTTTGTTTTACATACCATTAAACCTCATTTTCTTTTTTTAAAAGTCATACGACCATCAGAAAGAAATGCTTCTTGAGATTCTGCAGTCTGCCTAATTCCCAAATAAACCTTTCTTGAGTTCTATAAAATGAAAACACTTTCTCTCTGTGCTTGAGCCTTGTGCGTTGCCCTTTGCTGGAGCTACTTCCCCAGCAAATTGCTATGGTTGGTCTCTAAGCCAGAGGGGAAGAAAAAGGTTTTATAATGAAAACGCTGACATGTTATCTACAGCAATATTAGTAGGGATACTATGATCTCATTTATTGTAGAAACCGGAAGCCTGTTTGAGCTGAAGGGAGATCAGGCATCCTCCAGAGCTCCAGGGTGTTGAATTTTTATCTTGAAAAGTTTGCAAGAAAAAAAAAAAAAAGAACCATAGGGAAATAGGAAACCAGGCTATGTAAACTGCACTTTGTTCTGGTCAAATAGAAATTGAATTTCAGAAAGTTTCTTTGATAAAGATGGTCAGAAGGTTTAAGAGGCAGGAAGTGAATGTGTATTTGCTTGCTGCATGCAGGGCTTACCTCTTTGTAAAGGTTTTGTCTATTTAGAAAAAAAAAATCCTTAATCTTGATCTTATTCGTATTTTAAAATAATGGCCACCATCATTTTATGGTTAGCATTCTGAAATTAATTATCTTATGTCCCTCAACACAATAGCTCTGTGAAGTAGGTATTTTATTGAGGAGGAAACTAAAGCATATTGAGTTTAAAATTCTCTTCACTAGAGATTTTCAAGTGTCAGGCTGAAGGCTATTTTTCCATAATATTATTGGGTGATCAAATAATTAGATGGGATTGGACTAGATATTACTTAAAGTCTCTTTCATATTCATATTTCCTAAATGATGCTATGCCTAGCCCAAAGTGTAAAAGCATGTAGTGATGGCACTAGAGTTTAAGCTCAGGTTTCATACTTTAAGCTCTGGAAAGACCTTGTTGCTTGTTTGACCCCCACAAACATTTCCTAGAGACTGACCATGCTTCCAAAGCATTTAACCAAGATATTTCTTGGATCCTGTCAAGAACAGAGAGAAAGAAATGGTGCTTGCCCTGTAATACTCATTTATGGGATCAAGATGAGTATGTGTTACCTACATTGAATCTTGATGGGCTGAGGGGTCACGGTGTAGGGGCTCAGCAAATGTATACCGACTCAAATACAATTGCACCTGTCCAATGAGGACAAAGATTTCAGATGGTAAGGGAAGAAGTAGAGTTGAATGACTTTGAGATATTGGTCTCTTCTTTCCTATGGTTTCTAACCTCTTATAGGTAGCCCCTATCTTGGAAATGCAATATTTCTTGTGTTCCTAAAATAGATAGAAGAGAGAGTATGTAGTTAGACCAGATGAAGGCACTGCTGGCTTCCTCTTTCATTCTTTTATATCCCACATTAGGAGTCCAGGATCTGGATATAACTTTCCTACTTCCAGTCAAATCAGTTCCATGTACAGCTCCATTATCAGTTATTTCTGCTTTTAGTGTTAAACCAAGAAACTCAGCAAGAATTTGCATGTGCCAAAGCCCTGCTACTTCTATCACAAGGATTTGTGGACCCAAATAGATCTTTGAAAACTGAAAATCTTCATCTCTTTGTAAAGATGGTCTAGGTAGTAGGTTTTCTGAGGTCTAGAGAAACAGATAAAAGATATTTTAAAGTTTATTTTAAATGAACCAGCTTTCTACTAAGAAAAACCAAGTCTAGGTATTTGCTTGTATAATTGTATTTGCAAGCCTAGTTAATTTTGGGGTGTTGCCAGACGCACATCTATGTTTTTTATTCCATTCATATGGATTCAGGAAGGTAATTCCTAAATTTTCTAACCAAATAGAGCAATGTAAAATGTATTATTTTACTCTAAGACAACTAGATGTTTTTCAATTTTGAATGAGCATTTGGCGTTGGCATATGTTTTCTCTATGTACATATTTTTGCCAAAATAAGTTTCCTCGGTCCCAGAGTATTAATGTTAAGGACTTGATGTTGTGCCTCATAGATAATGATAGTTTTGAAGATCTTTTATTACCAATCACAGATTCAGTTCCACTTAATCTGATTCTATGTTAAGTTATAGTGAATATATTGAGATGTTCCAATATGCCATTCAGAAAATATTAATAACATGATTCACATGGTGTGTCTACAGTTGCTTATTTTCAAAGAAATAACCCTGAGATATTGAACAGTTTGAAGTTCTTGCTTTGCATACACCTGGCTGTTCAAAGCCCTCAAGGCACTGTCCATGTAGCCGCTTTTAGTCCTGAACCATCTAGCACCTTGTACTGTCATTTAAGGATTGCACATAAACATTCTAGTTGCCTACCCAGAGAGAACAATATTAGTTTATTTAACAAATAAATTAAGTATTCGTTCTCTTCTACACTTGTCCGGTGCTTTACAGATGGTTGGGGCTCTTTCCAAGGAGTGAGAAGATCAACAAGATTTTAATAGTATAGCTAATTCCTACTTACCCTTTAGGACCAGTTTGTGTTATATCCTCATAGATGATACTCCTGGCCACCATGTCACCTCTCTGCTCTCATGGAGTTGTGGACTTCCTTCTGTCACATTGAGCCAAATTGTCACAAGGCTGTAACTACCACATGGTATCAGAGTCTGGGACTTAACATCATGAACACCTAGCTACCAGTATAGTGCTTATGACATCCTAAATGCTTTATATATGTTTGTTGAATAAATGATTTATTTACTTTTTATGTTCAATTATTTAGGCAAGTGAGAACTACTGTTAATTTCAAAGAGGAAGGACCTGACCTAGTTTTGTTAAAGCTTCTCTTACCTTTCGCATAATGACACCCATCATACTTTATTTTCGGAGTATTTTTAGCTGCCTATATTTCTTCTAAACTCCACTTCAAGAGCAAAGGGAAAAATGAGATATTCAATAAATACATGTTGAATTAACAAATAAATGAATTTCTCAGTTTTCAACACTGACCCCTAGAAGTTTGTTGATAACTATTGGGTAAAGGAATGAATGGATAAATGAATGACTCTAAACATAACATCCCATAGTAACCTATATTTAGTGATTTAGTTTAAATTCATCTTAAAACAAGTTATAGTTTCCTAACAGCTGGAAGGGATTTGTTTTGCTTTTATTCCTTGTAAATTGATACCAGCTTTCATATCTCTGACAGCCTCTGAAGCCAGGTATTATCCAGAGTCTTTAACAGAGTTGAATGGTTTATAGTAGGACTGTTAAGAAGAGCTGGTCAAGCACTTTATAGGATGAGGCCTGGCATCAGTGATGATGTAGGAACCTGACATCCTTGGTACTCTGGGAAAGGAGATCACTGGAAATTTCCCTTCTGTGTAAAATGCTTCTCAGCAACAATATTTTCCCCATGCTGACTAAACTAGAACCACCAATCTCTGTGTAAGCCCTACTGAATCAAGTCTGGTTAAAACTAGTTTATTTTTCATTTGTTAGCTAAACTACTTTAAATGCTTCATTCCCTTTAAGAATTTGTTCTGGTCAACTAGGCAGAACTGCTAAAAAACTGTTGCTAAGAGCAACCAGCTAAGAAGTTCTTAAATTAACTAACAGGCCACCTCAAATCCTTTCTAGAAATGACTGTGTGCATATGTGTACATATCCACATGCCTAAATAACAAATGTATATGTAAATGAATAAATCAATCATCACCTATAAATGCAGGTTAAGCAGGCCTTCTGTGTAGAAGATTCAGTCAAGAAGAGGAATATAAGAGTCTTTTGTGAATGTCAGAAAATGAATGAATTAACTGGAAAGAGCTCAGTAGTGGTTAAGCCATCTGAATATCAAGATGCTCTATATCTAGTCATTGCAGTGGTATGAAATCTGGACTACATGTAGAAAATCTAGCTTGTGTGCTCCACGAGGGCCAGGACTGTCTCTGTCATTCACCACCACTGTGACACTACCCTTGCTGCCCAGCATGATACCTAGCACATAGTCGGTGCTTATTAATAGTTTATGTATAAATGAAGGAATTATTGTCTAGATAATAGTCTCATTTTATGAATGAGAAATTAGAAGTAAATAAATATCATTTTACAAGTTTATAGAGAAGAATGAGTTAAGCTAGTTTTTAAAACCAGGTTTAATTCTAAAAATCCTACTGTGAAGTGAAATGTTGTTTCTTCTTTTAAATACTTAGTAGGATCGAGTCTAGATATCTTGTAACTTAAGAAATGATACCTGTGATGATAGTATATCATAGAGGTAGAGATGTGAATTTGTAAATTTGAAGGATCTAGATTGAAAACTCAGTTATCATTTATTAGTAGTAGGGAAATGGGAAAGATACTTAAAATTCCTAGACTAGTCTTCAAGTATGAAATGGAGATACTATTGGCTTATTAAAACCTATGTTGTAAGAATTAGATGAGATTGTAAATTAAATTAAATATATAAGTACTTAGTAAGGTATATGTTAAAAAATATTGGCTACTATTATTACTGCTACTTACAGCAGAAGAGAAAATAATGTGTAATAATGCACTATTCTGGGGAATAAATTATAAATTTATGTGTGTGTGTGTGTGTGTGTGTGTGTATTTAACTGAATGCTTGTATAACTTAATGCTTGTAGTACCATTGTTTAAATCTATTTTTTAAGCTTATAAGAGACTAAAAATTATGACCCAAGAGGAGCTCTTATAAATCTTCCTAGTTCAAAAAGCTATTTCCATTCACATATTTAATATTATAGTTATCAAAGTTGAAGACTTTGCTAAGTTGCTTACGTTAATTATCATCGTTTACATGCCCAAACCCGTTTTCTCAAACCCCAGCTCTTGAGACCCAAGTATCCAATTATATGTTAATGTTTTGATGAAAGTATAATTTAGGGTGGGGCACTTTGTAGAACTGAGCTTTATTTGTTTATCTCAGAGGAGAAGCATTTGTGCTAGGGCACTGTTGACCTTTGTAGATACGGATGGTAAATATTTGCATCCTTCGTTTGCTGAACCCCTTGCTTCAGTACCCACAGCCTGTTTGGACGTAAATCACCCTCTTCAGTTTCTTGTGGTTTTGTTCAGGTGTGATCTGAAGGAGAGAAGGTCAATGATTTAGAACAAGTCAGGGTCTCAGAATTTTCTTCAGAGAAACTGAGTGAGCCCTACTACCGTACACACAACTGAAACCATGATTCATGTGAACTGGGGCACTTTACTGTCTTTTTTGTAATGATGGCACATTCATTTTTAAAAGAAAGATGACTCAGTCTAAGCATAGGAGCACTTCATTCATCGGCATAATGAGGAAATTGCAGGTTCTGCTCAAGCACTTTTTTTCTCAAATAAAATAAGCCCCCCTTTGGTGTGTAAAACATTTTTATCTTTAATGATATTCTGCTTCAATGATACTCTGAGGACCAAATGAAAATCAATATGAAAACTCTTTGAGGAAAAGTGATCTCAATAAATAATTATTTATTCATGTTCTATGTAACATGTATGTATAGATATTTTCATGTGCCAGGTGCTAAGTAAGGTTCCGAGAAGGCAATGATGAAGAAAATAGAGATGGTCTCTTCTTCCCGGAGTTTATAGTCAGATGACTAAACAAGTGCTTAAACAATAACAGTTAAAAAGAAGGAAAAGACATGGTAAGAAGTTATACTAGGACTGATTTAAACCGGGAGGTCATGGAAGATTTCACTGAGGAAGAAATATTTGAGACGAATATATTAGAATTTCAAAGGTCAAGAAAAATGGTTGTAGGTCGTAGAGTGGGGCCTGCAATGAGGTGGTGGAAAAGGAAATATTTCAGGGAACTATCAAGGTTTAATGATGGATTAATGCATTTATACATTAAGTTTGGGGTATCAATGAGCCTTCCCTATGGTTAATGAAGATCAACCAGTTGAAATGCAGCACTGAGGAAGTGAGAGTCAAGCTGCAACTACCCATTTGAGCATCATCCACTGTTAGTGTTGTAAGAATGGGAGGCATTTCAAAGAGAACCAGGAGGCAGAAAATCCCTACTACCAGAGGTGGAGAGTAAATGAAGTTTAGTAAAAAGGACTATGAGATTCAGTAATAAAGTAAGGAGAGAATCCCAAGAATGGGGGAGCTTATGGTACTGATTATTCATTTAGTCTTTTATTCAACAGATATAATACATATTAAATACTATGTTCCCAGTTTGTGCTAGGCATGTGGAGCATCGAGATGAACAAAGCAGACATGTGGCCTGAAAGGGGAAAGTAGTTCATGGGGAAACGATGGGATGTGGTAATTCTAGCAGAGCCAATAGCTTGAAAGCTAAAAGGCGTGTGGTTTAGGGGAGATAGGATGGGGGAAGAATAGAGGCCACAGCTGTGTATTAATCATTTGAGGAAATCTTCAGAAAAGAAGGGCAAAAAATAGCATGTGATCTGAACGGGTCTGTAAGGTCAAGTGAAGGCTCTGCTCAGGCTGTTAGGCAGCACTATAAAAACAGAAGACAATGAAGAAACTGCGAGTGGGGCATAAAGGAACCCACCCAATATAGCCAGCTTTGCTGTGACCACCTCCCTTCTATTTTCTGCGCTTCAGTTTCTTATCAATAAAAGGGGGAAAAAAGTGGAGCGTGGTTAAAAGATTTCTAAAGTTTCTTCCAGTTCTGAAATTCTGAAAGTCCAAGAGTGTAGAGTATTGACCAAGGAGAGGTGGTCAGGGTGAGAATGAGGGCACAGGACCTAACGTGCTATAATAGCAATAACAATAACAACAACAACATCTATAATAGCTATTTTGAGCAAGTTTCTCTGCTAGACACATCTTTCTTTGCAATAACTCTTGGAAGCAAATGTCATAATTTCCATGTTAAAAAACAGAAGCCCGAGATTATAGATATTAAGTGACTTGACCAGAGTTACTGGCCAGTAAGTGGAAGAGCTGAGATTCAAATCAGGAAAGAATACATGAAAAATGAAAGAAGATAGAGTTTTCTCTCCTACTGGAATTCTGCATCTTTAAGAAAATACTATGTTGAGAGGGAGAGCAGGAGTTCAGGGTCAGGGGCATGTGAGGAGTGGAAAATGTCTAGGCCAACCAGTATGGGAGTGGATGCAAGAGGAAGACACGACAGCCCCACCCAAGTGGCTGTGCCTAGGTCTGTGGTGTTCGCCCACCCCTGTGACTGGTCTTATGTATGGCATTCTGTTCTACAGCTTGAGAACCAGAAAGGAAAAACGGGGACTGGAGCAGATCCAGGAGCCAGAACTGACACATATGTCTTGGCGGAAGTTTAAGTGGGAGATCAGGGAGTGATGGCAGGCTGTGCTGCTGTGGTTGACTGCAGGCTCAATGCTGGGCAAGGAGTCAGGATAGCTAGAAGCTAACTGACAGTGTGGGTGCCTCTGCCTTTCCTTGCTCAAGGTATACAGTGTGTCTTCTGTAATAATTAACAGTGCAAATAAGGAAAGAGGGCTTGGAATAAAGCAGACCAAAGTTCAAATCCAGATACCATCTGGGCTCACTAAGTGATCTTGAATATGTCATCAGACTTTTCAGTCTGTTTTCTCCTCTACAGTGAGGGTCTTAATAAAGCCAATATTACAGGTTGTTTCAAATATTATCTGAGGTAAAGGATATAATGTGGCTTATAAATAATGTTGCTATGCCATGTTATTGAAATTATGTTTGAGAGCCAATTTTGGGAAAATTTTTATTTTCTTGATATTTCAGTTATTTAGCCATATTTGATCAGTTTTTTCTCAGGAATAACTGAATTCTCTCACTTCAAAATCTCATCTTACAAAAAAGTTCTCAAAATGTCTCAATATGAATTTTTATATAATGCTCATGACAACGATGGCAGTTTTTTGTTGTCTTTTTTGCTTTTTGCACTTAATATTCATTTATGTATTTTGAGATTGGCTTTACTGGATACTCCTCTTTGATTTCAGTGTACTCCAAATTAACTTTAGTAATTATTTTATCAGGAAGCTGTAATGAATAGGATAAATATCATTAACTTACACTATACAGGGTTACCACATGTCAAAATGATACAATTAATTATGAAGTCCAGTAATGTCTTTAAAAATAAACATTGCTTTTACTAATTTTAAGATCCTCTTGCTACAGTAGGAGTCAATTTCAATTAATAGCAAAGAAAGTAAATGAAGAAAAGTAACATTTGTTATATGCTAGCTATATGTAAGAAGCTGTCCCAAGTGTTTCACATACCTTATATATTTAATACTCCAGACGAATATCTGAGGTAGATATTAGCCCATTTTAAAAATGAAGAGATAGGGTCAGATGGGTTAAGTAAATTTCATGTCATACTGCTAGGAAGTGTACAACTCACGTTTGACCCAAAGTTATTTAGACTCAAGTTCATGCACTTTCTCTCATATGGACTGTTCACCACTGTCATGAACACATGAGACTTTGCTTCCTTGAATTCTAGAGGTCAGTCTGTATGAAGCCTCTTTATCAGTTACCTCAAAACAAAAGTGGGTAGAAGAAGGAGTCCTTTAAAACTGTGCATCCCAAATGAAAAGGAAGGTAGCAAGTCAGTACCCAGCTCATTAGGAGGAGGTGGAAGAGGAAGACAATAGGGATAGAAGAGATGTAAATCAAGTTTTTTTTGAGCACCTTTCCTGTACCAGACTCTAAGCTAAACACCAAAACTCTAAGCTGGGACCAGATCAAGTGAGAATTCTTTAAGACTGTTTGGATTAGAAGGATCTCAATAATCATCCCCTATTTTGCTTGAATCTAGGATTTGTCACCATTCAACCTATTCTTAGGACTTTCAGTGACACAAAACTCTTTCCTTTACTAGATATCTCATCATGTTGTTGGGCAGGTCCGATCATTAGATAAGACTTCCTTATATTAATAATATTTAAATTAAAGCCATCATACGTTTCCCTTGTGCATATGACATTTTATTGGCATTAGTTCTAAGCCTTACCCTAGCCCTTCAAGTTAAATGTCCCTATACCACAAATATTTAGGGAGATTTAAAGACATCCCCAAGTCTCTTGACAGTTGATAATTACCAAACCCAGGTCTCTTTGGCTCTTTATTATACTAAGTTGCCTGCCTAAAATTTATATTCATTGGCACTTTTACAAGAAGAAATCTAGGATGTAGAGGTAGAGCTGAGTTCTACTGGGACTTGGGGATTCTGAATGCTGACTTGTGAGATGGGAAAGGAAAAGAGATAGAGAGTGAGCCACAGAGGATGGTGGAAAGAAAGTGGGACATTGTAGTGGCCCCCTGACTATGAGCATTCTTCTTTAAGAAGATGACTAGAAATCCTGAGTTATAAAAATAGCAATGCAGCAAAGATTGATGACTATTCCATACTACGCACATAAGGAAATTAAATTTTATCTTTAATATTTGAATAACAAGGTATTTTCAGAAGTACCTAAAACGTTCTAAAGGAATTCAACAGTGATGAATTATGGCACGACAAAAAACACAGTATTTTTAGTTGATGTTTAGAAATTAACTATGTCCTATTTTTAAAATCAAAGTACATTTAAAAGGTATTCTTGTTTATGTCACTAATTCCAGTGACATAATCAATGTCTTATTGATTACTTTAGAAGGACATTGAATTCTTTTAGATATGTATCTTGGGATATATGCTATAAAGAACAATTATATGTGCCATAAACTTAGAATGGAGTCTAAATACCTATGACATATGAGAAAGTAGATTTTAAAACAAAATTGAACTAAGTATCTTTTACAATTACTTATAATTCAAAAAAATCTATTGTATTTTGTCATCTAAATGACCAAGGTTTGAATCTTGGCTCTGTCACTTATTTCTAGGTGGTCTGGAATGAATATCTTAATCTCTTTCAGCATTAGCTTCCTTATTTGTGGACTCAATTTAAAATCTACTGTATTGTTTTGCTTTGTTAATTAAATGAAATAATACTTGTATCTAGCACAATGTCAGCGTGCAATCTGACATCAGAAACAGAGAAAGCGATTCAATTTTGTATATGAAAGAAAAAAATTATGAATTGAAAAGTTCGGACTAGGTAGCTACATCTCATTATTTGGCTCTCTGTCTTCATAATACTTTTGTATCATCTATTCACTGAGTTACAAGAAAAGGCCCCGTTCAAGCACTATTGTGTATTTTTCATAAAGCAGATTGAATCTGCTGACGTAGAGTAAGAATTTTAAGTGAACTATATTTAATGTTATATTTATGCTTGTTTCTTTATGATAGACATTAAATACAATAACTGAGCTGAAAATTAAATTTTTAAAGCAATTCATTCATAAAACTTAGCAATACAAAAAGTAATTGTGTTTCTATCAAAGGATATCATGACTAAGCACTGCTTTTTATGGTGGACTATTGAAACTTACTAAGTCTATCTTGCTGTACATTAACAATCTGTACTTGATTAATTTGCACTCGAAACTATTGTGAAAATACTTTAAAAAGAAAAAATGTGAAAAATCTGTGACAATTGTATACATTTCTGAGCAAATTGGTTTGAGTTTGAATACTCACTCTTCAGAAATTATTTTGGATAAGTAAATTTTCGAAGCCCTGGTTTCTTTATCATTAAAATGGAAATTGTAATAGTACCAACTTATGGAATTGTGGTAATTAATGATATAATACACAGGAATCATCTGGCACACTACACGAATCAACATGTAAGCATTAGAGATATATTGTATTTCAAATCCATTTAATTGCACTGGAAATGCTATACAAAGACAATTTTATTGTGTTCTTTCTAACAAAATTTGTTTTTAGAAAAGTAAATAATCATTCCCTGATTGTGTTTTATAAATCTGAATAATTACAGCTGAATTTGATTAAAACCAATTTCACCTGTTTTCTATTCAAAATGTGACTATACCAGAAAGAGATTGATATAAATTAGGCTGGGAATGAAGAGGCTTATTCCATAAGATGTTGGCTTGTCATATTAGATTCTTTGTGATTATATTGCCTAAGGGAATCTAGCTGTAGTCACACAATCACAGAAAACAGTGCCATGTTCCATTCCAACAGTGGTCTCTTACGGTTTTTGAAACAAAACTTAATAACTGGTTAGGTTTCCTATTATCTTTCCTGCTGTTTCTGTGATGCTTTTGTTTGCCTTATAAACAGAAGCAGAGGAAAACTAATTTTTATCTCTCCCCTTGCCCAAGCTAATATTTGGAGTTATTCTCAACT
>NW_006494614.1:53935883-53940890 GCF_000325575.1 Pteropus alecto | reverse complement strand
ATTCTCAGACATCTAATATTTTTGACTTCTTCTACTTATTATTTTGAATCCTTCTTTCCTCCTACTTATCTACATAGACACTGACCCAGTTTAGACTCTCACCTTCTCTTACCTGAACTGGATTTACCTTTTGACTAAGCTTCTATCTCAAATCTCTTCTCTCTCCTATATGTTGTAACCAGAGGGAATTTTCTGAAATAGAAATCTGGACGTCTCTGATTAAAAGCCTTCATACTTACTAAAGAAAAAAAGAAGTCTGGGATCCTTGGTGTTGAGCTCCAGGACTTTTTGCTCTAGCTGCTGCCTCTCCAGCTTAATTGTTAAGAGCTAAGGCTCTAGAGTCAACAGATCAGGTCATAAATTCTAGCTCTAGTATATATTTACAAGTTATTTAATCTCTTTATGCCTCAATTTTCTTATATGTAAAATTAGAATAATAATAGTACCTATTTCACTTGGTTATTTTCAATAATATTTGCTTAATGAAACATGAAATAATGTTTACTTACCTGTGTGACACATGGTAAGATGTCCCACATTTAGGGTCCATAATATTATTTCTTACTTCTTCCTCCCTATGTATCCTACACACTAGACATAACAAAGTGCCTTCTGTTCACCCAACAAATGACATTCGTTTTTGTTTGTTTTGTTTTCATGACTTTGTGTTTATTGTTTCCTCTTCTTGTTCGGTCACCACCTATCCCCTTCCTCCTCAACTCCCTTGTCTGCCTGGGATATCCTGCTCACCTTTCAGGCTTAGCTCAAGAGGCATTACTTATTGGAAGACCCTCTGAGGTCCCCATTTTCAAAGCTAGAAACTCTCTTTTCTGTATTACATTAGTAGGTCAAGATCAAGAGTGTACATTTAGAAGTCTGACTGCCTAGATTTAAATCCTTACTCACTGTGCGATCTTGAGCAAATTACTCAACTTCTCTAAGCCTCATTTTTATCTACAAATTTTTGTGAATATGAGGACATATCCAGTGGGATTATGTGAAGATTAAATGAAACAACATATGCAAGTGCTTGGCACAGTGAATGACAGACCCTTAGTAAAGGTTCAAACACCACGAGTCAATAACTGTAATAACAAATAGCCTAGTCTTCATTGTTCTAACAGAGCACAAATGGCTCATGTTATCATAGTCTTGCTTATTTTCATGACTTTATATCCACTAGGCTGTTAATTCTTCCTAGACCTTGTCTTCATTCATTTTTGTGTTCCCTGCACATGGTTTACAAACTGGCTCGTGATAGATCACTAATGCTTGTTTATTGATGGAAAAATGGGTGAATCTTTTCATTAGTGATGATCTCATTTGAAAACTGGTAGGAACTTTTTTTTTTTTTTTAGCAATATTTATAGAGCAGGCAAACTGGCATAGAGAAAAATATTCCATTTCAATAACTAACACCCACTAAGCAACAATTTTTTGAGAACAATGTCAGTATCAGTCTCTGTATCTCTAAAACACCTATTTGTATTGCTCGATGTATGTTAATTATTGAACAAATAATTTGTGCTGGTCTTCCTTATTACACTGTGAGTAAATTATAAGTAGAGGGTATTCTTCTTGTCCAGTAGTACCATTCACATAGTAAGTATGAATTTTAAATACTTTGTTGTAACTACAGCCCAAATTATAAAGACTATATAAAAAATTCTATTAAAAACCATTTTATGCAAAATGTTAAAATCTCATTTCATGCTTTCTGACAAAGCTATTTTAATTTTTGATAGTACCAATTATTTTAGTAATTTTATTTCTCCTCCTGTAATTCTGTCTGTAATTTTTAAAAGTGCATGCTATTTTAAATTATGGAGCCATATGTTAAATAATTTAAAGGTGATATTCTCAAAGTGGAGAGTTTAGGATTATTATGATTTATAGATGCTACCAATATTGTGTTTGCAATCACATAACGCACACAACATTGTAATGAGAATAAAGTGATTTGAAGTTAAAAAGCTCGAAATTCAAATCTTACCTTTGCCAGCAGTTCAGTTTTGAACAGGTTGCTTAATCTTTTCTGAACTCAGTTTCCCCTTCTATAAAATGGGTTTGATAACACTCACTGTGCTGGGCTATGATGAAGGCTTATAACACAATTACAGTTGAGCAAAGGTGCTCCTTATAATTTTAAACAAAGAAAGAGTAACTATTTTACTAAAGCCTAATTATTTTATCTCAATAGAAGCCTTCGTGCACTTGTAAGAAATTCATTCATAGGCATCAATGTGCTAGAAGGTACCCCAAAGTCCAGGAGCAATAGGGTAAATAATTTAACCTTTTATAGACATAGACTGTTGAAAAATTACATGCAAGGGATGGTTTGGAACGCACATGATGTTCTTGGAAACCGTTCGTAAATTAACAATAGCCAAATCCATCTGCTCTCCTGGAGTTTCATTTACATTACCCCCACTCTGTATTACAAACCCATATTTGGACATAACTGATTTTGGATTAATATTTGATTTATTGTCTAAAAATTGAAATAGAATAAAACCCAATAGAGAGATAAAAACCAGGTGACAGGCCCATGGATATTTATACTTTCTTTTTTCCTCTTATCTAAGGGTTTTTGGAAGGAGCATTTTAAAAATTATGGCTTATTCTCATAAAGTGAGGCAGTAAAAAAGTTTATTGAATTCATGTCATAGATCTACAAAAGGAAGGAATGAGGCTAGTGTCACTCTTTCGGGATGCCTTAGTTTTTCAATCACAAAAAAAGATAAAAAATATACCTGCCTCAGAAATATGTGCATATTACATGAATTCAATGAGACTAATAGTGTTGAAATGCTTAGGAAATAGATTCCTGTATGTCTACGGTGCAGTTTTCTTATAAATAACAATCACAAAGCTTATCTCTCAAATTTCTAAGAGTGTAGAATTGATTTATTCAAGGGCTCACATGACCATTTTCTGTTGGATATGCAAAGTCATACTTCCATGGTGTTTATGTCCTCATATCACAATATAACCATAGTTGTTTTAGAGAGAATAATTTTCCTGAAGAGAATGCTCATAACAATGGCTATGGTGACTTTAGTCTTGAGAACCAGATAAAATTTTCTTCCCTTCTTTTCTCCCTCTTATTATTTTTTCTCCTTTCTCCCATATTTGTTTGGTTCCTACTTTATGATAGACACTATAACAATTATTAATGATATGATACAGAGATGAATAAGGGACAGTTATGCCTTTAGTAGGCCTGTGGTCTATTTAAAACTATAAACTTTAAGCAATTACATATGATATGGCAAGTGTATCAACCATGGGTCCATGAATGAAAGGGCCATGTGAACACGGAAAAGAGTTAACTTGAATTTCTAGTTTGGAGAAGTCATGGAGGAGAAGTCCCGAATGTAATCTTGAAGAACAAGTCACAGTTTTCCAGATGAGTAGTCACAAAGATCATTTCAGGTGGAAGGGGCAGCATATTAGAAGCAGAATTCTGAAATTGTGGACTCATTGGAGAATAATACAAAGATCCACATGATGGGAATGCAGTGTTCATAATGGGACATGATTGGAAAGAGACACAGAGAGGTGGATGAAGGTCAGGCCATGTAAGACATGTGAGTGAAGCTTGGCTTTATCCTGTAGACAGAATAAGCCAGTTGAGTTCTTATACCATGAGAGTGCCTAAACTCGTTTTTAGAAAGAGTTTTAAAACTTTTTTTCTATAGCGTATGAAACATGATTGTGCTGCTTTGGAGACGCTGGTGGCAGGAAGGTCTACTATGAGATGATTGTAAAAATGTGGCAGGGAAAATAATGGCTAAAATAATAATAGTTAATAATAAGTTTCAGATTGTATAGATCTCTCATGTGCATCCGTTTAGCTATAACGGCTTCAGTTTGGCCTTCATGCCATAGTATTACGTGAGAGCACTTGTGTGTCGGGAACAGAATCATGCCAGCTGCTAGCGTGACTATACCTAAATATTAATCACAGCAACAACCAAGGAAAACAATCTTGTGCTATACTAAAGAGGAAAATTATTTCTAAATGTTGCGAGTCTGTAAGCATGCACGTTATAAATTCGTCTTACTTTCCACATCAATTAATGGAGATAGCGATACCACCTGACAAGATGTTTTGACAAGATGCTTGTCTAAGTGAATACTTAAGAAGACATTTAAAAAATTTTTTGACTCATAGACCATTTGAGAAGCTATGGCCATTTCCCCAGAAAATAGAGACTTTGTGGTTAGGAATGTAGGGTCTGGGTCAAACAGAAATGGGTTAATTTCCCAGTTTAGGCACATACTAAGTGTGTGGCAATTTATATAACTTCTTTAAGTCTCAATTTCTTCATTTAGTTGCAGTGAAAATTAAATGAGATAATGAACTCAAACTGTTTAGCTTAGTACCTGTCAATAAGTCCTCGATAAATGTTAACTATTATCATATACCATGTCACAAAACTTTGCATAAAATTTCAGGTGACCTCAGATGCTATCTATAATGTAGTGACCAGTGAAGCCTGTTAAGAACCCAAATGAATATGAAAATTCCTTGGTTTGTGTTTTATGTTTTAATTGTTCTTAATAAATGTTTAATTTGAATTTAAATTACCTATAATAAGCCTTCCATTTATATGTTTAATTTTTTGTTTATTTAACCATGAAATTGACTCAGGCCCAAAAGCAAACTGTTTTCAAATGGATGTGTTTACAGCCAGACTTTTTTTTAACTCTAAATGAAATCTAAAAGGAATAAACCTGGTATAAACTGGAGAAAAATAAGAGCAGAGACTTTTTTTTTTAAATGTTATAGACAACAAAGTGAATCATTCTGCATTTCTAACTCCTAGAAGGGCTATAATGAACAGATACATATTGTCAGAATTTTCAAAATAGTTTAGTTAATGACCAATTATGACTAATTATGGAGATAGTTGTAATTTTACAGCTTGAGAGGGTAATATGTATAATATAACATCCTAAAGTTAAAGCTTGTTTAAAAGAGCAGGATGTAGAAAGGGAAAG
>NW_006494614.1:53930110-53935872 GCF_000325575.1 Pteropus alecto | reverse complement strand
GAGTGTTTCTTCTTTTTTTTAATATCTGAGTCCTGAGCCTTGAGAATTTTGAGTGGGCTCACATTCATTAATCCATCTGTGAGGACCTACACATACTGTGAGGTGAATGTCATGCTAGTCACTGAGGCTAAAAGAAGAGTTTGTGGTCTGGTGTTGGATATGAACATGTAACAGGTACCAATAGCAGTCTATAAAAAGTACTGCATGTACAGAAAGGAATTCAGCACAGGGAATGAAAGACAAATGTGGAGAGATTGGCATGTTTAGGGAATGTAAGGAATTTGCTTTAGAAATGTCATAGGATGCTGGGGAAGGAGGAAGTTAAGGAAAATGAGTCTAGTAAGGGAGGCAGGAATGGAGTATTGGATCATGTTGTATGTCACGCTAAATTTATTGGATTTCCAAATACAATGCCTACTTCAATTAGTGGTAACTCCCCAAATTCTCAAAATGTCCTTCACAATAGGTATGCATGTGTGTACATATGACAAATATATACATAAACATTTTATCTTTATTTCTAGAAACTTCTGCGTTTGGTGCATACATATGTATATTGGGAACCTGTAACAGAAGTATTATTTATATAAAAGTAGCATGTGTCTACATGTAATTTTAATGTTATTGATTGCCAATATTGTTAATAGCATCCATTTAAACTAGTAAGAAAAGCTAAGCTGACTTAATAAAAACATAAAACAGGCTATTCTATTTTCAAATTATTTTATATAAGAAATAAGATTACACTTTTGACAATAATGATACCCAAAGGCCTGCTTCGATAAATATGTAGCAGTGATTTATAATTATTGACCAATGTGAATAAACATTAAGTGCTTTAATATAGGTTTTTTCTAGTTATTAAATAATTTTCTATTTTTCCTTTTATTTGTTTAACATATTTATATTTTCATAGGTAATTTATATTCAAATTTTTACAGGTAGTTCAAGGTAAAATTTTAGCCAGTAAAAAATTTATATTTTGTCTGAGTTATTGGCAGCTCTAAACACCTGTGAGCACAAAGAAGATGAAGATATGATTTGGGCTGAGATTACAACATCAGGAAGCATGTAGTCTAGTGGGGGAGAAGTGTTTGTATTGAAAACAATTAAAGGCAGAAAGTGGTATCATCAGAGAAAAATGTGAGAGTTCAAAATTGGGAGAAATGACTTCCAACTGGAGAATATCATGGAGGGCTTAAAAAAGGAAGTGGCATTCGAGCCGGACCCAATGGAATGAATATGATTTATACATTTGGAAAAGTGTTAAAGGTGAAAGGGCAGAACACTTTATATATATATATATATATACACACATACATATGTATATATGTATATGTGTGTGTGTGTGTGTGTGTATATACATACACAAAAATACACACACACACACATGTATATATGTATAAAAGGAGCAGCAATATGGGAAACTGTCCTGTGGAATATGAATAACATTTTATTGTTTCATCGCTGAAAGCTATTTCTTTATGTCATAAGAATTATACGAATTCTCGTATGAAGGGAAAGCATCCTATAAACCACAGTTACAATGACATCTGTCAGTTTCTTTTGCTCTCATTGTCAGTGAGTATAGTGATTAAATCCATGGGCCTTGGAATCAGACAAACAGGTTGGAATCACCAGCTCTATCTCTTATTAGGTATATGGTTAGGATAAATCATGCCACCTTTCTGAAACACAGTTTTCTTAAATGTTATCATAATTAGATGAGATAATGAATATAAATTCCTTTTACCACTGTAACAGATATATAATAATTATTCAATAAACAGCTGTCTTTAAATGGCTTGAGAATGTCTTTACATAGTTCTCGAGAAAGAACCTGACTTTTTAATTTTTTTCTCATGCTCTACATGGTTTTCAGTGAAAGAAGGGATGAAGAGATGGCCATAGTGAGTTTTCTTAATGATTGACTAAGGGCAGAGTGCAAGAAGGAAAGCAAGCATTTCAAAGTCCCCTCTCTTTGTCTTCTTCTCATTCTGTTTAATATACTCATATTTTAACATACACCTAATCCATACAACGTGTTTTTTGAGAGTTGTTTACATGGTTCTGTTCAAAATTTGGAATTATTTATACCTTCTTATCCTCTGTAACTTAATTATGTGCATGTGCGTGGGGGGATTCATGTGGGCATGCACTTGTGTACCTACTCAGTTCTGCTACTTTCTATTGAACTAGGTATAATCATGTTAGTACCCAAATTTTGTACATGTAGTTCCCTGCTTTATGCTCTTATGGCTATAATGATGAGAAAACTGATGTATGACCAATTGTACCAAGGGAGTTGTCAAACCTCTTTTTAACTTTTATAGCGTAAGTATAGATAATGGGGAAAATAGAGTTAATTACAAGAAAGGTGATGTCATTGATGCTCATGCTGAAGTACTTAACTATTTAAATGCACAACAATTACCTGGAACCTTTTCATTCTTATACTTACATCAGTAAAGTGAGTCATGTCCTCATTATCCTTGACTCAATAGCTGCTAAAGTTAAATATTCTGCTGAAGAGGAGAAGTGATTCTACAGTATATCCAACATACTATTTCTTTCTGAAACATTGTTTCTCAGTGGACATATTCATTAATGAAGTCAAAGGATATGAAATAGAGTCTTGTTTTAATACATCCCATTCTGGATGTTGGTCCTGCTTCAGGAGGATAGGTAAGAAAAAGATCTTAGACATTCTAGCTCTAGAAGTGCAAGTAAAAGTCATTAAATGATAATTTTATACTTACTAGGAACTTAAATACATATTCTGATGAAGCCATATAAGCAGTTTCTCACTTTATATCTATATCCATATATCTATATACATGAATCATTATAAATTGTTTTGAAAGTTGAAAAATCTAGCTAAAAGAACTACCACTTCTTGAGTAACTGCTACATGCCAACCACTCCACTAACATTTTTCCTATCTAATCTCTAATCTATTTAACATTATAATGAGGAAGATTTTATCCCACATTCTACAGGTTAAGGAATTCAAGTCCAGGGTCATTCTATTTCTATGTAGCTACCTCATATATGCAGAAGCTGCTCAGAGATAATATACTGTCACTTTTGCTTTTGATGCTCTCACAGTCCCTGAGGGAGAGGGTGGGGGTGAGAGTGGCTAAAATGTATAGTAAGTACACTGTGTTGGAGATGTGGGGCCACAGAAGAGAGAGAGGTAGTCAGGGTCACATCTGAGCTGATCTTGTGTGAGGAGCTTTTGAAATGGAGTAGGGTGAACATTCTAAGCAGAGGGAATAGGGTTTATGGTTATTAAGTGAAGGAAACAGCTACCACAAATAAGAACTTATATTTTCATTATGTTGTTCACTGAATTATAGCCGCACATCCAAAGAGCCTGAGTATATGTAGCCCTTTGAGGGATGACATGATGCTATTAATATTGATTATTACGTGGAGGCCTGGCTAGTTGTAAAAAACCTAAAAGAAATGTTTCTGCTAAATCTTTGGAATGTGAATATTAGGACAGTGACTCGCCCGTGAAAGTGGATACTTCACTGAACAGTATTAAAGATTTGAAACTATTGGATTAGCACATTGTCTAAAGAGGAAATTTTTATTTATGATTCTCTAGATTACTTTTTTTGAGGATGAGTTTGTAGCATTGGAAATAATATAATGATTATAAAAAATGAAAAGCTGTGTTTCTACCTCATGGTCTGTGTGTAGATTTGAATCAAGTTGTTTAGAAATTCAGGCTAGAAACAGAAGTAACTTTAGAGATATTTAGAAGCTTCATATTCATGAGAGATATTCATGTGGAGATAGTCATTCAAAGGAAGCAGAGGCCCAGGGTCTTGTCACAGGCCCAGGAGAAAGGCAGACACTAGAACCCAGGGATTTGACTACCTGTGCTTTTTCCTCTATAACAGGGGTCTCCAACCCCCAGGCTACAGACCTGTACCAGTCTGTGACCTGTTAGGAACAGGGCTGCACAGCAGGAGGGAGCAGTGGGTAAGTGAGGGAAGCTTCATCTGTATTTGCAGCCACTCGCCAGTGCTAGCATCACCACCTCAGCTCCACCTCAGATTATCAGGCATTAGATGCTCATAGGAGCACTAGTCCTTGGTGCTAAAAAGGATGGGGACCAGTGCTCTATAACATTCTATCTGAGCTTTGAGAAAATAAAAATTTAATATATATTTTACCTGATGTTATAAACTGAATTATGTCACTCCCCCCCACCCCATCCACCCCCCAAAAAAATTTACTTGTAGAAGCCCTAGCCCCTGGTACCTTAGAATGTGACTGTATTTGGAGATTGGGTCTTTATGAGGTTGTTAAGGTTAAATGAGGTCTTCAGGGTGGGGCCCTAATCCAAGATGACTGGTGTCCTTATAAGAAGAGGAAGAGGTAACAGGGATGCACTTGTACAGAGGAATGAACATGTGAAGAAGCAGCAACAGGGCAGCCATCTGCAAGCCTAAGAGAGAGGCCTCTAGAGAAACAAACCCTATTGGCACCTCGATCTTAGAATTTAGGTCTCCAGAATTGCAAGAGTATAAATTTCTTTTGTTTAATCCACCCAGTCTACAACATTCATTATTGCAACCCTAGCAAATAAGATACCTCATAAACTTTCAAATTAACAAAACAAACATGCAGACCTTATTTTCTGATTCTATGTTAAATTTTAAGTGTATGTTATATATTTTGATACTTCTCCAAGATATTTAGTTAGCATTTACTACTTTAGTGGGTGCTCTTCTCCCTATGAGCAAGAACTGTGTTTTATTCCTCTTTACTTCCCCAATGACTAGAACAATTCTTGGAATGTAGCTAGGGCTCAATACCTAAGTAGATAAATGAATGAATGGAACGAACATTGTCCATGAAAACATGTCTTTCTCATGACTGCATCATTTGCCTTTGCTAACAAGCCTTAAAAATGTTAACTTTTTTTTTTTACTGGAAAATGTGTTTCTTAAGATATACTTTCTTTTTTATTAATTTTAATATAGTGATTTGTTTTGTAAATATAGGCTGTGAAAGTTGTGGGCAGTGGTGAACTTAACATTTTTATATGGTAAAGATCAAGGAACTATTGACATGTTTCATGCTATCTAAAGAGGTCTTTTTGTCAGGTTTTTCTCAAGGTTATGATGCTTAGTAGGGTTCCCAACACATATTACCTCTGTTCTTTATAATATTTCTTATTCCCGGGTTGTTTGCTATTGTTCTAATAGACAATGGAAAGAGCCAGGAGATATGTAATCAATGTCTTTATTTAGCAAAGTCATCTGAGGACTGGGGACCATGTTTTAGTCTTCTCTGTTACCACTCTGCTGTCACACACACACACACACGATACATCCTTGAACATGGCAGTCAGTTGCCAGCAGACAAATACCACCTATGTGAGGTGCAGGGTCATTCCTTCCTTCCTTCCTTCCTTCCTTCCCTCCTTCCCTCCCTCCCTCCCTCCCACCTTCCTTCCTTCCTCTGTCTGTCTGTCTGTCTCTCTCTCTCTGTAACCCAAAATCACATTCAAAAACCATTCCTTCCTTCCCTTCAATTTTCTTTTAAAATTTTTTTGGCATCTAATGTATATATGTATAAGTTAGAAAATTAGTAACTATAGTTCTGATCCTCAAGAGATTTACTCAAAATGGCACCTGATATGTAGAAAACAAGGTGATGTTAATCATTAAAAAATGTTTCAGGAGGGCAGAGTGACCTGGTACATTTTGAATACCTAGAGGCTGTAGCGTGAATGAATCATG
>NW_006494614.1:53924118-53929946 GCF_000325575.1 Pteropus alecto | reverse complement strand
TCCTTGAACATGGCAGTCAATTGCCAGCAGACAAATACCACCTCTGTGAGGTGCGGTACTTATGTACAATACTCTGGCATCCACCTGGCATAGTACATGTTTGCACCTGAAATCCTTCCATCTTCAGTTTTCAATCATGGGGCAAAACTAGCAAAAACTGTTCTCCTGATTATATATTTATCTCACTCAATAATTAGCATAGAGGCTGTAGCGTGAATGAATCATGAGGATGAAAGAGTTCATTTAAGAAGGCAAGGAGGTATGAAGACGTTTATAGCATGAATTAGAGAAAAGAGGGGAGAGATTTTAGAAACGTAAATGATATCAGTTGAGATACTCATAGGAATTAGAAAATATTACATAGGAAAATATATAGAAAATTGAGTTACTGGAGTTTAAGTATTTTATCAAGGATATAAAGAACAGAGTTAGGAGAAAAAATAACTAGAATTTATTTGACAGTGTGTGCTAGGGATTTATACTCATTCATATTCTCATTTAATCCCCACAACAATTCTGTAGGATGAGTTGTATTATTATAATTAACCAATGGAGAAACTGAAGGCTGGGTCTCAGGATAGGTTACTTATTCCAGAACAAGCATTTAAAATTTGGACCAAATGTGTCTGCCTCTAATTTCCATTGTCGCACAGTGTTTTGTAGAAGGCAAAGAAAAATGAAAAGAATGTATGTCAAGGTCCAATAAGGAAATTAAAAACCCATTCTAAGTATTTGAAATAGAAGGAATATAATAAAATCAATAAATCACACAAACCATGGAAAAGCAAGAAATAAACAGGTGATGGCAGGGCAACCTCGAGATTAACCACAGCAGGAAGACAGTCCACTCCTAAACTGGAGGGTCAGAGCAAGGGACCCAGGGGTCAGGATCAACTTAGGAATCTGCAGCCACTGTAGGCCTGTTTAGCAGAGCTGGAGCCAAGGAGAGGCCACCACTGCTGGAGATTTCACAGAAGGCGAAGACACAGGGACAAATGCCTGGCTTGCTTCTTCTTTCTGACCTCCCTGGTCTCTTTCTTGGATGCAAGATAGTAAGGAGTGTGGTTTTTATTATGGGTAGTAGGGATTCACTATCAACTCCCAATGGTCTAGCATAAAAAACAAAAACAAACAATCAAAAAAAAAAAAATCTCAGGGCCAGTTGCTTATTAGATCCAGAGTTTAGTTAGGAGCTGAGATAAAACATAGTTTAATTTTATAATAACTTAATTTTCCAGTGTCAGTAAAACACTGAAAAATTAAGTTATTATAAAATTATAATAACTTAAAAGATAGGAAAGAGCCGTGAGTTGTCAGTATGTAAAGTAGTACGTTATATAAGAATAGACTACTTGAGAAAGTCCTAGAGTATGGGAAACAAAAATAACTCCAGGTTTTCAGACTCTGGGTAATTTATTTGAGATCTGCAGGCACAGAGCATGGTGGAAAGGTTGCTTACTGCATGCCACAAATTGATGTTAACAAGGGGGAAAGGTATTCAAAAATGATTCAAAAAGAATCATGCTGTGCTTTTGGACGAAGGCCTTTACCTCAGGAGACATGGATTTGACAGCCTTTTCTGGAGAACCACGCTCACAGGCAGCATTTCATGTCCGACTTTACGCAAGCAGGCAGAGCTGGAGTCAGAGGCTGACTGAGTGCCTGCCCATATGCTTCTGGCTTGAGCCAAATTTTCTGTACACAGAAATGACTGACAGACCCACTAGGCACTGTTTTTAAAGGAAGATCTCTGTTCAGTGCTTCAGATCTTATAAATGAGTGCAAAGGTTCTCTGAGGCATTGGAATTGCTGCTGGCCCAAAGAAAAAGAAAACAGAATGAAAGATGACTTCAAAATGTGTTTTTATTTTCAGAAATCCTTCCATGTTTCTGATGTTCTCTTTCAACGTGCCTTTTATTTATTTGGAACCTTTTAATGCCTCTGGCAGATAAAACTATAGCTCACCACAGTAAAAGAGAGCTTTAGGAAAAAAGGGTAGTATATGTATATAAAGAATGGAGGAAACTGATTACCCATTAGATCTGGGAGAGGGGCTGTGCTTGGTTCAGTTGCCCTCTTTCTGCAAAGCTGCTTGGGTAGCAATGGAACATTTTGGCCTAATAATCCTGGGATCATTTCTCAGTTCTGTATTTGGGGTTCACCATAGTTCACTATTAATGCTTCCAGAAAGGATAGTCACTCACTCATTAAAGATTTATTGAGCACCTCCTATGTTCCAGAAACTTGGCTAGACAATGAGGATACAAACATAAAAAGGCCAGATGCTGCTTTCTAGGAACTCACAGGATATTTGAGCTCCCAAAACTGAGATAGGATAGCATGATGGATAAGGATTCAGGATCCTGGAGTTCCAGGCCTGGCTTCGTCACAAACCAGTTGTGTGACTTTGAACAAGTCACTTCCCCTCCTTGAACCTGTTTCTCTCTCTCAAATGGGATGACTGGATACTTGTGATTCCCCCAAAGGACTGTTGAGGATGCAAGAGAGAATGTCTGAGTGAGACTCATGAAGAAATAAAATGCTAAACTTATGTAAGCAGTCGTAACCACCTTAACAACATAAAAATCTTATACAAAAAAAATTTTTTTAAATCTTAATCTTCAGAAACATCATCCTCTGAAATGCTCAAGGTCAAACCTTTCATTGAGTGGGAAGGAAGGAAAAGAAATAGGAACTATTAGTTTGCAGTTACAACTCATATTTAACAAAAACAATTCTATGCCAAGCCTTGTACATGATGATTTATTTATGTGGCATTATGGAAGTCTTACAACAATCTTGTGAAGTGGGGATTATTATCCCCACTTGACAGAAAACAAAATAGTCTCAGAGAAATTATGGAGCTTGTCGAAGGTCACGTGACTTGAAAATGACTGAGCTGGGATTTGAAACCAGGTCTTACATGTTCAGGTTACCTTCCCAGTACCTCATACAAACCAAACCCTAGAGAAATGTCTGTGCAGAACTGGTGCTGCCATGGTTGTGATGTAGGCCGACTGTCAATAAATATATTCTAAGACATACCGTGTGAAACCACAAACACCCTGTGTGTTGGTGAGTGTGGTGAAGAAGCATTGGCAACAGAGAGGATGGTTTACAAGGGGAACAAACTGGATGTCAGCGAACACCCTGGCTGAGGCCAGGAATAAAATTAACACTCGAAGCAAGACCAAGAAGAAAGTGTATGCTAAATGCCACAGGGGGTTGCCTCCTACTCCTCAACTTGTCATTTCATATCTGCCAATAATTCTTTTGAATCCTTGATATTGTATCCAAAGTAGAAAATAAATACACATTGCACCTATTCTGTGTCTGATGTCTGATTAAATATCAGAGATGCAATAAAACCATAGTTTCCCATTTTTTATTCATGAGGCAGTCTCAACATGAAACAAATTGCTTAGGGGACTGAAAAGCTGTATTCATCCAGGCTAAATCAGATGCTTTCTATTTGAAATTTGTAAATTTGAGATGCTTTGTTTCTGGTTTTGTTGGGATACATGTTTACTGAAACCTGGCTCTAAAAATAAGTCAATATGTAAAGCTGGGATATTTTGCCCTGTGGAAAAACAGTCAAGAGCTTACTTGTTCATATCAAGGATCCTCCCTTTTTATTCTGGGTTCAGTGATAAAACATTGTGGAGCTTGGTTTCACAACAAAATTGTTTCTCAAAACCCTTCCTCCTTCCTCAAAACCCTGTCTCATTGGCTTAATTGGTGCTCTCAGTGCACCTGCAGATAATGGCATGGTGCTGTGACTTCAGCTCATTTCCTACCAGCTGCACGTGCTCATCTGAGAGTCCTCAAACCCTTTAGTGCTTGAGTCGTTTGGAGGCTGACAAACTGTGTAGAAAACTCTTAGTTAATCTCTGTTCCTTGAATGCTGATATAGCAAGGGCAGTTGTTTCTCCTGAAAACTTTTAGTACTTGGTTTTTAAATTCTTGGGTTGAACTCAAATATTTGGTCGTGATTTCTGGGCTTTTCTACCAGTGCTTGTCTCTAAAGCAGGGAAGAACCTACAGGGACAACATTTGGCTTAACATGGCAGGGGCTTCTGAATCTCTGCTGAAGTATCGCCACCTCAAAGTCACAGGAGAGTAAGTCGGGGATAATGGGTATAGCCCTAAGAAAACCAAGGAGAACCTAAAATTCATCTGAATCCTCCTGGTTGATCATAACATTGAAGCACGTTTTAACTTGGATTCCTTGACCTGTCTTTCTGCACCTCTTTCTGCTCAGTCGCTGCACCATGTGGCTCCCTCCCTGCTTGTGCTCACGAAGTGCTTCTTTCAGAAATCCTTTTCTCTCCTTCCTCCTGGGTAGCTTCCACTCACCCTGCAGGCCCCAGCTTTAATGTTACTTATATGTCTTCAGAGCCCACTGTGAATTGCCTGAACTAATTTGATCTGCAGCAACAACTATTTATCTCTGCATCGTGATAAAGAAAAAATGGATTCAGAAAGTTGACACTGTTTACTTAATACTGACCTGATGGTAGATCTAGTATCAGAATTCACATTTGTAGATTTCGGAAGCCCGTACTTTCTGCTCTCTGCAACTCTGACCTACGAGAAGGAAGACTTCAGATCACAGTAACATTGCAGCTGGCAGTTTGACTGCTGCATCACTGAGGTCCTGAGAACAGGCTCCCTAGAGTGCTCTGATTAACATTATTAGGTTGGTCCTAAGCCTGAGCTGGTGCTGACGCTGCAGAGCCTGGACCCCAGACTCCAGCCACGCAGATTAAGAGATTTGTGGAAAGGGAGGTTAACATAGTCATCCAATAGCAGAACTATCACCAGCCTTCTCCCAGAGTTGTCAGCCCCTGGCTCTAGTGAACCACATTTAAATAAAGGTTAATACTGACCACAGAAGGCAAGCCATGTGGCAGCGCCAAGCTTCTCCTGATGCCCCACCTGCCCCAGGGCCTTTCAGAACTCTTCCCTTGGCAGCTATGTCACAGAGCCCCTGTTGAGAGAGAATCACAATATTCCTTTTATTCGCACTTTTTTTTGTGACAGTATTCAAAGCCCTTTTCCACAGTAGTTTTATTTGTCCCTCGTAACAGCTCTCTGAAGTCAGTAGACCAGGTACTATTATCCTTATTGTTCTTACAACTATCAAATAGAATGATTTACTCACTGACACATAACCAGCAAATAATTATACTGAGACTGAAACTCTGGTCTCTTGATTTATGTTTTGATGCATCCTTCACCGCATCAAACTATCTTGAAAGCAGCATGACAATGTCCTTCCTCTGTCTGTCTGCCTGATAGGAGAACAGCATCTCACTATCTCAGCAGCATGGACAGACCAGCCTTTTCTTCACAGGTGACCCTCACAGAGATCACATCAACCGAATCTTAGCCTGACCCCACTTTGGCCAAGCTCTGAGGTCAGACTGCCTGGCTTCACACCTCAGCTTCTCTGCTTACTGGCTGGGTGATTTGAGACATTGTCCTCAACTTCTGTGTCTCAGTTTCATATCAGTAGTATAAGGGGAATAGTGATAGTCCTACCCCACAGGACTGTAGTGAGCATTAAATGAGTTCATTCCATGCTTTATATGAAATAACGACTGACACATAAGAAATCCATAAATATCAGTTCATAGCAGAGGTTAAACACTATATTGGCTCTCTCATTTTGTGCGCTGTCCCATTTTAAACAAAGCTCAGTTACTGAGCTCACTCTACATAGATAGTCCTCATTATAAGTTGTGCTCTCTCTGGACTGGATTTTATGATGATCTCTGAGTACACCATTACATTTAGAGAATTTCTGGCATCTTTGTTTCTATATT
>NW_006494614.1:53892606-53924024 GCF_000325575.1 Pteropus alecto | reverse complement strand
TGGGATTTCCCCCTAATTCTCAGTTTCTGGTTTGAGTTCATTTGCTGAGCAGACATAATCGACATGTCACAACCTCATGAACTGCTAAGCTTTATCCTGTTCAAGAAACCAGCCCTAGCTTCATTTCTGATAATCTCAATGCCCCAGCTTTTCTCTGAGAATCAAGTCTACTGTTTCTCCAGCTCCCTTCACTTGTCATGGAAATTGGCACTTAGTAGGGCCATTTTGTAATAGTTGTGTTCCATAAAGACTTGGCAACAAGCTTAGGCCTAAAGGTCAGCAAGGAAAAGAGGAGGGCTTTTCTATAAGGTACTATTTTCCCACACAAGTCTCTGCTTTTTCCTGCAAGTGAGCAGCAAGAATCACTGAGTCTGAATCCCAGCAGGGGAAGGCCTTTAATTGCCCCGACTAGTCAGGAGTACGGGATGGTAAGGTGAAGTGATTACTGACTGCACATGGATTGTCTCTTCTGCAGATTTTCACCTGCAGAGATCCAAGGCATTAATTGAAAGCATTTAAAGGTGATAGTTGGAAGAATCAGCATCTCCTCTTTTCTGTGTTTTGAAGTTTTATTCTGCCATTAAGAGACCTTGGAACCACTCATTGTGAGCATAAAACTGCATGTTCAAACACTCGAACCAGTACACTCCCTACTCCCTAAAGTGTACCGTTGTAGAGTCTACATTTTGAAATCACAAACCAACAGTGTGCAAGCAGCTAGTAGCTTTGTGGCCTTCCGGTCCTAACCTTTCTGAACTTCTATTTGCCCATCTATGAATTTTCCACTTCATGGAGTTTCTAAGGAATAAAAATAAATGTGGTAAATTACATAGCATGGAGATAGGCACATATTCTCTGATATCCCTTACTCCCTGACATAAGGGGAAGGAAAGGATTGTGGGGTGTAGGCTTTTTGAAGTGATCTTTATGATCGTCACCGTTTTTCAGTATTATTATTAACTATATTTCTCAAATTGGCTTTTATATTTAAAGAAAATTGAGGTTCTTGCAACTATGTAAATTAAATAAAAATGAACTCATTCCAATGAAGTCATAATCTGAGTTGCAGTGTGGTTCTGATAGATATTTATGGATCTCGTTGGCTATTGCATCCCAGTGTCCTGCCTAGAGCCTGGCATATAGTAGATACTTGATAAATGTTTGTTGAATAAATTAATATGTGATATATAGTTATAATGATCCAAGGCATCGATTGAAAACATTTAAATTAAACAGAATAACCAGTACCTCCTTTTCTCTGTGTACTCGAGTTCTGTCATTTAAAAATGCACAGACTAAGGATCACGTTTACAATCACTAGGAGACAATTAACCTGAAAAAAGAACACTACATGCAACTATGGTGTTAGCCCTTATTCTCTTTAATTCTCACACCAGTGGTACAAGTTGTGATGTTAGCTCCTACTTTATGGAGAAGTTAACTTTGTCCAAAGTCACATAGTCAGGAAGAAGAAGGGCAAAAGTTGGAATCTAAGTATGTGTGGCTCCAAAGCCAATGTTTGTGTTACTACATCAGATTAGATAAATATTTAGGAAAGACTTTAACCGAGGAAATGACAAGCTCTCTAACCTCCCCGCCGCCCTAATTAAAATGATCACCTCGATTCCAAGATCAGTTGGAATAATAAAGAATCCCCTTTCTGAGAGGACTAGTACTTTAGAAATAGGTAAATTCATCTTAGAATTATGAGGTAAGGAGGCAGGATGTTGGTTTTTTCAAAAGATAATGATTGGCCTTAAAAAAGAAATTATCATTATCTTTGTACTAATACTCAGCTCATAGGACAAATTAACATAGTCGCATTGTGGTCTAGAGTTTTTCAACAAAATCAGAGTTGTCACAGGGTCAAGAGGACAGATGGGACTGATGGAAACAGCTTCAAAGGTGGGTGAGGTGTTCTGCCTGGAGAAAGTCTGGTGAGGAGGAGGAAGGAAGCTGACCATAGCTTGAGCAGAGGCTATGACCATATGTTAGAACAGAGAGACCAGTGGACACAGTGAGAAATGTTAATAACCTAAAGAAAAAAGAAGTGAAGAGTTACAAATGGCTCTAAGATCACTTATTGGGAAAGCTGATGTGCCTTTATCCAGTGTCCATGCATAGGGGCACCTGTTGGATCAATTAAAAATCTCAATTGTAAGCTCAATGAAGGCAGAAACTATGACTGTCTTATTTACCTGTATGCATACATATCTGATATCAAATATTTTGCATGAGTAAATAACCCCCGACTCAATATTTCTGCCTTGTCATAAGAGCATAGGCTCTAGATCTGGATTGTCTAGGTTCAGATCCTAGTTTTACAACTTACTCTATTTTAACTAGTCTCAGTTTCCTCTCTGTAAAATAAAGACCACAAGCACACTACTTTTTTGGTTCAATATGAAAATTAAATAACTTTAATACTTGTGAAATATTTAGAATAAGCTCTGACATATAGTGAATTCTCAATAGATGTTAATTAGTATTTTTTTTTCTTTTCCCTTTCTCCTCAAATCCTCTATCACTTATGGCAATTCTGGGGATGTTTCCTGAGTTAACTATGCACATGAACATCTATATTCTTTCTTGTCCTTTTTTTTTTTTCTGACATCTTTCATTCTTGCCTTGTTACCTCAGGAAAACCTATCTATTTTTCTGTTCCATTCTGAACCTAAAACATTGAGAAAGAGAAAGAAACAATCTAAACGTCCTTGGACAAGCCAGCTGGAATCAGTTATCATTCCCTACAATCTGAAAATCCCCATATTGACATCGGGACTTTCACATCATCAGCCTCTGTAGACACCTCTCATTACATTTTCTTTCCTCCAGCATCAGTGCTTGAGACAAAACATGATTCTTTATTCAATTGTATAGTCCTTTTTATTCTACTTTTTTAACTACTCATATTGGAGTCATCGCTATGGCTTTGGAATCATTTTTTCCATTGCAAATGTATGGTGTTTAAGCTATGCTTGAGGTGTTGGCCTAGCTTATAAACTTAATGTTATGTTGGCCTAGCTTATAAACTTAATATTATGTTGGCCTAGCTTATAAACTTAATGTTATGTTGGCCTAGCTTATAAACTTAATGGCCATTTGAAACATCATTTCTTTGGAAATATATATTCTTCATCCTAAACAACTGATTCAGATAGGAATGTTCTTACATGTAGATACATACTTTACATAGCCATGCATAATCTGTTTAACTCTGAAAACTTACTGAGGCAATATGTATTTTTATTTCCATATTACACATAAAAATATAAGATTCAAACATTTAAATAACTTACCTAAGGCACATAGCTAGCAGGACGGGAGAAAGAACTAGAGCTCATTTCTGTTTATTTCTAGTCCAAAAATCTTCCTGCTACATTAACCTCTTCCACCATATACACACTACATTAAATCAGGATATAAATGTGTATTTACAAAGAGAAGCTGACTAGCTGCTGAGTGATAGTGATGATGATGATAGAAGTTACACATTTTTTTCAGGAATAGTATGTGCCAGATATCATCTTAAGTGTATGATCTTAGTTAAGCCTCATAATAGTCATGAGAGATTGTTCTTTTCTCCATGTTCAAATGTAGAAAATAAGTCTCCTAGAAGTGAAGAATTTGTCGAAGGTTAAATCAACAGTAAGTGCCAGGATTGGAATTCAAATTCGGGTCTGTTTGATTCCAAATTCCACATTTTTTTATTACCTCCCCATTCTGCTTTCTTAATGGTGGGACGAGATGCATGCCTCCTGTTTCCAGCATGCCATTTAAGTCATGGGGTATATCTGACTGAAAAAGGTGGGAACTGCTGTAGCTCTTGATGATGAGCAAGACAACACCCAAAAAGTTGGCTAAACAGAAAAATGGGTGTCATTAGTTTCCGTATGATTCATAAACCCTTGGGAACAGATGATATTGTCCAAAATCTGAGAGAAAGGAACAGAAAAGCAGTGATGGAGGCCTGGGGTGACTCTCACCATCTGGATGTGGATGGAGGAAAAGTGGTTGGTTGAGAGACTCTGTTTTTCTAGGGAGACTTTTAATGAATCCTCGGGGAGACAATTTGTTACAAGTGAGCTTTTGCAACTTATTAATTGCCTTGAAACTTAATGGCATTCTGCAGAGTTGGAATTCCTTTTTCAGTCTGTGAAGACTCTTACTTTGTATGAATATTAGATTAATATTGTTCTGTATGCAATTTGTATATGCACTCTGAGTTAGTAGACTTTTTTAATGGTAGGACTGAAATATGTTTTGTAGAAATTTGAAAGATCTGTGTCAGGTTATCATGATTCTGTGCAGGAATGTTATCATTAGGAATGCCTTGTAAGTAGTTCTAATTTCAAGGTAATAAGAGATTTTTGTTCTGATCTGGTCACTGGAGAAATATTACTTCCTTTTCAGTTCTCTTTTTTATAACAATGTCTTCATTGGCTTAAAAAGAGCCTACCAATTTATTTAATGGCTCCCCAAATCATTATAATCAGCAAGAAAGTTCCAGACTGTGAAGTTTTAAACTTCTCTCATAAACAGGTATAAGTGAAATTACTTGAATGCCCTGAAATGCACTCATTTTGGGGATGCCCTGACTGATGGAGTACAATTTAAAAAAAAATTATAACAGATTAATTTCCCCACATTTATGCAACCTACTTTAATGAATACCTTAACAAAATCATGGTTTCTACCCCCTGAAATATAGCCATGCTCCTAAATTCTTCTCCCTATAATTACCACATTATTGGCATATTTTTTCAAAATACACATCTGATCTTGCCACTTCCCTGCTTAAAACCCTTCAATGGATTTCAATTACTCTTGGGATAAAAACCCCAAAGTCTTTTTGTAACTTCCATGGTCCTTCATGATCTGTCCCGTTCCACCTCTCTATCTTTATCTCCTGTCACCATCTCCACCCATGCTTTTCTGCTACAAGTTTTTCCCATATGTTGTTCCGTCTGCCTGGAATGTCTTTCCCTGTTCTCCCCACATCCTATTTCACTCCTTCCTCTTAAGTCTCAGGTCTTCTATTCTGTCTATGCTTCTTTGAGCAAGTATTGCAGTGTAAAGTATATAATGTTTTTCTAATAAGTACATTATGTTTATGTCTACCACTCCTACTAGGCTGTAAGAACAGGGGCTACTCTGTTATTCACACTTGTATTTGCAGCATGTAGTGCAGAATCAGGTACCTCATTGGTCACACGAAATGTCTTATGAATTAGTTAACATATCAAAGCACTTAGAAGTGTCTCTGGCACAGAATAAATAGTCTGTATGTATTAACTATGATTTTAATTGTTGTCATTGATATTGTTCATACTTTTCCTTTATTTGTAGATGTTGATTACAGGCTCTTGAACTGTGATATAGGAGCCTTAGGTCCTGGTCACAGGCCTGCTAAGTGGTCATTGCAAATATATCCAACTTTTCTGGCCTTCAGATTTCTTAGCCTTACAGGCATTTCTTAAGAATTTTATTTTAGAATCCTTGGAAACACAAATTCCCTTAAAAGCCAAAGTAAAAGGAAAAGAGAAGGAGATGGCTAATTATGAGGTTAATGATTTAATGATTTTTAAAAAAATTTCCAGCCTTTCTATCAGAGTATCCCTCACATTCCAGAGTAGTCCTTCATTTCCTAGACACAAAGAACTAACTTGTCATCAAATTATTCTCATTGGAGAGTCCTTATATCATTTATTCATCTGAATGAATAGCTGTCATTTTCCCTCTCTGGGTACTGGCTCAATTGAGAAACAAGTCATCAGGAGCACTATACTGCCATCTTTGTCACGGATAGAGCCAAAGTGGAGGATGTAGCTCTCCTGTGAGATCCAAAAGGACCTGCTATCTTTCTACCACTAGAGAGTAGAACAGCCTACTCAAGGGACATAGAGACTTTTTAGAGGAGACACACATACCCAGGGACCCACCTCTCACTGATTGGGGTGTAGAAAGGAGGGGAAAGAGGCCAAGTTCCCTGTGCACAAGACCTTTGGCAATTAACTCGGTCTGAAAACCTGGACCAATGGCCATCATCCAGGTCCAAGTAACTCAGTCTTCCACTGTGAAAAGGAGTTAAATGTGGGACAATAGATCAGCTAAGACTGACTGGCTATTGAACAAGGGAAAAAATATTGTCACTTTACATGTCAGTTATCTAGTGAATTTCAATTAAACTTTAGGCAGTTTCTAGAAATAAGCAAAATGAACTGGGTCATTAGCTGGTACTATGGAAACCAGAAAATACATTTTATTTATCTATCTATCATCTATATCTATCTATCTATCTATCATCTATCTATCTATCTGTCTATTTATCTATCTGTCTATCTATCTATAAAGCAGAGTAAAAAAAATAAAACATGTAGCCCAGGAGCCACCAGAATTTATTGGCTGTAACAAGTTGTCTAGGCTTCCCTGGGGCATTTGGGTTCTGAGTCTGAATTCCATTTGTGGAACGACAGGACTTGTCTTACGCAAAGGCATCTTAGAGCCCTGGGAAAGGTTTTTGGCCTGGGAAGACCTCACAGAGCCTGTGCCATCATTCTCTAAAGGTAATGTTGCCTCCCTAGGAGAAAAACCTTGCTTCTTAGAGCCTTGTCATATTTATATCTTCTCTTTCGTAATTTCTTTTAGGTTTCTTATACCTCAGGAGGATATTTTTATGACTACTTTCATTAAAACAATGGTGTTTTCTGAAGCAGTTGCCATAATACTACAAGTCTTTTGAGAGTCTATATATATATATGAACTGGTGTGTCTAAGTTTTACATATATATATATATTCATATTATAACTATTCAGGTATATAAACATAAATATAGTGTCATAGATAGTGACCTAACTAAGGAGTGACTTAGTCAACAAGCATGGTCAGCTTCTGCATCATGATTAGCAAAGAGAGTAGGAAGACAGCAGTGGCAGGTACTAAGTTGGCTGTAAGGCCAATTCTCAAGGAGGAAGCTCAGCCTCCCAACTGGCAGTGTCCAAAAGGGCACAGTGAATTTGACATTGTTACCTAAAGAGGTCTAATTGAGGAAGCTATAGCTGGCAAAGGATTCCAAGTGGCACTAATATTGAAATGTAGGTAGTCAGTTAAAGCATTTATCTGTCAAGACAGGAACCTGGGCAGTGTTGGAAACTTAGACAAGAAAATCAAGACCCTGGACAGAGGGGCTGCAAGGTTAGACTGGATCACAGAGTTGCTACCCAGGAGGTAGATTTATTTTTGGTCTCCAGTTGTAACTTTGAGCACATGAGGGCAAAGAGGCAGAAGATCAGTAATCACATAGTGGGTTTATGCAGTAGGGGTCAAAGGCAGGTTCCCCTTAGGGAACCTTCATAAATCCAGGTTTTTTCCAGAAAATAAAGTTGGTGACAGTACAATTTATTTTAATTAGCTGGTGGGAAAAACACATTAATGTATAGACAGCCTTATTCAGGCTTGGCTCAGGAGGTAGGTGAGGTGGAGTTTAAAGTCATAGACCATAGAGATTAGAGATGAGCCCATGTAAAGAAAGTAAAGGGACAAACACACAGTAGTATATATGCATTTATGGACACATAATCACATATTACAGTCAAAAAGCTTAACTCATAGCTGATTTCTGTCCTTAGAGTCAAAGGCTGAAAGGAGATCAATGCAAATGATTTTTGTTATTCTCTAAATGTCCCTTTTATCCCATTCAAAGTGATAGGTCACAGGAGCACAATGGTCAACAGGAGCAATTGTGCTTGAAGCCCACTTGTGCTTTGTGTAAAATATTGTCCAGAGATATCTGGTCCTATAGTAGAATAATAAAATGAAGTTTGAATAGAAGGTTGAAGAAATATGTACGAATCTGCAGGAGAGAGGATAACCAATTTAAAAGGCAGATTAAACTACCACAATGCTTGTTACTTAGTCAGACTCTATAAATATTTATTGAATGAGTTATACTCTGTTCATCCATGTAGTATCACAATCATGATAAATCATCCTGGAAGCAAAAAAGTTTTCTCTTGAAGCTTTATGTAATTTAATCTTTTTAACTGAGTGGACTATGTGAAGAACTGTTATCAGAAAGTGACCTGGTGTCACACATATTTCCCCAGTGGAGTTCACTGTTGAATATAGTATCATCATGAACAAATAGGTTTAGTCTTCATGAAAAAGACCAGAAAATATGGAAAAGTTGAGAGGGACACTTGTCACTGTGTCTATGTCACTATTGTGCACAATTCTGTTTTTAACTTTTAATTCTCAAGACATTTGCCTAAGAGTTAACCCCAGAGCAAGTGAGTCTTGAAGCCATTGTCCTCCACCTCTTTGGACTCTGCTGTCCATTGGCAAACAGCTAAGGACAAAAACTGATGATTCAGAGTCTAGGCCTAAGGCCAAAAGTGATTAACTCTGAAAGTCAATGAAAGCTGTTACCTGTGTTCCTCTGAGCAGAACTAACCAACATTTGTATTTTTTGCTATTCCCTGGCCTATAGTTACTCTGGTTATGGTAAACAAATTGCAGGTTGTACGACTTTCAACATAAATTGACAGGGATAGAATAAAGGGTGAGGAAGTCCCCATAAGTGATTTTTTAAACATCTTAGAGACTGGCATATTGTTTAAGGAGATACACTTAATTTGAAATGTACCTAATTCAGTAATTTTTGTAATTTCAATTCAAAATCCCTTTTAGTTCTTCCTCCAAAAGATTTCCTACCTCTAACTGTCATAATCTTCAGTGCTTTAGCAGGATGTTTTTCTAGGAAGTATGGGTTTTAGTATTTTTTATTTGTAAGTTTAAGATATTTTTAAAAATTTCCACCTAACCCAGATAATAATGCCACGATTTATCGAACACCTACTATATACTTGGCACTTATTTATAATATCTATAATCTCCTAATCTACTCTGTAATATAGGTCTCATTTCGATGGGAAGAAACACAGGTTGCATTTTGCGGAGCCAGGATTAAAATCCAGGTCTGGCTTTTAAAGTCTATGTTCTCCCTTAATCTGTACCATACTAACTATCTAAATTAGTGGGGATTTGGTTTAGCTGTATATAGTATAAACCTCAAATAATAGCAATTAAACAATATTTATTTCTCTCTTATGTAGAAGAAATTCTGAGAAAGGTAGCTCCATGACTGTCAGACTGTCTTTCTCCCTGCTCTGCTATTCCAGCCCATGCTTTCCATCTCTAAGATCATGTCCTGGCCCAAGATGGCTGCTGAGTCTTCAGCTATCAATCCTGGATTCCAGATGGCAGGGAAGAATTAGAAGGGGGACGAAAGTGATGTGTCAGGTGTCCATCTGCATTTTAAGAAGCTTTTCTGGATGTCCTATCCATCAATTTCCACTCACTTAAGATGACTTATTCATGTTTATAACTTCAACACATAGAATAGTGCCTAGCACAATGAATGAACAAATTGATGGAAAAGAGTGACTATGTCACTTAAATTTATATTGAGCCCAAGGGATACTTAAGACAACCTCAGATTTGTTGACTTTTTATTTATCTTTGTTTGCTTTTTAATCTACCAGGTAGGCCTGTCTCTCTCTGTTTCTCTTTCTCTCTTGTCTACACTCTCTTCTCAACATATAGATAGATAATCTGTATCCTTTCAACTTATTGTTTAGAGTTTGACTGACTCAGAACTCTCTTGAGAAGGTTCTCTGCCCTTCTGAAAGATATAATTTGACTAGGAACCCCACTTAAGCTAACCTAGCATTCTCCATTTAGTTCTACCAAAGCAGTTTCCACACTGTATTAGTTATGTTACAGTGAGGATCTTGATTTGTTCACCATTATATCATCAAAACTTGGAATCAACTTTAGAATATAATTGGTGTACAATAAATATTTGCTAAAAAGATGGGGCATATTCAAATGTGGTTCTAGATGATTAATAAACCTTTCCAATTTCACAGAACCTGTTATGGACCCAAGTCTCTGCCTTTAAGACCTATCTTCCATCAATGGAAGACAAAAATACAGCTATAGGAGGACAAAAACAAAACAAAACATCTAATTTCGCAAATTTGTTTGAAGCCAGCTGTCTTCCTCTTAGTTCCTATAATCACTTTTGAGTCTGTTCTCAGAGTAGTGATTGAGTCAGATGAATTTTCAGAAGCCAAGAATAAACCAAGAGGAGAAGCCCACACCAGTCATTGAAAAAGTGATAAAACTTGCTAGACTGTGCCTGCAAAAGAATTTATTTCAGAATTTTATATATAAGCCACCTTTTATTTTACCTATTTTTTTCTCTGCTGAGAACTCACGTACATGAAAAGTAGCCAAGACAATAGTCCTTCTGTTTGGCAGAGACAAGCATTTTCAACAGTGTTTATTTGACAGCAGGTCCCCAGAGCAGAAGACTGTGCAGCTAATCTTCTCCCCAGACCTGTCATCTTGCTCCTTCACCTGTAGGACATTTATAGAGTTGTAAAGCCTTCAGAGACACTGCTGCTGCAGGGTTAAGAATGGAATTGTCTCCGGTACATCCCTGAAGTGGGTAAAGAGTGATAGGGCTGTCTCATGTAGTGTTTGGCTTCTTAACCAATGAATGGGGCACACACTGTGGAGATGTGTGGCCTCGTGCCAGGAGTGTAAACCCCAGGGTAATCATGGCAAGTGACTGTTATTAAAGATTTGCTGGGAGAAGGTTGTCAATTTGTAATTTTTTAAATGATAATTAAGAACATGAAAATAATAATTTAAAGAATTTTAAAAGCTCTTATCATTAAGAATACTAAGCTCATAGGAATGTTTACGATAAAGTAAGAATCTTAAATGGTGCTTTGGACTGTGGGCCCCCAGACTCATTAGAAGAACACTGATCACATTCCTATAATGTTAGAGTGAGAGTGATGTGATGAAAAAGGAGCTTTGGATCGGGCAGACCTGAGTTCAGATTCTGCCTCTATTAGGATCTGCGTGACTTTGAACTCTTATAAGCTAGTTTCTCATCTGTAAAATGGAGATAATAGCGTTGGTCTTGCAGCTAGTATTATGATGAGTGACAATGTATGTAAAGTACCTAGCACATGTTCAATCAGTAGTGGTTTGTATTGATGTTTGGATTATTATATTACCAGATGCAATAGAGGCAGAATTGGAAATTGCAAGAGAGCTGTCATAAAATGGCCAGAATGTGATGGTTCTGTAGCTTCTGGTGGACTCGCTGGCGTCCCATCATAAGCACCCTACTCTTCCATTTCCCCCAGCCCTGGCCAGAGGCAGCATAAGATACACAACTAAGGTTACTCTTTTTCCTTCTGGTTTACTTATATACCAAGACCATATATTCTAAGAGTGTTTTCTTGATTTAAATATGATAAAGACTTAAGACGCCTACTTATATCCAGAAAACCAAAAATTGGAGGAAGAGAGAGAGCCTGCCCTCTCAGAGCTTACACATCCTATTGAGAATATGGACATCTTGTTAATGGGAGTTACAGTTAATAGAGAAGAAGCACAGGGAGGCTGAAACAGATTGGCATTGAACTTGACCATGTTATTTCTCTTTCCATCTCATTCAAGATGAAGTCTTAACTTCTTTGGATAGTATTCGAGGCGTCCAAGATCTGACCCTTACGTATCCATTTTGCTATCACTCTCATACACCCAAATCTCCAGTCCAGAACTTTTTATTGTGCTCACAATAGGTCCTGTTTAGTTGTGCCTCCGTGCCTTTGCATATGCTGGTCTCTGCAAGGAATGTTCTTGTCTCATTTTCTTTTCAGGTCAATGCTACCCTTTCTTCAAATCCTAACACAAGCTTTAATTCTTTTTACAAACTTTTCCCAACCCTTTCAATATATGGAATAAAAGCTTTTCATTCTTAATCCCAGGGGCCTATGTACTTTATTTATCATAGCACCTATCACCAATATCGTAAATACCTTTTTTTCCACTTGAACATAACTTCCTTGCAATAATCAGTGCAGAACAAATCTCAGTGGCTTACCACAATAAAGTTTGTCAGGTGGCCCTTACTGACTGCAAGGGAGTCTGGGAAATGTAATCAATATTTGCATTCAGGAGGGGAAAGAAACTGGGCCTGGTTCATCTTTGCCATAATATTTGAGGGCATATTATTTATCCCTACATCGGCAGCACTTTACAGTATAGATGCTAACTAGTAATTTATTGAAATGAGTTTAAGATTCTGACAATGAATTAGTCAATAAGTAGATGTGATGAGTCGAATATCAGAAGGGACAGTAATATATTAACTCTTGGAAACCAATTGATGCTAACAAAATGTGGGCAAGTTGGTATTTGGAGAAAACAACCATGCTTGCTATTCCCCTGCCTTGGCACACTAGTCTCCATGACCAGTGAAGTTTTCCTCCAGATTTGGGCACCTAGGATCCTTTCATCCTTATTCTCAGGCACTTTCCCCTTGTTTCAGCTTTCTTGCTATTTTTCAAACACACCAAGCATGGTCTCACTTCAGGACCTTCACCCTTGTTTCCCTGGTCTGAATTGTCCCCCCCACCCTGCCCAACAGCCACATGTTTTTCATTTACCTCGCTTAGGTCTTATCTCACATAGCATCTTTTCAGTGAGCTCTTCCTGGCTACCAGACTTCCTGTGTAATTTTTCTCCATCACAATTATCAAGATCAGATATACTATATATTTATTCATTTGTTCATTGTCATCTACCCCTACTTGAATAGATACCTACAAGGTCATGGAATTTTATCTATTTCATTTGTTTATTTTTAATTGTTTCTATCACTAGCATCTAGAACAGTGTCTGGTATATCGTAGATGGTCAAATATTTATAAATGGATGACTATCATTTGTTTTTTGCACAGTGATTTTTGTCATCTTGGCATGAAAATGGCAGACATTAATTTAACAATTGGATGTAAAAATGTTCTCAAAAATGTTTGACAATTAGACGTAGAAATGGAGGAGGGAAGAAGAAGATAATAGTAAATGGTGGTGGTGGCTAGGCTTATAGATTCAGAGATAAAACGCTATTTCTCTGAAAAGACACACCTGAAACAATTAGGGAATTTTTGGAAAGTATTTCTTCCCAGAATGTAGATTTTGATGCCATCCAAATATTCAATGGCTGCAGCTTGAAGGAATCAACTGTGGAGCTAAGTAAACTTATAATGAATACTTAAAGCATTTCAATTTAGTCTTGTCAGAAAGGTCATTCAGTAAAGAAGGCGTTTTGATCACAGCAATTCTCTTTGTATTTGGGATGCCGAGAACATTTGCCAAAACCTATCTTTAAAACTCAGCTGCTTAAAGAAGAAACAAAAACACTGTGGGATAGAAATTGCCAGAAGAATCCATTTAGCAACTTCTTTAATAAAGTCAGCCTAGAACGTTGGGCTCAGAATCAGATCATTATAGAAATATAGACCTGGAAAGGACATACAGGTGAAAAAAATCTGTATGTCTGGGGACAAGAACACAAATATTTATTGAGTGTACTCTCTATTGGGCACTTGCAAAACATTTCATACAGTATAGGCATTGCTATGTTCATCGGGTGCTCATATGTAGACTGATTAACTTGCCTGCTATCATACAGCAGGTGTGGAAAAGAGCTGGACCCACAGTGACTCAGAGTTTCAATAGAAACTTTCTCAGAGGTAAAGAACATTGCCCCCTCAAAATCACTCAGTTGTGAAATAATATATCCCAAATAACAACTCAAGTCTTTTAATTCCTAGTTAAGTGCTCTTTCCACCAGCCGTTTGCGTGTGTGTGCGTGCGTACTCTGTGTGTGTGTGTATGTGTGTAAGGATACAAAGGTAAATTTTGTGCAATAAAATTTACTTATTAAACATCAATTTATATTATTCTATGCTTTCATACTTCTTTCAATTTTGAATTTAAAGATTTTATTTATTTAAGAATAGGACATGAATTAATGTTTACCATTAATGTGTTTTTAATATTTATGCTTATTTTAAATTATTTATATTTTCATATTATCTATGTCTGTATCTCCATAATAATGATACTTTCTGCTTTATAAGAGATGCATTAGCTTTCATCGCTGCATGAAAATGTCTTGATAGCTTAATGCTTCTATTTTATAATGTTGATTACTTACCTACCAAGTGAGAATGGTGTCAGAATTTAGCAACACATTTGTATTTTTTCTCTAAGTGGTTTCATAAATTGCAAATAAGAACATCAAGGATTAGTATTAGCAATAATAATAGCTAACACAGTGTTTAATATGTGCGAGTCACAAGTTACCTTTTTGAAAATTCATACTAATTCCTTTTATCCTTACATAATCCTATTAGGTAAACATTGTTGTAACTCTATTTTACAATTAAGGAAATTGAGGCACAGACAGGTTCAGCAAACTGTTCAAGGTCATCTAATTGGCAAATGGCAGGGTTAGGATTCCAACCCAGACAACCTTGCTCCAGAGTCTAAGCTCCTACCCATTCACTATTGCTGCTTCTCAGGATGTATGTCAGGACTTTATACAAAATTCTGTGGGAGTCTTTATCATGCCCTCTCCTTTCCTACAGAAGCCTACTCTAGAGGCTATACCCATGTATTGGGTAGAGTCATACCCAATACATGCCACCTTGTCTCCTCTGATCCCAGAAATTTAGCAGAAACAACTTGGGTAGTTAGGTGAGAGCACATTTGAAAATATTGGGTGTTGTAGGACTTATTTCTGGGAGACAATGTAATGAAAAGAGCGAAGCCAGACCTGTGTTCACTTCCCACTCAGTTATTTTCTAGCTTCATGAACTTGGACATGCAACTTCTCTGAGTCTCAGAGTCTGCAGGTGTAAAGTTGAGGAAAGTAATGTCCAACTCTCAGTATTCAGTAAAACCTCCTTTAGAGGCAATATAGCTAAAGCACCTGCATTAAAATAGTCAAGTAATGTATACTCAAAATAATGGCATTCTCATCAATAGTACATGGTATAAGATGAACTAATATATGACTCAAGTAACTCAGGAAAAACTGGGTTAAAGAAGAGGCTATGTAAATAGGAGAACACATAAGGTTTGTCTACCATGAAAGGAAGCTTATTTTCAGTAGTGTGTCATTGTAATTCACAGCTTAGACTTTTGGAGTCATGCAAGTTTAGGTTTTGATCCTATTCTGATTTCAGCTATGTACTTCTTGGCTATCTGCCCTTAGGTAAACCTTCCTAAGCCTTGTTTCCTTATCTACAAGTTGGGGATAATTATAATTACCTTAGAAATTATTTAAATATAAGTATATAGTATGTGTGTATATTGTATATGTATAGTATATATGTAGTGTATATACATATACACTATATATCTACTTATCTGTCTGTCTATCATCTATCTATCTATCTATCTATCTATCTATCTATCTATCTATCTGTCATCATCTATCTATCTAATCTATCTATCCACACATCCAGTGGCATATGGAGCTAGCTCTTTGGTAGATATATCCATTCGGTATCAAATTATTTTACTAATGATGGGAAAAGTCCTTTGATATTTGAATCCTATACCAGTCAGAATTCTCTAGAGAAACGGAACCAATAGGAGATATATCTATGTATCTAGAAAGACAAATGAGAGAGAGAGACAGACAGACAGACAGACCGACAGAGACAGAGACAGAGACAGAGAGAGATTGATTTACAAAGAATTGATTGCATGATTATGGAGGCTAGCAAGTCTAAACTCTACAAAGACAATGTTCTAGTTTGAGTCCAAAGGCCAGAAGCTGCTGTAAAACCAGGAAGAGCTGAAGTCCCAGTTCAAAGGCTACCAGACATGACAATGCTGTTCTACTTGGGGAAGCGTCAGCTTTTTGTCCTTTTCAGGCGTTTGACTAATGGATGAGGCTTACTCACATAATAGAAGGCAACTTGCTCTACTCAGTCTGTGGATTTAAATGTTAATCTCATTCAACAACACCCTCACGGAAACATACATAAAGCACTTAGGAAAGTGTCTGGCACATTTGAAAGCTCCATAAATGTTATCTATCATCTTTATCATTGTATTAGTTGGCCATGATAACAAACATACCCAACATCTCAGTGATTTACAAAAACAACCCTTTATTCTTCACTCATGTTATCTGTAGCCTGAGAGTCAGTAAGGCTACTACCTGGCTAAAGGCTTACTCCCTTTGTCCTCTCATCCTAAAAACCAAGCTAAAGAAAGGTCTCTATCTGATATGTGCCATTCTCATGGCAGATTGTAAAAGCAAGAGAACTAGCAGACTTCTCCCAGTTTCTGCTAAGACATAGCACCTATCTTATCTACTCATATTCCATTGGCCAAATCATATAATATGGCCAAACCCAAAATCAAAGGGCAGGATATATAATCTCTAAGAGAAAGTGCAGTGGACAGGCACTAATATTGAAAATATTGAAAACAATAATATAGTCTACTATAATTATTGAAGAACATTTTATTATTATCGTATATAGGGTGCTAGTGGAGAATGGGAAAAGATATGGTGGAAATTAGGTTGAAAAGAAATACAGGGTCCAGAGCATCTCTAGAAATCAATCTTATTTTTTTTGGATGTACTCCAAGCTTTTTGGTCTACAGCATCCTACCTCTCATCCCTCCTGCTTGGTTTTCTGCTCTTTGTTTTATGAGTCAATCTCTTAAACTCTAAACATTAATTTGAAAAGCTGGGGCCTTTTACCACATGTTACAATATGTGGTAACTTTGACTTGAATTATAAATAGAAAAAAAAGTTTGTTACCTCTATTATTGATGTCCTGACTTTCTGTTTTCAAAGTACTATAAACCTTTGTCAAATCTTCTATTAATTATAATTGTACTTGCTAACTTAGAGTCGGTTGTCATTTTTATTATAGCCCATGAATTTGTAATTAAGCCATTTGAAATAGATGAAATTTGCAACTGTAGTGAGTAAATAATTTAGACTTTTTTTTTTTTTGATAGATTTGAGGAGGAGGCTTGGAACTGAAACTCCTTTTAAATGGGACTGTATATACACAAATGTTATTGACAGCTAATTCTTGGCACTAAATTATGATTATATGAAGTTGTTATCCACAGAATAAAGAGAATCATTTGAAAAATATTAAGAAAACATTTCATAGAAATATGACTACAGCGTTTCTTCACTTAGAGGAAGGAAGAAGGCTCATGGAATAAAAGAGCCTTTATTACTTTGCCTATAACTTTACTGTGAGATTAAAAAGCTGAATGCTAGTTGTCAGCAAAGGGAACTTGGAACTTCAAAACAGGAACCCTGTAGTCCTGGCTTGGCCACTGAAGTATCAGATCTGGGGGCAAGACATTTACAAGCGCCTTTGAAGCAAGTAGGTGGGGGAGAGGAGTGGAATCTACTGAAATGATGGACATCTTCCCAGGTCAACATGTACTTAAAGACTAGATATGAGAACCTGGATCTAGAGTTTGGGAGAACCTCAGGACTCAGATAGAAAGGGGCTCCAAAAGGTTCAGGAATAAGTGTGGTGTTGTGAAAGACTAAAAACATTGAATGGTATTCATTCAAAGAGTGTACTTTATGGCATATGAATTATATTCTAATTTCAAATTTTTTAGCACAAAAAGAGAAAGAAAAAGAAAAGAAAGCAAGCATGTATTGGGCCTTCCTCTGGAGTTAAAATCTGACAATATAAACCTAGTTCTGACTTTGAAATTAAATAAATTCACCCATAACTAAAAGTGATCACTTATATTTACTCTTTTATAATAACTGCTTTTAACAGTAACACCTTTGATATTGTATATTCAATACCTGTTCTTCGAGATGGTATGGTAAACATTTTGTAACATCTTTTTGCTTATTAAAAGGCTGTGACTTTTTAAAAAAGAAATAAATGGAGTAACTATATAATTTGTCATCCAGACCAATTCATAATGGTTATCGAAAGCACACACAAGTACTTAGAGTCAGTAGTAATAAATCAGGATAGTTCTAGACAAATAGGACTTAGTGGGATAGAGAGAACTGGAGAGATAGCAAATAAATACGGCCCTTTATTCTTGCCTCTTTTATTTATCTGTTTATTTAACAAATATTTGCTGTCCTCTTTTGTCTACTTTGGAGAAGCACAGATGCATAACATGTGGTACCTGCCTTTTAAGTTATCCTGTTAATAGACTGTTGGAATAGATTATAATTTGTTTGAGATAACCATAGTTTGCTCTCGAGTCCAAGGCATGGATCTTTGATCTAGTCTTGGATCAGGGAAGAGAGCAAGAAGGAGGAGGTGGTGAGGTTCCCTGGAATAGATGATATTTGAGATGATCTTCAAAAAAGAGAAGGTAAAATGTGGGAGAAGATTACTAAGGAAAAGGTACTTTCCAGTAATAAACAGGAAAAATGATTTAGCTCATGAAGGTGGTCTCGTTGGCTAGGAAATTGGGAGAAAATAATGTTGTCATTTGACTTCTTAGGACTGAATTTTAGCTGGCTGACTCAAGAAACACACAATTTGTTACAAGCAAAATTCATGGCTTTACATTTTTTCAGTTCTCAGGTTTAATTCCTGACCGAAAGGATCGGAACAGGACCTCCACTAGGCAAAATCATGCCTTCTCAGAAGTGACTGTTTTTAAAAGTGGTGTATGGAGGGATTGCTGGGTCATATGGTAGATCAATTTTTAGTTTTTTGAGAAACCTCCAGATTGTTTTCCATAGTGGCTGTACCAATTCGCAGTCCCACCAGCAATGTGTGAGGGTCCTTTTTTTCCACATCCTCTCCAACATTTGTTATTACTTGTCCTATTGATTATAGCCATTCTAACAGATATGAGATGGTATCTCATTGTGGTCTAAAAAAAAAAAAAACGTGGTGTATGGAGAATTTGACTCTAAGGACTGATAATCTATTACTAGCAGCTGAAGAAATGACTGTGACGGCAGAGAGATAGTTTGGGCGGAGGGCCATGTTATTATGCCACATATGTTTCCATTTGTGATTCTTAGCATAATCTGACCTTTGTCTAAATTAGAGAAATTGTGGAGGAAAAAAGATAAAGTCCCCAACCCCAAAAAATATAGTGGAGCTGAGATTTTGTCTAGGTGTCATCATATTCCCTTTCTCTTTAACCTTGATCTTCAATGATCAAGGATTGTACCAAGTGCTGCCAATTGGTTTCTAGATTCTAGAAACTTAAATAGACCCCCCTCTCTTTCCTTCTCTCTCTCTCTCTCTCTCTCTCTCTCCTAGAAAATTAGGCTTTATAGATCTTACAATCACACACACACACACACATGCACACAAACACACACACATGCACACAAATATACTAAATGATGAGCATCTCACAGAGAGGAATAATTTCTTATTCACTTTTGTATCTCAAGCTTCTACCTCAGGTTTGGCTCACAATAAATTCTGAACTATTAAGTGGTAATAAATTTTCACTAAAAAGCACACATAATAGAAATTTACATTTTATGGAACTCTATAGTTTTAAGGCACATTTACAATCCCTATTTATAATCCCTAATGAGGTGGGCATTAATTCAATTTGAATTTTATGTGAGAGGGAATTGAAATTCAGAGAATGAAGTGAGTCTTCATATCACATACAGTTTAAGTCAGAGGTAGAACCTAGGAACTCTTGGCTTTGAATCTAATCCTCTCTTTAAATTATAATTGCTACATTTGTGAATATAACTTATTCTCCTCCATTCTTCAAGGTAAATGCTTCTGATGCTCTAAGAAGGAAAAAATAAAACCATTCATTGTTATTCAACAGTCCTCAAGCCAGGAAACTATCTCATAACATCTGTATAATATGCAGGAAAAAAAATACTACCCACAAGAATATATTACAAATAAGCATTGTATATTGATATTGTTTTCTATATACAGATAATCTAAGTGACTTTACCTGTAGTAAGTTTAGCGTGGAGTATATAGATTCGCAAAGTCATACAACTTTATTTTATGATCCATCTGTAGACCCTGGAAAATGTTGCAGACTAACTTTAATTAATCATCACTGCTTGAATTGATTTAGATCCTCCTACTCCCACATTAAACTGTAATGTATTCTTTATAAAAATGTACAACTTGAAGTTAATTTGAGTCCTTCAGGCCAAAGAGTTTATTTATAGCATGTGGTGAAACATTTTATGGCCCCAATTTCAATTAAATCATAAATTCAGGAAGTAAGAAAAAGAAACAGGCCTACTCAGTCACCTTGCCCTTGTCAGAAGGAATAAGATCTGCATCTGTGGTATATTTCCCATTGCTCGGGTCAATGTGTATATTTATATATCTCTTCATAGTCAATGCTGCTGATGAAAATGGCTTTTATGTGAAAAAGCATAGATCATAAGGCTAATGTAGGATGTAGATTTTTCCTTCTCTTACAGAATGTTCCATCATAGTCTAATTCAAAGCCAGGAATATTTTCTTTAGGCCTCAACAAAAGCAGCCCTTGGCCTCCTTGCCTCAAATCATAGTATTTCTATTCTGAGTCAGGTTGGTCTGTCCATCATATTACTTCCTTATTGGAACTTTAGAGAGGTATCAGACCAAGATTCAGGAGGTCATCTGGATATAATACATGCCCAACATGATGATAAAGATGCTGAAAATAGCACCAACTACAACATGCTGGATGTTTAGCCAGAGCAAATGGGTCATCAAGGTGCCCCGTGAAATACTGGAGTTATATAAACGTCAAATCCAGTATCCTGGGAGTTGAGAAGGATGCTGTGTAGTAAAGAATTTAATTTTGTCCATAGAGGTCTAGCCTTTGCCCTTGTTTCTTGGGAGTTAATCTCTAGGCTCTTGGAATATTTTACCTGATAGAAACATTGTTTGCCTGTCACTTTGGCCACTGGACAGTCTAACTGTGATTTACGATGAGTGTTTTGGGCCATGTGGCATCAGTTCCACCTCTGGAAAGGCTAGAGAATAAATATCAGGCATGTGGTCAATATGTGATCGAACCCCAATGAAAAGTCTGAGCTCTAAGACTCAGGTGAGCTTCTCTCCTTGGCAGTAATCTGTACATATTGTCACACTCAGTGCCAGGAGAATAATGTGCTCATAATTCCATGAGGACTCAACAAAAGCTCCACGTTTTGTACCTTTTTGGACTCTGCCTGATAGATTTCTTTCCTTGGCTGATTTTAATCTCTATCCTTTCCCTGTAATAAATCAAATTTGTGAATATAACAACTTTCAGTGAGTTCTGTGAGTCTTTCTAAAGGATTATCTCATTTGAGGGTTGTTTTGGGAACCCTCCAAAGTTACAATCGGTATCATAAGGAATAATGGTCTTATGTGAACCATGTACCCTCTAAAACTGGGAAAAGGAACAATGGACAATTATAAGCTAATTTAGACAATTTCACAATTTTTTTTTCCCTTGAATCTGTGAGATCTGTGTGTAAATGTGTGTGTTCCTTGCTCCACAGTCACAAAAGCACTGTTTAGCCCCAAATGGCTGATGGAACCTCTAGTAATGGTCATATCTAGATACTAGATATCTAGAAAACATCAAGAGCTATTGCATCCAGAAGTTTACTGGTAGACAAAGGTTACATTTAAGAGGAGAGCATTCCACTCTAGACCTAAAACAAACTGAAAGGAAGTCTTTGAAAGCATGATTAGAGATCCAATGGCAGTTAAGGAGCAGATTTCAGAGCCCATTCCTTAGGTCTAGGATCAAGGACAGACTGGACTTTAAAGAAAGCAGGTCTTGCAAAAGCAAGACAAAATCCACCCTGATGATGTAAGAATTGATTGAAGCTTGATCAATTGATTGACTTGATCCCAAGTCAGTTAGAATTATATTTACCTGTGACAGAAATCTTGAAATGAAAGAAAATATTTCTTTTTATATACATAAATGAAACCCAGAAATAAGCAATCTAATCAAGGATGGCAGCAACATGATCATCACAGACCAAGGATCCTTCTATCTTATTGTTCAGCCAAACTCAACATAAGAAACCCATCTCCTACCCAAGACAGCAGTTCAAGATTTAGCCATTATGTCTGTATTCTATCCTACAGGAAGGAGAAAGGATGAGAAAAGTGAAGAAGCTACTCTCCCCCAACATTCCACTGCTATTTGAGAATAGGTTCTACACAAAACAAGTCTACTTAAAATGCATTGTCCAGAACTAAGTCAAGTAATCATATCTAGCTGCCAAGGAGCCTGGGAAATGTGATCATTATTTTAGAAGATTATGCACCCTGAGCCCAGTTAAGAACTGGGGGATCATCTAAGGAAGAAGGAATGGTGTCTATTGGAGGATAATTAACAGCCTTTGCTATAATACTGAGTCAATGAACAACCATATTAAATTTTGCCTAGGACTGGTGTTGAAACCAGAGCCTACAGATGAACTTAGCCTGTTGTATGTGACTGCTCTCAGAGGAAGAGTACTGCAGGAGCAAGGAGCCAGGCTGACCACTGTCATGTCTGTGGCTCTTAGCTCCTTGCTGTGGCTCCTGTATGCTGTTATTCCATCGGAGACTGCCATTTGCCATTGCTTGTTTAGTTCACACATTATTAAGTCAACTCTGCAAGCTGCAGTGCTCTGAGACCTTCTTTCTGTACATTTTCTGGAAATTCAGTTAAAATATATTTTTTTATTATTATTAATATCCCATTGTTAAAAGGTCTAGTACATACACTTGAGTCAGTCGCATCTGTTTTTGAATATCTGCTTTATCCTTTATTAGCTACATGACCCTGGGAAAGATTCTTGATCTCTCTGACCCTCAGTTTTATCATATGTGAAATGGAGAAATAATACCTACTTTCAAATTAGTTGCTAAGATTAAAGATAAAGAGAATACCTGACCCAGAATTGGTGCCCAATAAGTAGCAATTATAAACCAAACAGTTAGCTTGGACTGATCATGACTTGATAAACATAGACTTAAGATTTGTGAGGGGATAAATAAAATGATTCAAGTGCCTAGTATGCTCTAGGTATTTTAAACACATTTTATCCAATCTCTATAACAATCTTTTGAGAGTTAATCTTATTTCCAGATGAGGATATCAAGGGTATAATACTTTTGTGATTTTCTCAAGTTCACTTCATTAATGTTGGAATTGAATCCAGGTCTATCTGTTTTCATTATGCTTTAGATTGTTTAAATTCAACCATCCTATTTTACAATTAAGGGGGAAAAGAAAGTTGAGACTTTTCCGTCATCTCAAATACAGTTTTTAACAGAATATTAGATCTCTAACATCTAGCCCAGGGTCCTCTCTCTCTTCCTTGCTACATGATATGTAACATATTCCCTTTGTACCACCTTTGATTATATTCTTAGTATGAATTAGCATTTTTTCCATTTATCTGAACTTTGAGTGTTTTATGTTATTTTACTGATCCACCTTTTAAAAATATACTGACTGACCTTTTCAGCAATCCGACCTATATGGTTTTAAGGTGATTTTTGTTCTTGATTTGAGCAAGTCTAATGGATGCCTTAGCAAAGAATTGAACAGATGTTGGATCTATTTCCAAATACTTTAGGAGGATTGGACTGGATACATGCGTGGAAGAGTTCCTTTGCTACTGACAGATGAATTGGAACTGAATGTATCATGATTCTAACCGGTCGATGCATGCCATATGGGAAAACAGTCTTCACTTTGTAGGATAGAGTTTCTCTCCATGCAGAGGTTGTGTGCCAGAGCGAGATTTGTCGAGAGTGTCTGTACGATCTCCTTGCCTTTCCTGTGCATGGTGAAAATTGACCCGATGTAACAAGTTTTTATCTTTATTATAAAGTCATGAATAAATTAGTCTTGCTTTCTACTCTGAGGCCCATATCAATATTCTGCTGTAATGTTGACGGTTTTAGTGAATGGTAATGAACTGGCAAAATGCCATCCAGAAGATTTTTGCACTGGCAAGTGAAACATTTGCCTGGGTGGATGAAAAGGCCCCTCATAGAAATTAAGAGTAGCAATTGCATAGTTTCTGGCCATTTACAAGCATTTGCACATATACTTAATTCTCACAACTACCCTATAGGAAAACAAAGTAGGATTTGTCATCGTTTTACAGACGAGGGTAAAGAAGATAGAGAGATTATGACTCGCCCAAAGTCATAAAACCACGAGTCACAACCAGATCTTCAAGCTCTTGCAATCTCTGCTGCTCTGTATTTCCAAACTTGGACCCTATCTTCTACATATTCCTTTTCTTTATGGTTTAGTATTTTTTGCTTAAGAAATAAATGCAGTGGCCCATAAACTTTATTTTCTGCTCTGTTCACTAGTAAAATTATTTAAGATACATTCAAGATAACAGAAAATTTCAACTCTTGGATCAAAGGAGGCTGGGGATTATTTGAGCCATTGGATTAATAGTCTTGTTCACACATAGAACCCTTAAGTAGACTACTCAACATTAAAATATATGGAGTCAAAACATGTTTGTGTTCTCCTGAGGCTTTTGCCACTCTTTATAGAAATTGAATAACCCTGGATTGTAGGTCGAGTTCTGCTTCTGTTTTCATTTTTTATATAATATGAGATAGGATGAGATGCAGTGTGGTGGGAGGGAATTGAATGGATTACATCACCCAACAAGACTCTCAATAAAACGTATAATGCACAGGGCAAAACAGAGCTTTCTTTATATTAAAAATAGATGGATGGCCAGCATTTCAATTTTTCATCATGCATTTTTTTTTAACGGTATGTCACAAATAGAACTTCAATTAAGAGGAACAGGAATTCAGAAAGGTGCTGAAACTTTAGATATGTTTCTACCTCATGGAGGCTGCTTTTTTAAGTAATCAGAATGGGAAAATCCTTTTTCAAAGCTCTCTCCTATAAAGAGACAGGTGATCTGATAAATAGAGGAAATGAGGAAAAAGACAGTGCTAGAAAATCAGATAGAGCCAGAGCTACCTGGGCATCCTAAGAGAAGTACAACAGCAAACTTCTCCCTTTTAACTTCAAGTCAGCAGTCCCTTCTGTAGTAAGGGGACAAATGTGATAAAGCAAAAGGTTGATGCCAGGTAGCTTTTGAGCCAACAAACAGTTTCTTTGTGCCAAGTATAAAAAATAAGCAAGATCTGGGCTGTGACCTTGGACTCACCAGCCAACAAGAGAGGGAAGCAAATAAATATTACAAAAAAAAAAAAAAAAGCAAGTCCTTTCATAGAGGTAAGAATAATAGAAAAAATAGAAGGACCTATCAAATAATGACTGTGGGCCAACTTTGTTTTGTACTTTCATTATTTGATTAGATTATCCTAATGACTTTGTGGGACAAATACCATTTTATTTAAACATGAGCGAGGAACTAAAAATCAGAGAGGTTAAGTGACTTGGCAAAGGTTTCACAGCTAGCACATGATATACCACCCCCTCCCTAAATATAAAAATAAGTGATCATAGTCCCCACCCTGGAAGAGTTGAACAAGAAGACTTTGGCCTTGTCCTGTAGATTCCAGAGATTGCAAGTGGACAGTGGATGTTACCAAGAGGCTCATTACAATATAATTAAGATAGAGCTTCTTGAAAAGGACTTCAGTTGGACTTGAAACTACTCTGGATTTCTTCCTGCATGTTTCAGGTCTGGAATCATATCAGCTTTGGTTATTGAAAATCTAAGGTTGGATTCCGTGATAGCTCACTGTTAATCTGCACTATCTGGTTAAGCACGCTGACTCTTGCTTTAGACTGCCTAGATTCATGTCTAGTTTCTTCCATTTGTTAGTTCTGACATTAGGTGAGTCACTTCTTAAGCTTCAGTTTCCTCATCTATAAAGTGGGGCTAATAATAATAGCTATCTTAAAGGGTAGTTAAAAGTTTTAAATAAAATAATGCCAATGGAACCTAAGACTGGTTTGTTATATTTAGTAAGTACTCCAAAAAATAATGATGATGATGATTTTTATTGAAATAGCCAATAAAAAGAACCACTAAAGTTAACTGTATCCATTTGGTTAGAAAAGCTTCACTTCTTCCTGTTCTGTAGTATTTGCGTAACTCTGGATGCAATAATTCTATTAAGGACGGAGGTCTTAAGTGTGACCCTTGATACCAAGGTTTTTAGTAAAGCCAAGATCCAGAAAACTTTTCAGTAATAATAGGAAGATGTTATGTGTCATAAGACAAATAAAAGTGGAATCCTCCAAAACGAGAATGAGGGCAAAGGTCACTCTTCTGTCTTCTGGTAAATTTCTCACTATTTGAGATGGTCCCAGGTGGTTGGAATCTGGACTCAGATGGGGCTGTTGGTGTTAGATAAGAGACTATTGCACGTAAGTTCTTGTGCTGATATGATAGAAATTACACTTCATAAGGTATTGTTTATTTTTTTAAGTGGAAGAAAGGATTTTTGTGACTTAACATAATAAGCTATGTTGTGAGAAAATGTAATTTCGTGAGCTGAACTGGAGACATCTATAACCTTGTTCCCATGATCCTGGAATATACCATGAAAGCTGGAGACGCTGTGAGCCAGTCCAGCATCTAACTTTTTCACATGTTTTAAGATCTCAAAGAGTCATGAGTATGAGTATATAGATTTTAATACAAGTAACAATGTAGTGGTCATAGTTATTAGAAAGTGGAGGAAGTTCTTTGGGAGATCAAGAATATCCCTGTAAATATATGAGAAGAAACAGGATTAATATATGGCAGGAGAGTTTTAGAGGGAAGACAGAAAAAGATGGATTAGCCTAGAAATATAATGGCCAGATGATTTTGAAAGCAGTGATAAAACATTAGTAAGTAGCATAAACAATTTGAAAAGATGAGGAAATGTCCTGTGTTACTGGAAGAGTAAATATTGTAAACACATCACTTCTTTCCAAAGTGAGTCATAGGTTTAACGCAAGCCCAGATGAGACATTTGTGTGGTTGTGTGTTTGTCTTTTCTGTTTCCTCATCTTTATTGTAGTTCAATAAGAGATAATGACAGAAGAATGGGAGATATATGAGAGTTATTGAAGAAATATATTTAACAATGACTGTTTACTGATTAAATGAGTTTGATAAGGAAGGAAATCTAGACTAATGCACAGGTTTCTGTCTCAGGAGATTAGTTGGGTCATCGTGGCTTTCACCATCACAGGCAAAACAGGAGAGAGAATAGATTTAAAGAGTAAGGTGATAAAATCAGGTTTTGACATTTTAAATCAAGTTGCCTATGTTATTTCTAAAGGAATATATTTTAGAAAGCTATCGGATACAAATATCTAGAGCAGAGAAAATAGATCTGGACTAGATTAATTAGACAACATCAGCACATAAAAGTCATAGTTGAAACAATAAGTATGGATGTAATTACTTGGGGAGAAACTATAGACCAAGAGAAAAAGACTGAGCCCTGAGAACACCCAGAATTTAAGGAGAGAATGGAGGAAGAGGGTGCCTTAAACGGAACTGAGAAACAGAAGCTAAAGAGGTAGAAAATCAATTGGAAGAAAATGGAACCATAAAAACGAAGGCATCGAAGAGGAGAAAGAAGTTAACCAAGTCAAATAGCTCAGAAAGGTCAAGTAAGATCCTGTTTACTTTGATGCAAATTGATACAACCTTTTTGGAGAGCATATTGGTAGTACCTTTCAGTTTTTATAAAGCATAGACCCTTTGACTCAGTAATTTTATATCTAGGAATTTAGCATGCAAATATACTCCACAAGTACACAAAACATATCTATAAGAAAGCTCGTTGCAATGTTTTTTTGTTACAGCATAAACTGAAAACAAATGAATATATGACTATTAAATCTGTATAGTGTATCTACACAATAGAATATAATGCAATTTTTAAACACTGGGATCAGTATATATTTATAGGGAAAGCCTGGAAAGTACACCACACACACACACACACACACACACACACACACACACACCCCACTTAGAGTTAAAAGGGTCAGAAAAATAAGTGCCAACCAGAATGTTCATCCAAATCGAAAGATAGTAAAAGAAAATATATTTATTTTTAGGAAATTCTGAATAGCAATTTAGTGAGAGGCTAAGGAAGCAGGAGCCCAGCTTTTTTGGCTTTAAAGTCCAGATCTGCTACTTACTAGTTACAAAATATTGGGAAGTTTTTTAATTTCCTGTGCCTCACCTACTATCTTTTGCTTTGGATGAGCACTCCACTTGGCCCTGTTTTCCTGAACCTTTTAACTCCAAATAATGTCTCAATTCAGTAATTAAAATGTCCGGTTTTTTTTTTTTCAATAATAGTCTCAATGCAGTAATTAAAATGTCCAGTCTCACACCAGAAGTCCCATATCCCCAATACCTGCAACAAAGAGAGAGAGAGAAGATTCTTTTGCATTTGGTAATTAGAGTCATTGGAGGCCTCCACCAGGAGTAATGAGGGAGGGCCCAATTGCAGTGGAGAAGGAAGGAGTAATTGGTGTGGAAGGGATGGAGTGAGTATTGACAGACTTCTGAGCAGCAACAGAAGGAAAAGTTGAAATAAAAGAAAGATGTATTTAAAGAAGTGAGGTTGCTGAGGATGTGAGAAAGAATGGATGGGATTCTCAGCTCAGGGGGTGCATTAGTTTTGGAACAGAATACACACACATAGAGTCCACATATAGGGAAAATCAACTGGAAACTAAAAGGTTCCTGTCTGCTTGATACCTTCAATTTGCTCTGTACAGGAGAAGAGATGATGTTATGGACTCAAAGAGTGTGGAGGTCATTGGGATAAGTCTTGGAAGGAAAATGGGAAAGGGGAGGTTCCTAGAGTCACTCTCTAGGATTTCTGAGCAGTTTTAAGAGCTAGTCTGAGTTTGGAGGTCATAGATTTATGGAAGAACAGGATCTGTGTGGCTCTGTGATTTTCTCTGGAAGCCTCAGCAGCAGGGTTGCAGGATAGAGCTATGGAAGAACAGGATCTGTGTGGCTCTGTGATTTTTCTCTGGAAGCCTCAGCATCAGGGTTGCAGGAGTATGCCTTCCGGGCCATGCTGCAGGCTGTCTCAGAGAAGCTCCAACACCAAATGGGCCAAAGGCAAGAACTGCCCCTCCTCACTATTTTGCTGCAAGCCAGCTCCCATAGGCAGCACAATCTATCAAATAAAGAGGAGAATATTTTGTATAACTTCTTCTTGAAAAAAGCAGCACCTTGATTTCCCTGTTTAAAAACAATAAAAAACACTGACTAGCTCAACAAATCACATCCACCTTGAATGGCTTTATGCAATAATACCTAATTCATCAACATGCAGATTCAAACATTTGGGTTTCTTTATTTAACTGATGAAATTCTCATCACCCTATTCATTACTCTGCCTTTTTCCTTTACTCCTAATAGCTACTGCTTAGGGCTTTATGCTATAGGATGTTGAGTTGGTCTTATCAAAAATGAATATTTTCTGTTGAGTATCACAATTCATCTTAATATTTTATTATAACCATTTTGAAAGCAGTGTATTTGGACACTGTGACACTCTATAAAGAAACTGTTACCAGGGGATTAGTAGAACGTTCCTTTTATTAGAGAATCTTTAAAATCACATATAAGATCTCAAAGATTTGTGGAACTTTGGAATACATGGCCGTCTTCAAGATTCAAGGGAGAAAACAAAGAAAAAACATGCAGAAAATAATGATCCAGATGTAAAGATAATATAAGTTGAGTATTTCGAGACTCCTAGCCTGAATCATTAGAGGATAAATCAGAGAAAACCCTAAGTGTCTTTTTTATAAAAATTTACATTTTATTAACTTTGGTTGCTTTAGAATATATATTTATTCATAGGAAATCCGAATTACTCAGAAATGAAGAGAATGGTACAATAGAGAGAGAAATGAAACAAAATAAAATGGAAGTCAAGAAGCCAGAGTCTTGCCCTTGGATTTCAGTTTCTCATATGCATTTCATATACTTGGTCCTCTTTATTATACTGGGAAGAACTGGTATTTATTCTGAAAGCGCTCACGTATGGCACAAACACTCTCGAATATAGGTGTTTGTACCTTTTGCACTAATAACAAAATAGGCCCCTGTTACCTAGGTAACAGAACCAGCTGTTTCTTCCTTTGTGAAGTGATGAGTATGCATAATCCATCTCTAAAATCCCCTTTAGTCCCAATTACATATCATTCTATGTGGCCTCTAATTCTTAAGGTGGCCGTAATGGAAAGGGCCAAATAAGATAATTGACGTAGAAGAGCACAGGTTTGGTGTGTTACGTTGTATAAGTTACCTAAGCTTTTTAGGCATTTTTTTTTCATCTGTAAAAGAGGCTAATAACTCCTACTTTATGAAATTATTGTGAGGATGAAATGAAGTAATGTATGTCAAGCACTGAATGCCATAACTATCACATAGTAAAGCCCCAATAAATGGCATATGTTATTAACATATGTACTAATACATATCATATTACATATAATATTATATATAACATATATTATGTTATATTATATATACATATATATAACTAGAAAGGTACAAGAGTGCATATCATACTTGCTTTACATGAAAATCATACTCCCACCCAATTTGGGTAATACATTTCTAGCAAGTCTAGTAGTTGATCCTTTTTGTCTCCCAAATCTGTAACACCTCAATAACAGAGGTTATCACACTGAACTGACATTAGTTATTTGTCTGTGTCACAGGCTGAATGTGCACTCTTGCCTGCAAGTCGTCTAAGACAATATAATGAGCAAGTAATGGGTCCTCAAGGAGAATATGATTTAATGGCCGCTTGGTATCCTGTAGGTGTATGAAAAGAATTAGTCTTAGAAGTTTTCTCTTTATACAGAATAAAATTTTGACTATCAAACTTAATTTTCAAAACATTTCTGCTGATCTACTTCAAGGGCCTGGATAAGAATAAGGTAGTCTGATGCCTAGGATCTGATTAATGCTTATCTTTCTTGTTATTAATTTCCTTGAGTAAATTACAGCCAAATATGTATTATCACCTATTTCATAACAAATATTAATTTTGTGATTATAGCTGTAATTCTAAAGGAGGCATCATTGTTATTATTCTTTTATGTGTATGTGTACAAAGAATTGTTCCGACCTAAACATTCTCTTCTACTATTATTTCTTCAGCTGGCAAAATCAGACTTACCTTTCTAGAAACTTCTAAAATGTACTTCGTATATGCAGCCTTTCTTAATTGATTCAGGTGGAATTAATCGTTCCTTTCTTTGTGCTTTTAGAGCTTTTTTTATACCATTCATGAATACAATGTTTATTTTATATGGTTTATATAGTACACATAAATTATATATTATTAATGTCTACTATATATGTTACAAATGTCTGTAGAATTTACAAATTTGTATTATAGTTTTTAACATTGATCTGTCTCATTCTCTCTTTCAATACCTACATACTCTGCTCACACAAAGACAAATACTGTGAGCTTCTCAATGACAGAGACTGTGCCTTAGTTATAGCTTGTTTTGATAATGTGTGAAGAAAAGATGTGCTCTCATTAGACATCTGCCATA
>NW_006494614.1:53876119-53892523 GCF_000325575.1 Pteropus alecto | reverse complement strand
ATGATTCATTTATTTTATAGGTATGATGATATTAATTAAGCTAAACTCTCTGCAAACAGTACTCAGCAGGGATTGACTAATAGCTTTATTTTGTTGTGTTCCTTTATTTGAATGTAAAACCCTTTGCTCTGAGTTTTTTTTCCGTTTTTTTGTTGTTTTTAAACCAGAATTGACCTTCCAGGCCATTGTTTTCCAGGATAGGGATTTATATATTATAAAGCAGTAGATTCTGGTTGTTTCTGTCAGACTGAAGCATCCAAGTGGTTCATGCAGTGCCTGTCGCCTGGGTGATGAGAAGTCTGCAAAAGTTATTCTGGCCCCCTGCCTGGTTCTGACAAAGATATCAAGTAAATTCCAAAGAATAAAGGTTCAAAGAAATTGTCAAGAAGTTGCTTTCTCTGCTTACCCACAGACACTGTCTTAATTGCCAGCTTCTGTAAACAACTGGCATCCTTTATTCATGCCTGTTTCAAATGCTACCAACAAGTCCCTTTTTTTGTTTACAGCCATAGAGGTGGTCAAACTCTGTAGTTTCCAGTGATCTATACTAGATTATATGCATTGAAAGAACCTGGTTTTTCAGGGGAGGGAGTTATTTTTTTCCCACCTACCATGTGCATAGATTATCTGAAGCCTCATAGGTTCTTCTAAACACTGAAAGCCTGTGATCCTGTGATGCTTAGAAAGTAGATCCCACTGCCCTTATCCTGAAGATTTTTAAGGATCACAACTTTGTTTTGCATAAAAACGAAAAAGAAAAAGAAAACAAAATAAGAAAATATAAAGAAAGTATTAGAGATTTCAAAGTTGATATTCTTGGAAATTCAGGAAGATATCTTGCTCCATTGTCTTTGTGGAAAAAATATGATGAATTGTCCTATCATGTGTTTTCACTGAGTTAATCTGAATGCTGGGAGCAGGTTTCCTAATATCCATTCCAGTGGTAGAGATGCTCCTACTGGAGATATGCTCCACTGGGCACATGCAAGTGGTAAAATAAAGCACGAGAAACACTCACCTGTGATATTCACTCCTTTATACAAAGATGTTACTAAAGATAATTGTGGGTCTTCACTTTATGATTTATCTTTGAGTGAGACGAGAACTCTTCTTAAACTCACAAGAGGAAGATACAATGTACTCCTGAGGCTTTGGGCAAAAGTAACTAACATTAATTATGCCCTACTATATACCAGGAGTTTTGATACTTATTTTACATATATTATTTCATTTAACTCTTAGAAAAATATTAAGAGGTAATTATTATAACCCCCATATATTGGTAGCATTTTGGGGTTTAGAGAAGTTTCAGAGTTTGCCCAAGAACACATAGATAGTACTGGGGGTATGAATATGTAAACTAAGGCTATCTGCCTCCAAAGCCAGTTCCCTCTTTCTTATTCCTGACTACTTCCTCTTTATTCAGTTTTGAAAGTAGAGGTGCCTGGAGGGTCAACTCACAATTTTAAAGCTGGTGAGTAAACTTTCCATGCTAAGATATTAGCTCTCCTAAGGCAACTCTGTAGGGGCACAGATAATCAAGGATTTGCTACGGTATGATTTTCCTATACACAAAAGCTATATGTTTACTCAGCACTACAGGCTCCAAATACAAGAGATGTTTTTGTCTTGAAAAATGGCAAAATATGAGAGGGTGGCCTTTGGCTTAATGATCCAAATGTCCTGCTTTACCCACACCTTTCTCAGGTAACCGCATTACTCTCCTGGTTTTATACCTAGAAGAATGATTGTTTTTCTACTTTCTCTGTTTATTTATTTATTTTTTTTGGTATATTTAAAAAATTACTCCATTCCAATAAGGCATCTTATAGATGATTTTGGCGCTTTTCATTCTATATTTTCAAGACAATCCCTTGAAAGAAAACTTTTCCACACAAATAAGTAAAGGCAATCTCTTATTGCTGGAGGAGGTGACGGAACCTCTTTCACCTAGGATGATGCTCAAATGGATGTGAAGTTCTCCTTCTTCTGAATTAGGTTGAACCATTCGAGGTAAAGCAGAGTATGCAGGTAGGCCTTCTGTAAAAACCCTCTTAGCTGCCAGGAAAACTCAGGAATTATTTTCTGAGTCTTCATATAACTACATCTACATTTATAGTGGACAGTTAGTGAGGAAGCAAATACCCAACCTTTAAAAACAGGCAGGTTTGGGTTCAAATTCCCAATCTATCACTTACTAGCTGGGCATCTCTGGGTAAGATACTGACCCTTTGAGTTTATTTTCTCACTTATAAAATGGGAGTAAAATAGCAACACTTATGTGGTATAGTTATAAGAATTAGAGGTAACATATAAACTACCTGGCACAATGTTAGCACCTGGTTGCTCTATGATTATTATTCTTGTCATATTTAAGGAATGGCTGACATTACCTAATAAGAAACAGCCTTCTATGCCCATTGGCTCTCAAGGTGTGTTTTGCTGTCATACCAAGTGGTGAAAGAAAAGTTGAGAGCCCTATAAGCATGTTCTACAGAGAAATCTTGACCTAAATAAAACCAAACGAATGAGTGACCAGTACTCTAAATTGGTTCTCAAGGTCTATGTGAGACCTCTGCTTTATAAGACATAAAATTCTCCCAGATCCAGAGAAACGCCTTTCCAGATTTGAGAGAAGAATAGTTATTTAAAACATTTTAGAGTGTACAACGTGATTCCCCTATCCTGCATGATGATTTTTCCTGCAAACAAAATCTGATTGGTCCTTTAGCAACGCAGGTAAAGAACTTAATGTAACACCTAGGAGAGTATAGGGCTGGGTCATCAGACCCAGTATCCTATTCCTAAACTGCTTATATAACTATTATTACTGCTCTGTTTCTGAGTGAAGAAGTTACAGAAGCTGCATTAGTTGTTTTTAGTTCACAGAGATTTCTTTTAGAAAGCTACAGCTTCAGTGAATTCACTAAAAGGGCCCAATTCCTGAGCAGGCTTGCCTGGAAAGACTGCTTCTATGGTCTACTTATGTACCCAGAGATGTACAGAGACTCCACCTTCAAATGTGTTAACAGATGTATATGTCGTGATGGAAAAGAAATCGATTAAACCGTGGCCAGAGCTTAGAGTGGAATTAAGTTTAGAATTGTAGGGTTTTTCACTCTCTTTAACCACCAGCTTAGACTGTCTTCCTGGAGAGAAAAAAATACTATAGCATTAAGTACTCTTCTTTATGCAGGTCATTTCTGTAAATTCTTTTCAAATAGCTAAATCAATATGCAGTTGCTCTCTGAGTGGGCTTTCTTTTCTTTGTATCATTTCTCAGGGCTATTCCAAAATTACACACATTTACCAATTGTTCAGTGTACATTATATCTGAATAAGAAAAGCACTGAGTTTCGCTCTCTCCCTCATCCCAATTAGGGAGGTAAAACCCTCTATGTAGAGTGGGGGACCAATGAGGTCCAGTTGTGGATTGCAGGTGGCATAGCAGGCAGGTTCATATCTACTCTCCTGCTTTATGGTTGCCAGACCCTATCATTCTTTATTCCTACATGCTTGTCCTATTGATTATAAGCAACAGAAAGGCAGTTCTCTACTGTTCCCTTTTGTTCACCCAGCACTTAACACACTGATACATACTAGGTACGCAGTATGAAATTTTTTGAATCTATGAATAACTGAAAAAATGTACCCGAAATTTTCTTGTCACTTTATAAAAATTCTCATTATGTTGAAGCATATTTGTTTTGACTTGGTTTATACCGCATATAAATTTATTCCTATGAATTTAGGTAGGAAAGTTTTGTATATACAAGGTTGCAGGAGATGGGTGTAATTTACTCTAAAAGAATTATTTTTCAGGACTTTGCCACATTAATTGCTTGAGTGAATATGACTACTATTAATTTGAAATTCATTGAAGGAAGTTTAGTAGTAACTTAGGAGTAAATTTTAATAGTTCAATTTCCTATAAGAACCTAAAAAGAAATATCAATTTGTCTTTCTTAACACACACACACACACACACACACACACACACACACACACCACCTACACACTCAATTTTATTCTTGACAAAAATTGACATTTCTACTTCTAATTTGAACTGATATTTATTTAACCAACTCTTACACAGAATTTATTATTTGCAGGTAATATTCTAAGAATCTTATCAATACTGAATTAATTTAATCTTCATAACAACCCTGTGAGTTAGGTGCTATTCTTATGCATAAGCAAGATTAAGATTTTGCCCAAGGTCATCCAGCCAGAAAGGAATAGAATGTAGCCAGAGTTTCCAACCAGGCATTCTGGCTCTAGCACCCTTTAAATTATTCTGCCTCACTGAAGATTTACCCAGGGGGAATAAATCAAGGCAGACTGGTGTGCAGGACTACACCAAGTCTGGAGCACACAGGAGTTGCTGACTCCCTCCTAGAAGCATGCATCTTGTTTCATCATTAGGCTTTGAGCTGGCTTAAGGATATTTCAGAAGCCCACCTCCAAATATCAAAGTAAAGGGCAACCAAGGCGAGCACCTCGGAGAAGAATCAATAGTAACTAATAATAGCTAACATATATTGAGTGCTTGCTATGGGTTAGGGACTATTCTAAATACTTTGTCAATTAACTTACTTCATCCTCAACCCTTAAAAAAACGTATTATTGTTATCTTCATTTTACATATGATGAAGCTGAGAAAAAAGAGAAATTGAATAATTTGCTGAAGAATGGGCAGCCTGAGAGGCAGAATTTGAGATCAAATTCAGAGAACCTGGATTCAGGGTCTGTGCTCTTAACCAGAGGTCCCTAACCCCCCGTAGGGTTCATGGCCTGTTAGGAACCAGCCACAGAGCAGGAGATGAGCGGTGGGCAAGCAAGCAAAGCTTCTTCTATATTGGCAGCTTCTCCACCTCAGATCACCAGACATTAGACTCATAGAAGCACCAGTCCCTGGTGCCAAAAAGGTTGGGGATTACTGCTTAACCACTGAACTATTATTGTCTCAAGGAAAAGAGACAATGGACTATGACTCTAAGACCTCAGACAGTTCTGTTTGTTATTTTAGTTCCCTGCTTCCTGTGTCCCCTTAGAAAGTAATCACTGGTAAAAACCCTAGAATTAAAAGAGCTCACAGCTCATCTTCAAGGGTATAATAAAATGAGGAGACTCTATTGTCAGGCTGGAGGAAAAAGGAAACTGGAAGGAAGTGTGGTGAGCTCCCTGGGAGGGGAGACATTCTGCGTCCAGGAAGGGATTGAATGTAACCAGTTAAAAGGTTGCTCAGAAAGCACATCGGGCTCTGACGAGGGGCAGTGGCATTGAGTAATGGAATGCCTACCTATGGTCCTGAGTGGCAGACATTAGCCTAGAGGTTCAGGAGCATTGGGTTTTAGTGTCAGTAATTAGTCCTATGACTTCATCGGTACCCTCAAAGTAATTGGTCAAATGCTTCCAAATATAATTTAAAAACTTGAGGTCAAGCAAACCTTTTAAGAAATATTAAAATTGTCAATGTTCTAAGTTAACAACAGCTATTATTTGTTTATACTTAATTTATAAAAGCCTTACTGATTCCTTGGTTTTACAAAATAAACATAATCAACACATCACTTGTTAGCCAAAAAACAGATATCTAGAATATGCTACAATCATATTGTCATTTTCAAAACATGAAAATATATGTTCAGTCCAAAAAAAATCAATGAAAAAAATTATATCTGGTTGAATAGTTTCCAAAAATGATACTCTTTCTTAGATTATATTAGAATAAAGTGTCAAAAACGAGCAACATTTTCCAAATGCTAGAGTCTAGGATGAAATCATGACAATATTGGTGCATTAAACAAGGAAACTCAAACAAGAAGGAACTCATAACAGTCATAAAAAAAATAAGTTAAAAAGTCAAGGTGGGCTAGTGACCTAAAGCTATTTGTTTCATGCAGGTATGATCTGAGATCTCACTGGGTAGTTTCTGATTTTATAAGTGGTCCTCAGGTTGGATATCCCTGAAGTAGTAGTGGTGGTCCTTGAGTTATCATCAATATTTCCATGTAAATATGCTGGTGATAACATCCAAACAAGCTAGTGAATGCATGTTTTCATTTTATAAGTTCATTAGTGCAGTACCAATGGCATGCTGATCAGAAACTCTAAGTTGCTGAACATACACAAACACATGGGTATATGTGTAAATATGAAAACAAATTAAGTATTTTTCACGATAGTAAAAGAAGTCCTATATTGCGAAAAGTTATGGAGTTTCTGAAATATTAGATTTCCTCTGTCCCTTCTATTTCATACTATAGTTCTATGATTTAATTTAAGCTAAATTTTGTAATGGGCTTAAGTATGGACATTGGAGTCAGGAAGACAAAAGGGTTCAAATTCTAGCTTCATCATTTTACTGCTTTTGACCTTAAGTGATTGCTCATATCAACTTCTTTGAGTTTGATCTTCTTCCCTTGAAAATATGAGGATGACACTTATTTTTCTAGGTTGTCATTTCTCATTCTCATTCTGTCAGTGGTGCTATTAACCATTGAATTTTAGTGAAAGTAGAATTTTCTGTTTATGTCTTTGTTTTACTTTTCATTTGGGACCAAGGACACACTTGGACCATTAGGAGGTTAACAGAGGTCACGACTGATGTTTATTATGTTCTGTACATTTTTATTACTCTTGTTGAAATTGCTTATTTATAATCTGGCAAGATTTCAAGACAATGGATTGAATGAGCACATCTAATTTTGAATGAAGATGAAAGTGGAGATTAAAGCTGTTTAATCAAAGATAAAACCAGCCAACCAGGCAATGAGATTTCCATTTCAGCTCTTTAAGGCAAATATAAGGCTAAGAAACCAGACAGAATTCAATACATTTAAGAAAGCCACTGATGGTATTACCAGAAGCTAAGAGCTTCAGATTGGCATATCTTGAATTTTTAACTTTTTCTACACCTCACAAAAACTTAGAGTTTTGCTGGGAAATACTATGAGAATCAAATTTGTACCACTTACTAGCTACCAGGGATGCTATGCTTTGAAGAGGCTGCATCATAAATCCAAACCTACGTTGTAAACCAAATGAAAAATCTTGGGCCATGGACCTCAGATCTAAACCAGAGTAAAATCATAGGCCACGAAAAAGAGGTGAGCTGTCTGGAGAGTAGGGTCTGGTGCTTTTGCCTTTGGCATTTCTTTACTCTGAATCCAAACTTCCTTCAACAAGAACAGATGAAGTCATCTTTCTCTGCCTGTTGTCTCTCTTAGGTGCCAAGTAGCCAGCCTTACCTCTGTCCCTGCAATGTCGGGTGTTTGCTTTTCATGCTATTTAATCACCTGTCCTGTAAGAACTCCATATAAATTCAGTTCAGTTCCTATGGACATTCATCAAACCCCTTCTCTGTGTTAGAGCCTATAGAGGACATTGAAAAATTCCGTGTCTTGTAGTTTTGCCATAAATATCTTTGCTGCAAGCATTTTCACAAACATTTTTGCTGCATAGCTAATAGGCCATGAGGTGATTTTGCTGTAAAAGATAAAATAACTGGTTGACAGTTTGGTTTCTATTTGGCAGACTTAATGTATTTTGTCAATTTGGTTTCATTTCTCCATTGGCAGAGTTCTCACAATACTCCCATTTTTTTTTTAATTAAAAAAAAATTATGCTGTATTCCTGAAACTGATATCAAATAATATTGAATATCAACTCTCATTTTTGTATTGTATAAATCTTAGCCCTCATAATGGTCTATACAGTGAGAGCAGAGATGGTGGTCTTTGAATCTTAGAATAGTAAATGATAACAACTACGCATAAAGCCAGATTGCAAAATTTCAAGTAAAGCTGGATTGCATACTATCCTAGAAAATAACATACCAGTCTGCAAATCCTTCAGTGAGTCATCCCTCCTACCCATTAAAACTAAAAGTTTACCGAGCTATGGCAAATATAAAAGAGGCAGCTACTGAATCACAACAGTCTTAGAGAGCATTAATTATAGATTCTTTAGTTGGAAACTGATACCTCTCTTAATGAAGGAAGAAATTTTAGGGTAAAAAAAGGGCAGTAGTGAAAGAGGAGACTAATCAACAAACAAACAAAAAATACTATGAGCAAAAGACTTCAAAGATAATGTATTTGCATGTTTCTTAATAATATATCTTTAATTTTGTTATTATTTTTTTGTTTCATTAAGTCCTTTTTAATGTCTATCTTTTAATTGTCATTAATTTATCTCTTCTGGCAAAACTATCTTAGGGCCAGTTATGCAGCAAAAATACTCATGGCAAAAATGCTCATGGCAAAATGCTTTTGGCAAAGATGTTTATGGAAACTTCCTAGACCTGAAAATTTATCTTAGTCAAAGTCATGGCTACTGCTCTCAAGTTGCTCATTGCCTAGCAGCAGAGCTAGGTTAATTAAACAGTCATTCAGGTCAGTATTAAACCATGTTATGATAGAGACCATGTATTGGGTTCACGGGATAGAGTGCTCACTTAGCCTGGGATTATTAGGAACTCTTCATAACCTCCTTTGTAGTCTTTGTAAAGGAAGCTCTTTGCAATCTTCTCTGGGTGGCCTTCTCTGACCTACATTGTGGCCTGTCATTTGACCTTCAAAGCCCACTGGAGTTCTCCCCATTTGAGCACTTCACCATATTTCCGCTAACCTGTCCATTTAAGTGGGCACCCCTTGAGATTAGGAACTATGTTTTTAATTGCTTCTTCCAGTGCTTTGTTATAGTGAATGGCATATAGTAGTTTCTTAGTAAATGTTAAATGTATGAATAAATGATGTGACATTTTGAGTTTAGACTTAAATAATGAAGTGTGAAAGTACAGAAAAGGCATTTCACAGAGATGTATTATTTCCCCTACCTAGAATAAAGAAAACTGATTTTTGTAAGTCTACTTTGTGCCCCAAACTACACTGTCTTACAAATGTTTTCGCTAAACATCACAACAATTCTACAAGGTTGATTTTACTCCCCGTAATTCACAGAGATGGAAACCCAGACGTCTAGCGATAAAATAACCTGTCCAAGGACACACAGCTGGTAGGTAGCAGAATTAGAATTTAAGCACTAATTTTTTTTAACTTCAATGTCATATTTATGCTACTGTTCAACGCTTCTTAAACTCATGTATGTAGAATACAAGTTTCAGGTATTAGGATTTTAGGGGGACTCTGAATATTTCCAAGTGAAACAAATTAGCATACATTTTTATAAAAATGTCCAGAGGTGTTTGATGAGTTTCATGATTGCATAATGTGGGCATAATCAATATTGATATCAGTCTCAAAGGGAAAGTAGATTTTTAGAAGTTTGGATATAAGAAGGTTGTCAAGTGTGAGTATGTTTGTGTGAGTATATGTATGTACATGTGCATATGTATCTAGGATGTGATTTAGAACAAAATTGTGCTATTCCTAGCGATTGTAATAATTTCTGTGCTACTTTCTCTAAAGGCCCCAAAGGGACATCTGAACCTTTGATTTTCACCCACGTGCATTGACACATGCAACCCATTCAGTCATTCAGTGAATGCCAACATGGTTTCTCCCATGCCTTTAGCCCAAGCAGTGTCTCTTAGGTTTTCTCGAACCATTGTGAAGTATAGACTCCTCCTTTGTCACTGGCTTTTCACTGCTTCTCATTTACTCTTTAATTAAGGAAGAAACTATTTATTGGTAACTGATATTGTGTGCATTCTTGTGTAAAGAAGGAGTGAAGAAAACCTTGATGGTATAGATTGTGGCTATGACAGAGGTTAGAGATAGATGAACCTGACTTCAAATCCTGGCTCTTCTACTTTCTCAATATATGATCTTGGGGGTGCTGCTTAACCCCTCTCAGCTTCAGTTTCCTCATCTTACAGATGAGGAAGGTGATAGAATCTTTGAAGGAATAAAGTGAATAATGTGTGTGAAGACTTAGTATAATGCCTAGAACATAATAAGATCTTTGTTTTTATCTGTGTTTTTATCTTCGCAGTTAAGGTGCTAAACAAAATAATGAGAAGAAGGGGTAGTTGAAGGGAAAAAAGTAAAGTAGTCTATACTTATTACTTATAATTCAAATCACCTATTTAACAGGTATGGATTCATTATTAATTGTGAACAAAGTGCTCAAAGTTTAAGTGCTTCAGTTTTTCATGCATGCCTGCATATTCTTCACTTTCCTCTTTAAGCATTTACTAGGTAAAAAATTAAGATCACAGTGGATGTGGGGTTTTTAGGTTAAAGGCCAAAGGCAGCAGAGAGAATGCAATTAGCATTAATATGATGGCTAGGTAGAGGGCCAGGGGAGGGAAGAAGCAATTGGGGGGATCATTTTATGAACTATATAGATGTCTAACCAATGTACTGTGTACTTGAAACTAATTTAAAAAAAAAAAAGCCAAAGGTGACAAATGGCATCACTGTTGGCCTCAGAGGAATATAGGTGAGGATCAGAGAGGGGCTCGCTGTGAACCCCTCACCAGAAGGGTAGCACTGGACTCCCTGTCAACAGCTGCTGCTCAATAGTCCCTATCACATGGGCTGCATCCAGGCTCTGAGTTTGAGGCTGCATATGCTGATTTTGATTTCCAATGTTTGCTCCCTGGAAGAGCTAGAGAAAAGTATTTTGTTTTCATTTTTCTAAAGAACTTCTTGACAAAACTAAAGCCTTGTTTTTCTTCAAAGGATCAACTGTTTGTTCTGTGCAGAGGCCCCTGCTCACATCTTATCCTCCAGTGGTCTCTTGAATTATAGTTCCCCTCTTGTGAGCCTCAGGATTGCTCTTATGGTCCTCACCTATTACATCTCCATTTCCTTGTTGGTTTTGAGGTTTTTCTGTATTTCTCCATTTTTTACTCTGACTTGTTTTATCAAAGGGCTGATCTATATAAATTGAGAGAAGAATGGGTACTGCTGAAACTCTTAATGCCTATGGGACACAGCCTTCAAGTGGGCTATCTTAGCTTGTAGTTCACACTGCAAAACCCAAAAAGCAGCTGGGGTAAAAGAATGCCATTCGTTCATTTGACATATTTTTTTAATACTTTCTGCATGTCAGATGCATAACCAGAAAACAATGTCAAAATGGACGAGATTTTTGAACTAAAAAGGACTTCAGAGGTCATCCGAGAGGGAGACTAAGAACCAGGGAGATGAAGTGGCTGATATAGGGCTACACAGCTTACTAGAAGCAAAGCTAGGCCTCAAACCATTTCTAAACTCAAATCTCCTGACATACTTAATGTATGTTTTCAAGATTAAGCTGCAGATCCCTTACGTGCAAATAGGACAGTATATGCAGAACATTTTTTTTTCTGCCCTCTCTCTCTTATCTTTCTATTTTTTTTAAAGGGAATATGGCTAAATGTGCCAATGACCTTGGCCTTCCACTATACTATTTCAGTTACTGAGGAGAGGCAGAAAACTGCCCTGTGGTAACTTGATTTTTTATTATTTTTACTTTTTCCTATTTAGACTTGGTTTTGCTCTTCTACTTAGTCTAAATTCACTAGGACCTTAATAATTGAGAAGAGACCAATGTGAGTGTGACTTATTCAGCTCCTGCATCCTTAAGACGGCCCTAAAGATGCATGTTTCTAGTAAATAAGCCTAGTCCATGACCATCCATCCATCTCTCCAGCCATCCATCTATCTGATACAGACATCCATTCGTCCATTATCATTCAACAACAATCAAAATGTATTGATCATCTACTATGTAATCAGATCTCTATAAATATCTAATGAAGAATAAGACATACGATGACCTTTGGGTAACTTAATTACAATACAGGGTGAAAGGAGCGTTGTGGAAAACTTTTACACAGTGTTGTGGGAGACCAGGGGGACAGGCCCCTATTTATGTCTGGAAAGAAGGAAAAAGAGGTGGAAAATAAATGTTTCCTAGAGTAAATAATGGATAATTTGATTCTTAATGAATGATAAGAGATATTTAGCTAAAATTAACTAGCTAACTAACTAGTAAATAAATGAATATGTGTGCAGTAGTGAGTAGACGTGGGCATGAAAAGAAGAACATGATGGAAAAAGGCACCGAGGAGTCATGGTGATGGACAGTAGCTAGCATGGCTAAAATAAGTGGTCCAGGGAAAAAAGGAAGAGTTGCAGATGTTGTTGGGAAAGATAGGTTGGGGCCAGATTAAGAAAAGCTTTGTATAATGTGCTGAGGATTCTGAATTGCATTCTAAAAGCAAAGATGAGCTATTGAAGGATTTTGAACAAGAAGTAATTCAGTCAATTACATATTTTAGAAAAATTATCAAGCTGCAGTATGGAGAACTGATTGGAAGGAGTCCAGGATGATTATTGTTAAATAACCCCGACTTTTCTTTATATGGCTACACTGTTAATGTACATAGATCACAAATATTATGGTATTTGAATTCTGTGCAGCCAGTTCTTTTGATCTCAAGAGCAGAGTCCTATTTGAGGCTCAGGAGCTTGCCCAAGAGTGGAAAGCTGTGAAATTGCTCAAAATCATTCCATAGTTACTGATTTATGAAGTAAGTGCACATTTAGTCTGTTCTTTATTTATACATCAGGAAAGACCTTTATTACCCAGATAAGAACTTGCCTGCAGTAAAAGTAAAAGAGGTGAAAATTTGGGAGTGTTGCTTTTTCTTCACTAGAAGGAACTTTAAAATATGACTAAATTTCTAGTAGCATCCAAAAAGGTTAAGGGAAAGGCCCACGCCGCAAATTTTGAAGCTTCAGTTATTAAATAATTTCAACATTTACCTTTAATGATGGCTTATCTGGGTTAAAGAATGATCTGAATTTTGCTTGAAAGATCTGTCTCCACTGTTAGACATAATTCACTTAGTAGAAGTTGGAATACTTCAAACTTAAATCTGCTTTGGGCTGTCACCTTACAGTTGTAAATGTTGCTCTGAGCAACATTTGTAAAATGAAATGGAATCTACACTTTTCAGGGCACCTCTTCCTTTTCAGAGAGCTTCACTCTACTCTAAAAGGGAGCACTCTTCTTTTTCTAGGTCAATTGACCTCAAAGCTAGAAGATTCAATAGAGGTCCTTATTTCTAGGGTTTTTTTTTTCTTTAAACATGATAAAATAACCTGCAATTTTAAAGACATTATTTTGTAGAGTTAGAGCTACCTACCTCTGTTATTGTTATTGTTGTCTATGCATGTGTATATGTGAGCCTGAGGGGTGAGTAGTTGGTAATGAAGCATGCCTATTGTAACATAAACTTTGAAACTGCAATAGATCAATGAGGAGTGGTCAGTGAGGATTGGTCTGGTTTGGTGTTAGAAAAGAAGCAACGTTGGCAAGCTGTCTTGAGTCTCTGCTGTTCTTGTTGACAAGTGCTCAGCTTTTGATAGAATGAGCTCTGAGTTCCTATGTTTGAAGTCTGGTATAAATATTTCAACACAACGAACTTCTGTTTGGCAGTGTGGCATCCAAGTCTGATAGTGGGCAAGGCCTTAGGTGAAATCATTGAGTATGAATAATATACTCTCCTCACTGATTCAGGCAGAGACTGGGGTGGGGGTAGCAAGAAAAGATAAGTGTGATAATATTTATTGAACATCTAGTATGCTAGAAAATTTACCTTCTTTTTTTTTTTTTTAATTCTCATAATAATTCTAAGACACCTGAGTTGTTATGGGAACTTTATCAAAAACAAAAGTGTGTCATAGAAAAGCAACGTTTCCAAAATTATACAGCTAAGAAGTGGCAGAACAAGAATTGTACCTGTGTCTGTCTCCCAAGTCCGTCATCTTTCTGTTGTTTCATGCTATTTGAAATAACATCAGCTGATGCTCATTTCCCTGGCACCCACTTAAAAACTTTCTTTTTAGTCAAGTTATTTATTTTGTTTTATTGTTATTGTTGTCTATGCATGTGTATATGTGAACCTGAGGGGTGAGTAGTTGGTAATGAAGCATGCCTATTGTAACATAAACTTTGAAACTGCAATTGATTATCATTCCTTGAGGCCCTATGACACCTTGAAATTCCAGGTTTCTCTGATATACTACATCATCACCTCATTTGATCATGGTAACAGCCCTATGAAGACCTTTCAGTTTTGTGACTCTGACAGACAAGAAATGAGGATCAATAAAGCTGTATTGCTATTGTACGTAATAAAATGTCTTAGGGCTAAATCCTACATTGTTTTCTCTATAACACATTTCATTCTTTCCAAAACGAATGTGACAGTGTCAAGAAATTTTATTATTCTATGTCCAGACTTCTTAACTGCCTTTTTATATTCATTCACTTAATTATTCACTCATTCATTTATTCAACAAGCATCCATTGATGAATATCTTTTATGAGTCAATCACCGGTCTAGGCCTGAGATAACATAGGAATGAAAAAGAGTTCTTACCCCACAAGGAATACATATAATTTAGCAAGTTATCTGTAATGTGCAGCCTGCCATTACTTTTGTTATTCTTGTTTGCCATTAAAATTCCCCCTTTTCTATCCTAATACTCCATGAATATAACTCATAGGTAGAACAAAACATGTTTTTGTGTGAAGAATATATTCAAGTTCTAAAGAAGACACTGAGTTCATAGGATTGGCACCATATTTCCTGAAACATAGAGACAAACCAAACAAGTGATAAGGTGGCACTTCTGACTGGCTGTCACCCAATATGAGTACAGTGAGCACAGATGTTGAAGTGAACAGACAGTGAGGCTGACTGCTAGAGTTCCAGAGCTTTCTTCACTCCTTTCTTCCAGGCAAGAAATTTCTGGAACCCGAAGACTTAAACCATCAGAGTGACATTAAGATGAATTTTTAATTAAAGAAATTTTTGTAACATATTATTCAGTTAAAAAATAGCAGGTTAGAAACTATGTACAATATCATCTTATTCTTAAGATAATAAATATATGTATGGATGTATATAAAAAATACATATAGTTTCATTGGTTATGTTTAAAAGATAAGATTGTGCATTTATTTTTTTAATTCTTATAATTGTGATATTCTTAAAAAAGTTATTGCTTTTTCCATAACAAATTACATTTAAATTATTATTGCTAAAAATTGTTATTAAAAAATTAAGGCCATACAATTAAAAGCACTGCAAATTCCAAAGCAAAATGTACCTGGATTAAAAGTTAGACTGAAGGAAGAAACAATCATAATAATAACAAAAGCTATCCAAAACCTAGCTTCTCAGCTCAGAGACAGGGTGGAGAAACTCCTTCAAATAGTTTTGAGAAAACTCTGTTGCTTCTTCTGTTATTTACTCAGGCTCTGGTTCTTAACAGTTCTTCTCCCTGTTCTAGGGGCTGTTAGGAAATCACTGGATCGGCTGAGGCCGGATAGATGATGTGACCGTATGTCATGGGGCATAAGTAGAGGTTAGGTCCCGTGGTATTAAGGATTTCTTGACAGGTTGATAACAGAAAGGGTTTCATGAAGGAAATTGCTCACAACTTGAGCCTGACAGCTTTCTCAGGTAGGCCAAGCTAAAGAGCAGGTGAAGCTCACCTGACACACCTTTACTGTATGTCTCTCTCCATTACCCCAGTTGCCCCAGGAGATAACAACTGTCTGGAGAGAGAGTTCTGTACTTACAGAAACTATAAATGTTTTGGAGGTGTTTGTTTTATTTTTATTTTAAGACTGTCTCTTGTAAGGTTATGAGGAAAATGTGTGAGGAACTTGTTCTCCTCTTTTTCCCTCCCTCTTTTCTTCCACCTCTTCCTTTCTCCCCCTCAACAGCTCTTCCTGTAGCTTTTCTTTCTCTCTATGTTCTTCGTCCTTTTCTTTTCTCCCTTTCTCACCCTTTCCCTTCCTTCCACTTGGCACACATAATTTTTATTTTGAGCGGCTACTTTTCAAGTTTTGTTAGGCACCGACGACACAAATGACTAAGATAGACCCACTGTCTCTCCATAAAATAATAAAAAATGGCAAAAGAATTGTCAGAATACTTACTAAATCTTAGAACCCGAGAAAGAATATGAAATATTCAAAATTTTTGCATGAAGAACAAAAACTTTTCCTAGGCACTTTTGCCAGTGTGATCAAATGAACTCAGTAGTTGAATGTCTCAGTTGGCTTCTAGGATCTGTCAGCTTCAAGAGCTGGAAGATGCATTTTGTCTCCAGAGACAGTTCTCAGCATTCTCACAACTGCTCCCCAGAGCAGGCTGGCTTTTACTCTTCTATGTGAATAAGAAAGAAACAAAAGAGAGTATTTATCACTCTCGAATAATTTTTTTAAATAATGTTGTAGTACCTTTGAACTCAGTGGACTCTTCTGTTTTTCCTTATAGCTGTTACAAAGGGGTTGGGGGCAGAGGAATTTGCTTTTAAAAGGTCAGGAGTCCTAAGTAAAACTGGTTATTAATCTCAGAGATTTGGAGACTCAGGAAAAGACAGAGCAAAGGTGACACTATAATTAACAGGCAGGCAGGAAAGG
>NW_006494614.1:53875176-53876102 GCF_000325575.1 Pteropus alecto | reverse complement strand
ACATAATTTGTAAACCAAATGTTCTTGTCAGAGAAACCTGGCCTTGTGCAGAAAGCTATGGGGCTATTGTAGACAAATGAACTGAAAAACCCTCCTTTGTGTGCTGGATAATCCCAGTCATTTGTTCTCTATCTTTACCACAGCCAGGCCATGGTTATTTCATTCAATTATTCATTTAATGTTGATTAATCATCAGCTATTCTCCAGGCACTTTGTGTATAGAAACATAAAGATGAATAATAAAAAACACTTGCCCTCAAGTAGGTCTCTGTTTTATAAAGGAGACAGACAGGTAAACTGATACTCTTTTCTCCCAGCCACCAAATTGCTTCTGAGACGAAAATGTATAGGTTGCCATGGAAGCAGGGACGTGGAGCTCTTCAAGTTGCCCAAGTTTAGAGAGAGCATCTAAGACTTGTGTATCCAGGAAGACTTCCCCAGGTGAGCCTGGAGGGGAGGACTAAAGGCATGAAGATGAACAAATACTCATCAAATTCAAGGATCTTGACATGGTTTTTGCAATAAGCATGCATGATAGAGCCAAGTTTGGTAGAAGTTGTAAAATAAGAGATATTCTAGGACAGATTAGAATACGTCCAAGTTATTTAACTTATTTGTTAAAAGAATTTTAAATTAGTAATTTGTTCAAAGGGCAGTTTTGTTGAGAAGGGTATAATTGAAATTTCTCAAGGAGAGAGATTATATCATTTTCTTTGCATACTGAGCATGTAATACAGTGTTTGAAATATAGGCACTCAATAAATGTAGACCTTGGAATAATCAGAAAATAATTCTTGGCAATGTAGAACCATTGATTCTAAGGAGTAAGGTGGAGAGAAAGAAGGGATATTGAGCTCTTATTGTACTCAAGATCCTGTGTTAGGAAACTTACGTATATTATGCTAATTAATATTCACAGTAGCTTC
>NW_006494614.1:53873007-53875163 GCF_000325575.1 Pteropus alecto | reverse complement strand
ATAATTTCTTTCTTCAAAAGAGGCATTTGAAGCTTCGGGAAGTAGAATAATTTACCATGGTCACATAGCTAATATATGGCCAGAAGCAGAATTGAAACTCAGGTCTGTCTTTCTCCACAGTCTACATTTCCACTTTTAGAAATAAATCTTTATTGAAATTTCTGCTGCAGTACTCTGGGGAGAATGCTGCAGAATGTGTTCATGTATAATAACAGAATAATATAGAATGACACAATCAGGTGCTAACTTAATTTTTGTCATAAATCTTGTAAATTCGATAAAAGTTCAGAGAAATGGAGATGAATATTGTATTTTATCCCTGTATCTTGTGGGTTCAAGAAGCTTTATATTCAACTTACTACTGCTAAATGATACATGAAAGAAAACAAATGAGTAACATATGAGACTGTTGAATAAATGATTGTGCATAGCTTTGTGTTTAAAGCAAATGTTTCTGAAGTTGCCAGTGTTAGATTGCTGATATGCTGTGTTCCGGATATTTTAATTTGTGTAGTTGATGACTCACTTGGCCTCCAAAGAGAGTGAGAGTATAAATATAACAAGTGTGGAGAAGAAAGTGCTTCTAAAGAGCCACTTGGAAAACCTTGGGTAGTAGTTTAGCCTCATCGCCCCGGTACCTGCTGCTCTCCCACAGCTCCCCACCCGCCGCTCATTGTAGCGCTGACCTCATATTTCCACACCCTGAGTCTTGTTGCTGGTTTTCCAAGCAGTGTCTTTTTCATTTTCAGAGTTTATAAGGATGTGATCTTTTTCTACTTTTTGTCTCTCAGTTTCAGGCGATTTTTTTTTTTTTTTTTTTTAGCTTTGCATGTCAAAAAGCTTTCCTGCCTTCAGACCTCTGACTCATGGGCAGTGACTGTCCCCACCATCTTTCCGCCCCAGGTCCCACATGCTCCCAAATGTGCACATTTGCTGGATGAATCAATGATGTGGAGGAGGATGCCAGATAGAGTGGGACTTCCCACTACCATGCAGTCTACCCATGGCTTCTCTCCCACCCCAGTCTTCAAGGGCTAGAAGAGTTGGGTTTTGAAGTGAAGAGGAATGCTGCCCAGGATTTTGTTGCCAGGGATGCCAGAGATTAGTGTTCCCCACAGAAAGTAATCTGCCTCCTACTTTCCACAGTGTAAATTTAGAAACCCATGATGAGTTATCATATGTCCTTTTAAAATATCTCGGTACAGTTGAAAGAGGGCCACATCATTTAGTAAGGGGGCAGCACGCCTGCCTTGTATATTCATAGTAATAAAAGATAATGCATCTAAATCACCCAAACTGTCTCAAAGTAATCAATTTTGTTATTGTAATAAAAATTTAAAAAAATAATTATAATAAAACTTCAAAATATTACTTAACAAGCAATAGTTCTTATCATTGTAATTATTATAAGAAAGAAAATGGTGACGAAGACAAAGAAGAATATATTCTAATGCTTGACACCTAATTCTTTATCCCTGACATTAATATTTTAATCAGTTTCACATTTAAAATGTAAATGAAAAGAGAAGATATTGATATGATTAGTAGACTACAGCTGTGATTATTCTCTTATAATCTAAATGACTATCTAGCTTTTCAAAATTACATGATTTTCTTCCACATGTTAAGTCATGATCTTATTATGGGAGCAGTATAGGGTTTGATGAATCAAAAAAACAGTCAAAACTTTGGATAGTCAAAACTCAGACTTTAACTTATTTATATACTGATATTTTTAAAAAAGTATCTGCCACTTGGGTCTTAAGTGTAGGTAATCTAGGCCAAATGTGTTTCCATCCAAAGTTCTGGTATTTTAATAATTTTCCTCCAATAGAAATTGGGTCCAGCTTTTAGTTGGAAGATCTATTGTGTGGATCATAAGATTGTGTTTGCAGAGTGCTGGGAAGTTATGAGCAAATGCTTCCAGAAGAAACTCCAGACTCGATTTGATTTCTAGGTGACACTTACAGAGTAACCTTGAGTAGAGAAACCACATAATTAGCCCAGGCTCGATGGAAACTAGTCATAAGTAATGTAGAAGCAGCTTGTACAGAAAAATTGGAGCAGACAATTTTGTAATTTAGCCCAGTTGCTACTTCCTGTTTCTAGTGTAGTTGCCAGGAATGAATAAAGTAGACTCTGTGAAAGAGTGATTT
>NW_006494614.1:53868090-53872966 GCF_000325575.1 Pteropus alecto | reverse complement strand
TTTTAAACCTTAGATTTGTAATGCTTCATATTGTTAAGGGCTTTTGATTTGCATGAAAGGTTGAGCCCCTTCTGGGGATAACTGTACTGTTTGAGAATTTCATTATAATATTCTTAAGATGAGGGAGTGGTATAGGTCATAGGGGAGTACATGTGCTATTTGTACTGTGATGGTCACTGGAAATGCTAATGATGAATAAGAGGCAGGATGCTAGAGGGAAGATCTTGATGAGAAAATCTCTAGCCCTTAGTTTTGTCTCTGTTAAATGGGAATGAAAATGCGGACCCTGGGGGATTGTTGTGAAGAATAACAATGATGTATGTGATAGACCTCAGACAGTATCTGAGCAACATGTACTCAGTACATTGGAAGTCATAGTAGAAGTTATAGCCACTGTGGTCATTCTGATAGTTATCCCAATAATAAAAAAAATAGACATAAAATAATAGCGATCAGTTGTTATATGTTTACTAAGTTCCAGGTAGTGTGTTAAAGCTTTATATGTATCATATTAATTATGGAAATAACCTTTTGAATAAGATACTGTTATTTTTTTAGTTGTAGATATAGTGATGATGGTAGTGATAGTGAAATTTGTAATAGGGGAAATATTGTAATGACATTTCTAATACCTCAGATCACAGTATAAATAACATGATTATAAACACATCAGACTTTTTCACAAGCACTTTGAAAAAAGGAGTACAGTTCTTAAAACCTAGATATTGCCTCCTGATCTTTTTCCCCAATTTTTGACTCAGGTAGAAAAACCGGCCCTGTGAATATCTAGCTATAGTCCCCATTATTCAGAAATTATCTATCAGTTAATTATTCTAGTAAATATCTGAACAAATACTACTTGAGTGTCTACTATGGGTAAGAACTTAACTATGCCTTGAGCATACAAAGATAAATGTATTTCAGTCACTGGACTAGTTAGGAACTAACAAAGAATGACAAGTAACTAAATGAATTAAAATACAGTGTTATATGCATTGCAATACTAAAGCAATTGTGTAACACATGGAAAAAGGCCATATGTACACTCTGGTGGTTAGGAAGAAGCCAGGGTTTATTTTGGATTGGTCTGATCACTCGAAGTAGGTACATTGGCACAGCATTTGTTTATTAAGTACTATGTGTATACATTGTGTTAAAACAGATAATTAAGATAATAATTATTAAAACAATGTATATATGAAAAATTCCTGAGAATTAAAATGATAAGAATGATGTATGGGGTTTAGAACGTGAGATTTAGAATCAGAATATCCATGATTAACACTAAGTCACTAAATTTCTCTAAGTCTCTATTTCCTTGTTTGTCTAAATGTAATCATAATATTCCTGTTCAATCCCTGATACTTTCACATTTTAGTGCTACATAAGCTACAAAATGCTCTATAAGCTTGAAAGTACTATATAAACACTGGTTGCTTTTATTATGTATAGCTGGAAAGATCAGAGAAGATTTCGTGGAATTTTTTTAAAATTGAGCTTTAATGAGTAGGATTTGGATATGGAGTGAAAGTGTTCGTGTTGAGATCAGAAAGCCTCTCAATTTTCTCTTTGAGAAGGAACAGTGATCATCATCTACATAGTAGAGGGAATGTCATAAGTAAATGCACATAAGCAGGAAGGCTTTGGATTGATTTAGTTGGGATATATCTAGTCATCAGTAGGGAACCATTCAACAGTAGGCAGAAAAGCAACATCAGCAAAGATCTGTGTTTTGGAGAATATTCTGTGTACAGTTGATAGGATGCTCTGGAAAGCAGAGATAAAATGCAGAGTTGAATCATGAGGCTACAGCTAACCAGGACCTAAACTAGAATAGAGCCGGTAGAACTAGAAAGTAGCTAATGGATATAAGAGATACTGCAGTGATGGAAGATTGGTTTATCTCTCAAACTCCTTTGCTAGCACTATGGCCAACATAGATTTGAAAGAGCTTTGAGGAAGTATCATAGTGGCTGATGTAGCAAAAAAGAGCTACAACATGACATTCGAAACATTCCATGTTCAGGCCTTGATTGGCCATTTTAATCCTTCAATTAAGCCCATGCTAAAATCATAGTTAACCATTCTTCATTCTGTGACTATGTCTAATGTTTTTCATATACTGTTTCCTCTGCTTGCATACTAGTTCCAGCACTCATAGAATGCTCTCATCCTTCAACTACAAGGTAAATTGTCACCTTTGTATAAAACCTCCTTTGGGTCATGTTCCTCCCTCAGCACTTAGAATCCCTGTCTCCTTCCTCGAAGCAACTAACATGTCCCTGATACCTTCATTAGCCAAAATCAGTATGTGTAAGAGTTGGGATTTATTCAGTAATCAATAATGATGTATGAAGTTTTCAATCCACTGTGAGATCAGATTCTTATGAAGGATTCTGATAGCTTTTGGACTTCATGTTCAAGAACCCTCATGATCAGCCTTGTTCCACTCATGGTACCCAATATCAGTAAACCTTTGCTGCTGTCAGTGCGCTGTGCAGTCATACACTCCTGTCAAGAAAGATTATTTCTGGTGACAAACTGGAAATTATACCAATTTATCTACCAAAGATGTTGAAAGAAAAAATAAGTCATTCAGGGTAAAGGTACCTCCAAGGTAGAAATGTTTTTTTCTGACACAAAAGAAGATATTTCTCTCCTCTTAATCAGGCTGGCTTTTCAAAAGGTTGCTTTTGTAGCAAAATCCCTAAATACAAAGCAGCCCATCTCTGCAGATAAACTATTAAGTGATAAATTGTATCAAATAGTGCCCTTTGTTGTGGGAAAGAGGGGTCTATACCTTTTCACTTACTTGTTGGCCTTTGAAGAGTCTAAAAACAGCTTCCAAAAATTGTTCTATTAATGTACAATTTAAATAAACAATTTCCCATTTATAAGTTACCATGCTTCCTGTTGGGTAAGTAGGATTGTTTTCTAGCACTATATGTTGATAATTTTCAGCTTGGCACTATTCTAAGCAAATAAAACCCCTTAACCCCCAATTATCCCACAGGCACACACTGTCACTCCCGAGTTGTTCTCAGGACACAGTTTCTAACAATATTGGTCAGTTTAAGCTTCACAGCCACCCACTTGGACTGACCTTCACTTTTTCCCAGCTAATTGAAAGTGCTTGTTAGTAGAAACTGACCAATCAGTCATTGAATCAGCCAGAAACCCCTGCTTTTAGTGCTTTTTCCAAATTGCTCCTATACTTATTTCTCTCTGAACATTTTATCAGTGACTTAGAAAGTTTCTCCACATACTTAAATTAATTTTGACTCCTCATAAATATTCAACTCAGTGAATGAACAAATGAGGTGACATGGAACACGATGGAAGGCTCATTTACTTTTCAGGCCAATGGATCGCACTTTTGGGGGGAAGCTCACCCATCCCTTCTTCATACTCAGTCACTGTTTAGCTAAATCACCATCTTCTTCAGCCTGACAAGAGCCTCCAAAGTAACTCCCTGCTTCCACTCTAATTTATTCTTTTCACAGCAGCTAGTCATTTTTCTGTTGAATTTTTTCTATAAAGAGACATACTTTTGAGTATATAATATTTGATAAAATTATAAAATATTTATATTTTAAAATGTCATATATGTTAAGATAAAGTATAATAATAAAATAAATACTACAAATCCCTTCTCCAAGGTAATTATAAATATTGTAGAGGTAGAGCAGGAATATTGTGATTACATTTTGACAAATGTGGAAATAGAGAATCAGAGAAGTTTAGTGACTTAGCATTAATCATGGATCTTCTGCCTCCAAATCTCAAATTCTAAACCCCGTACATCATTCTTGTCCATTTTAATTCTTAGGGTTTTTTCCTATATACACTGTTTGATAATTAGGATGTTGATCATTTATTTTTACCACAATGTATAAACATAGTATTTAACAAATAAATTCTGTGCCAATGTATCTACCAAAAATGATTAGCCCAGTTAGAATACATGTATGCTATTCTCAATTCTATTTCATTGCCTTCTTCTTCTGCAATTTGCTTTTCTCATTCAGTAATATTTTTAAGTCATTCATCTATTGTGTATAGTAGTAGATTGTTCATTTTTACTGCTGTATAATATTTTATTATGTGGACTATTATTTATTCATGTATTAGTTCTCCTGCCAATATATATTTGGATTGTTTTAAATCTTTTTTTTTAATTACAAATGTATTAACAATCATTCTTGCACATATATTTTTGATATCTTTACACAGAGTTTTCCTAGAATCGGAATTACTGGGTTGTAGTCCCAGCAATTTTGCAAGATAATGTCAAATTGTGTCCAAGGTGGTTGTGCCTGTTTTAATGCCTACCAGAAGTACTTAGGAGTTTACATTCCTTACGTATGCACCAACACCAATTTTGTCAGGCTTACATAAATTTTTGTTCATTTAGAAGGTGTAAAATGCCATTGATTATTTTACTTTACTTACTTTGCATTTTCTGATTAAAGAGTAATATTGAAGATCTTTTTATATGTTTATTCAACATTCATGTTTTCTCTTTTTTTTGAAATGAAGTTTCAGTGCTATTTATATTTCATTGCCATTTTTCTGATCGATTTATAGGATTTTTAACAAATTTTTCTGGATATTGATCCACTATTGATTAAAGTATTGCAGTTAGCTTCTCCTACTTCATAAGATCATATAGATATTAAACTATAACTTTTCTCTTTATATTTAAGTATTTAATCGATATGATGTTAATTATTATGAATTCTTTTTTCCAGATAAATACATAATTGAGGCACTATTTATTAAATAGCTTTCCTTTCTCCTTCCCCTAGTTATCTACATGATTCACTCTCACTGGTATTATATTTCTATAATATATGGGCCTGTCTCCAAGTTCTCC
>NW_006494614.1:53859508-53867239 GCF_000325575.1 Pteropus alecto | reverse complement strand
TCCTTCCTTCCTTCCTTCCTTCTTTCCTTCCTTCCTTCCTTCCTTCCCTTTCCTTTCTGTCTCTCTCTCTCTCATTCTTTTCTTTCTTTTTTTCTCTTTCCTTCTTTCCATTTCATCCTTCTATTTTTTGTTTTAATTGTATTATTCTGCTGTATTATCAATTTACTTCTGCATTTGGGGGGGTCGGTTAATCTGTTTTTATTTTATGAATGCTAAGATGAATGATTAGCTCCTTAAATCTACTTTTTTCTTTTATATTAGCATTAAATACAATACATTTCTCTCAAAATATTTAGGTACATTGGCATCTCATAATATTTGATATGCAGTGCTTTTATTAACTTTAAAATAAAACTTTTTCAAAGATTTATGATTTTATTTATTTATTTATTTGTCTATTTGAACCATGAGTTATTTAGAACTTTTTTTTTTAAATTTCCAAAAGTATGCATTTTTCCTCTCTCTGTTATTGATTTCTAATTTAATAAGATAATGTCCAGGAAACATAGTATGATAACTATTCTTTTAAATTTTCTTTAGCCTAGAATGTGGTCAGTATTTTGCCGATGTTTCTTGTTTGCCTGAGAAAAAGTGTGTTTTCTGATTATTAAATGTAATTTTCTAACTACATTTAGTAGGTCAAGTTTGTTAATTATTTTTCAAATTTTCTATACCTCTGCTAAATTTTTACCTATTTAATCTATCATTAAGTCAAAGAGATCTATTTATAATCTCCTTCTTGGATAGTGGATTTGTTGATATTTTAAAATATCTCCTTGCTTTTCTAATTTTATTTCTTTAAACTTTCACATAGTCAGTTTAAGTTATGTACCTGATCATCTTAATATCAGAAGTTCTTATAAGTCTAAATTCCTTGTCTCCTTAAGAGTTATCTTATATTTTTATTGAACTTAAATAATGGGAATTCTGAGAGTCAGAGCTGTAGTTGTTTTCTTCCAGAAAGGTTAGACTTTGCTTTTTGATTGTACACAAAGGATTCTTCAAAAGTAGAATCACTTTGGTCCCTTTTGAGGGTCCAACTTAATTTTAGGTTCTCCTGTTCTCTGTTCTCAGACCTGAAAACATTATTTTTCCTCAAGGCATCCTTGGTTTTTATTTCCCTACTGCCCATTTTTCTGGTTACCATTGACAGGATTTTGTTTGATGGTTTGTGGTTTGTTTTGATCGTGCTGATTTTTCTCGCATTCTTAACAAATCCGTGGCTCTTTAAAAGTGTGATGGTTAGACTTTATTAAAGACATAGATGTATCGAAGTAGGAGGGCCCATTAGAATGAGTATCTTGTGTGCAACACTGAGGGAAATAGGAACGTTTTAATGCGAGTTTTGATGTCAGTTCTCTGCTTAAAACCTCCCAGTAGCTCTCAGGATTAAGTGCACCCTCTATGGGGGGTAAGGGAAGCATTAAGGCTCCAAGATTAGATCTCTTCTCACCTCTCCAATCTCCTTTCCCTCTACTTAACCCATGTAAACTGGTACTATACCAAAATATTTACAATTCTCTGAATATGGCACACTTTTTAAAGACTCCTACTGTTGGTTTAGAAGCTTTTTGCTATTTATCTACCAGGGTACTTCAGCCTTTAAGTTTCAGTGCACAAATAACTTGCTCTTTTAAGTATTTTCAAAAACCCCAAAGATGACTTTAAATGTCCCTCTTCCAAATTCCCTCAACAACCAACACATTCTTTTATTTTAAAGTACTGCATTACTTTTATTGCTTGTTTTGTGTACTTTTTCCATCAGTCTCTGCGAGAAAAGGCTGTAACTTATTTATTACTCTATCTCCAGTACAGAATACTTGGGGTGACCAAATATGCTAATCTTTTAGTCAGTGCAGGCTGCCATAACAGAACACCATAGACTGTGTGACTTATAAACAACAGAAATTTATTTCTCACAGTTCTGAAATCTGGAAAGTCTAACATCAAGGCACCAATAGATTTGGTATCTGGTCAAAGCTTGCTTCCTGTTTTACAGACAGCCTTTTTTGGTGGGGACAAGGAGACTGGCAATGTTCTCAGATAGCAGAAGGGGCAAAGGAGTTCTTTGCGGAATCTATACGGGCACTAATCTGTTCATGAAGGCTCTACCCTCATGACCTAATCACTTCCCCAAATCCTTACCTTCAAATTGGGAATTAGCTTTCAGCATGTGAATTTGGGAGGGACATAAATATTCAGTCTATGGTAGCTGGGTTGCCCAGGAAGGTCCTGGCTTTCATTTCCAGTTTTCCTGTGCAATGATTAATAAAACTCTGCTTTTCTAAAGTGCCTGCTTTGGTTGAGGAATTATATGGTCTCCCTAATAATATTAGACGGTTTTTTGAATGAATGAAAACATAAAAGAAAGGAAATGGAGTAGAGATAATTCAAACTGGACAACGATATCTGTTTTAACTTTCTAGCACTATTTTTTTTTTTTTGGTAAAAATTATTTAACTCCTCTGTGCTTTAGTTTACTCATCTGCAAAAAACAAACAACAAAAAACAAAAACAAAAACAAAAAAAACAGAGAATATTCCCTGTCAACTTCAAAAGGAAGCTAACAACAATAAAAACTAATGTCTTAAACATGTAATGCTTTATGATTTACTAAACACCTTCACAAATGTAATTTCATTTATATATTTTTTGAGGGGTGTGGAGTGAACTGCCATCTTTATTTGCCTTAATTGAATTTTAAAAGCCCTTTTGGCACAAAAAGGTATATACATGACACAGCTACACAACCTCTTTTCAACTGGACAACAAGTGTCAAAACTCTGGATGTATACAGTAAAACGCGATTGGTCAGGAAAAGAGAATTGTTCCTATATCGGGTAATCTGATGCAATGTCTTATTGCCATTTAAAAAAAAAAAAAAGGTCCATTTTTAGTTTATTCAAGTTTGTTTTCATAGTGTTTTATCTCTCTCAATAAAAAAAATCAGACTTTTGTAATTTGTAGATGCTGATCATCATCCAAAGGTTCATTCTCTGGATCATAGTCAGTGATGTCAGAATATTATTTGTCTTCTGATGACAATGCTAGGTAATGAACATTTCCATAATTTTTGAACCAACATTTCAGATGACCAAGAGCTGTAGTTAGTGGGTGTCAGACAGTTCTAGTGACTCAGTTTACTTCCATGTCTGTATTTATTGGAAGTCTACTATGCGCAAGGTATTTCTATTAGGTGCAGATCAGTGCCACTTTTTCAAATTGAATTTATGTCATATTTAATGGGCTATTGAACTCATTTAATAAAACTAACACTACACCTATTTTTCATTAATCTCCCCCTCATTATAATATGACACCTAATAGCTTCCATGGAACTCACACAACTCTCACCCACAGTAATTAGAAGTAACGAAACAAATATTCCATTGAATTGTAATATCCTTATGAATTGGGCATGTGCTTGAGTGCTCGACTAAGTAATTAAGTGTGGCTTTCACTTAAGAGTTCTATCAGTTATGTTTATTTCTTTCTTATTTGATTAACGCAGGAAAAATGAAGAACATGGCAGGGCTCATATGGCTACACTGAAAGTCCTGTAACAACAGATGTAGGTTATAGCACAATTGATTTAAACCCCTGTAGCTGAATTGATTGTCCAGATGTTCACAATGGCAAGACAGAATAACTATGATTATTATACATTTTGCATTATACAATGTTTTCCATCCTTAAAATTCTCCCACTCACATAGTCTCAAGATGATTTTGTTTATCATAAAAACTTTGTGAAGTAGACAGATTTTGTAGGAAACAAATGAGTAAAAAAAAATATTTTCATTAGTTTATACTTACTTGTCTGACTCCAAGCCAACTGGTCTCCCAACTACAGTTCACCTTACTGACAAGAATTTGTTCTAAATGCAAATTTAACCTGCCTTTTCTGTTATATAAAACCTATTTCTCTACATAGGCATGAGTTTAAATTCAAACATTATGACATTTGTCTTTAGATACCTCGTGATCGGGTGCCTCTTTGCCTCGCCAACCTTAATTTTAATCATTTTCCTTCTTCCTTTCACTTCTTCCAAAGCGTGTTTGGCTTTCACATCTCTCTTCCCTTGTGCATACCATTTCTTCTGCTTGCTTATGTTGCAATGTCTACTCAAACATTGTCTCCCTCCTAACATCTTCGCTGACCTTCCTTGCCTTTCCCCAAAGAACTTTGTTTCCCCACTCTCCCCAGACTAGTTCTTTATCAAGACAGAACTATTTGTTAATAAATCTGCTTCTTTTAACTGGACTTCCCCTTTGTTTCCATTTTCCTAGCATCTGGCAGTTCCAGGCACATAATAAACACTCAAAACATTTATTGAAAAAAAAATCAAATAAATGAATAATATGCAAGGCTATTTCTCCTACCACACTTTATCTAAAACTGTTGTTACATATTCACAGTTCTTTACAATGAATCAAATGTGTTCATATCTCTCATTTGATCTGACCACAGAAATAATATGAGACACTTAGGCAGGCTAAGATCTAGTTTACAATTGAAGATAAGAAGGCTCAGAAAAAATAAATGACTGCCTGCAATTTGATGACCACCTAATGTCACTTTAACCTGAGAACATGTGTTCCTTTTGTGAGTGTTCTAAGTGTGATCATTAGCTGTTCCTGGGCAAGGAATTTCTACCATTGATTTAAATAGCTTGAGATAAGGCAGTTTAGTGTAGCGGGTTCTTAAAAAGCTTGAAGCACTCCAAAGAAGGATTAAAAACTTCTATTTTGCATTTTTCTCAGCTCATAATTTTCTCTTGGCAATTAGGCATTGATTCTGTGGTATTTATTAAAAGCATCGAAAACAACTATAGCAATAATAAAAGTAGTTAATTGTTAGTGAACACTTACTCTATACAGAGCAGCATACTGACTGTTACCAGCCTTTTCTCAATTAACCCTCAAAACCAAGTCATTTAACAGGTACTATTTTCTTCACTTTATAGTTGAAAAAATCAAATCTCAGAAGGAATTCAATACCTTGCCCCAGGTAAATAGCTAGCACGTGGTAGAGCTAGTAATTCTCTCCTCTCAAAGGAGCTGGCTGAAGCTGTTGGCCTAGTCTGAAATTATAGAAGGGACATGCCAAGAATTGAGCTTATCTTTGATGACTGAGATCAAAGAAGCTCTTTTCCTAGCATGATTTTGATAAACTGCTATCTAGTGTTTGTAAACTGCCTAATGGTATATATTGGATATAAAATACCAATACTTTCTTTCTGATTTGGTTATCCTGAATATTATATGAAATCTTGGTGTCTCAAGAGAGAGCAATTGTCTGGATAGTGTTGCTTGAAAGGATTCAAATTAGATCAAGCCAGTTAGTTCCCAGCATGTCGCAGTGTTCTCATTCAGCCTGGCTGCCTTGCAGAGCACTGCAATGCAAACTTGTTCAATGGAATCTTGATCACCTTGTACTTGAATTTAGGCATTCAGAATGTTCCATCCATGCACTCTGTTTTATAAAGAGATGCGATCTGATACACATGATTAAGGATTCACATGATATATTCGAAAGAGCAAAACCTTTGGAGCTGGAAGGTCCTGGGCTCAAATCACAAATGGCTTAATCTTTCCGAGTATCGGTTGACTCATTTGTGAAAATGAGCCAATGTAAATATCTCATGAAGTTATATACCATATGTCTTCAGTAGGTGTTTAACAAATATCAACTAAATACAGTTGGTGTTTAACAAACATTATCTTTTTATTTAAATACTATTTTAAATAATATAACAATATTATAAAACCTTTATAAAATTAGAAAAGAAAAAAATATTACCTATAGTCCTACTATATAAATTAAACAACCACTTTAGTTTTAATGTATTTTCTTCTTTTCATTTTGCATATGGCTATGTTTAAATTCTGCCTTTTCACTTCATATTACATTATAAGCACTTTCATAGACATCATCTACAAAGCAATTCAGTCATTCTATTCCTAGGTATTTACTGAAGAGAAATGAAGGCTATATCTAATAATAAGTCTACAAATATTTGCACTTGAATATTTATAATGCTTTATTTGTAATAACAAAATTGTGGAAACAACCAAACACTTGTCAACAGGAGAATGGAGAAAGAAATTATGACATATCCATATGATGGAATACTCTCAACAACAGAAAGGAATAAGCCATTGATACATGCAGTAGCATGTGTAAATCTCAAGATAAGTATGGCAAATGAAAGAAGCCAGGAAGAAAAGAATGTTTACTATATAATCCCACATATACAACATTCTAGAAAACTCAAATTAATGTATAGACAGAAAGTAGAAAAGTGGTTGCTTAGAGATGAGAAGAGATGGAAGAGAAAGATTACAGAGGTACACAAAGAACTTTTTGGAATGATGGATATGTTTATTATCTTGATTGAGCTGATGGTTTCACAAGAACTTATATAACTCAAGACTCATCAAATTGTATACTTTAAATATGCGTGGTTTATTATAAGTCATTTATCTTTAGTAAAGTTGTAAAAAACAAAAATGATATATCTTGGGGAAAAAAATTTCACTAAAACAGTCCCATTATTCCATTACTTATTTAACTATTCCAATTGCTGAATATTTAGATTTCTTCCAAATACATTTATTACAATGTTGTTTATTATAGCAAAAATAGATTTTTGCTATAATAAACAACATTGTAATAAATGTATTTGGCATAAAGCTATTATATATAATTTGCTTTCTCTACAATCTATTAATACTAAAATCATTTTTCATTGTGAAAGAATGGCAGAGAAAAATCTTAGTAGTTCACTCCTGATGAGTGTAAGTTATGTGTATTCACTCACTAGCTACTTTTTTTTTTTTTTCAGTGATTATAATCACTAGTCCAGGCACTATAATTTGGATGGCTGATAAAAATAGTAGCATAGAGACACTTAGATAACAATTAGAGGTGTAAAAGCAAGAATCTCAGGCAGGAGACCAATAGAGATGGAATTTTAAGTTTCTCCAAGCATCTGTCCCCCTCAGGCTTCCAGGGCCTCATGAACTATCCTTGTTGATCTGTATGTACCACTACCCATTCTATTCAATAGTTGACTACTGAGATCATCCATTCACTTCCAAGTGCTTCCTTTCTTTCTTTGTCAATGGTATTTTCTCTACTGGAGATATTTAGATGTGCCACATGGACCTTTTTCTTCAACACTCACCACCCATTTATACATACAGTAAAAGAAACATTCACTTAGCTTGAACTATATGCCAAACATTAAATTTATACTGAAGATAAATCTATGAATAATACTGGTCCCTGGCTTCAAAAGGTTACAGTATTGTTTGAGAAACCAGTAAGTAAACACTAAACTAGAATAGAGGGTGGTTAGCACAACCAGAGGCATAAACCACTGGGGAACATAAAACAGACACATGTATTCCGGCCTAAAGCATTAGTATAAACTTTCTAGAAAAAGTGGCACCTCAGTTGGTAACTAAAAAAGAAAGACCCAGGTGAAGAAGCCTAGAAGGAGAGGGAGGATAATGTTTCAGGCAGAGTAAACAGCACACGTAAGATATTAGAGAGAGAGAAGGTATAGTAATACTCTCTGGATAGATGTGTGGCTATAGTTTTGTTGTTATTGTTTTAATGTGTGCTTTACAATGAAGGACTCATAAGAAGTATCAAGAGTTAAAAAAAATACTACTAAATTATTCTTTAAGGTATTTAATGTAATCAGAATAATAGAATAATATA
>NW_006494614.1:53830675-53859187 GCF_000325575.1 Pteropus alecto | reverse complement strand
TCTTAGTATACAAGACTTTGTCATAAAATAAATTTATAAAGGTATAATTGTTGAGTTAAAAGGCAAAAGTGATTTTAAAGGATTACATAAAATAACATATAGTCCACATATTTAACCACCCTGCCTCCATTTACTGGACATTTAGATAATTTTCAAATTTTATTTTTAAAAATAATTTAAAAATATTTCTAAGCCTTTAGATGTCTTTGGGGCTGTCAGTCTAATGCTGCCAGCCCATGAGTCATTTCTGGTTGGCAAAATATTCTAGAATCTGGTAAAATTACTCAACATCTTTTAACATTATATCCTGTCCCCCAACTTTATATCTGATTGTATAAAGAGGAAGAGGGAGTCTGCTAATCTTATTTGAGTATTGACCAGGTTTCAGTTTCCACATTTTTATACACATTATCTCATTTGATTCTCACCTCATTTATGTCAGAGGTATGCTTACCCTGCCTATAGGTGAAGAGACTAAGGTTCAGAGTGGCTAAGTGACTGTCCCAAGGTTACAGCCTGAGTCAGAGGTGAAACCTTAATGAGAGTCATCAAAAACCAAAGCTTGTATTTTTCCATCTATAAATATCTTCTCATAAAAATCAGTGAGAATTATGGTGCTTCTTTTGTAACCAAGAGACAAGATAGTATGTTTCTTTTTAATAAACAATAGTAGTTAATAACTGTTGACAATTACTATATGTCAAGTTGTGTTTTGAGTGTATTATAGGCATTGACTCGTTGAATACTCCAAACCTGATGAGATAGGCTCTATTATTGTACCTAATACACAGAAGAGGAAATTGAGGCACAGATATATTAACTAAATTACTCATGAACTCTTAGCTCATGGGTGTAGAATGCAGGATTCAAGCCAAGCAGTCTGTTCTGGAGTCAGCATTTTACATCACTTTACTGCATTGCCTCTCAGAGACAATTGCCAGTTTGTGCCAGAAACTAAGTGGTAGGTGTTGTCTTACTATATGTAGTAACATTACATAATGTTAAAAGGCAGAGCAAAGATCAAGAACACAGGTTCTGGAGCCAAACTACATCTGTTTAAATCCAGGTTCTGCTTGTATTTACTAGCTGTGTTGCTGCCATTTACTAGCAAGGTATTTAATCTCTCTGAGTTCTTCATCAATAAAATAGATCTAATAATAGTAATCATCTATGGAGTTCTTATGGAAATAAACATTTGTAAACTACTTAAAATAGTGCTTGGTATATACTTATCACTACTTGAGTTTCTGTTAAATAGTTTATAGTTTATGAGTCCTCTTCTGATTCCTCCCTCACAAACATACTCTAGGAAACAGTGATCTCAGTGGTAACCTGAAGTGACCAGACACATCCACAAAAATCCACATGTCTGGATTTTTCAGAGGCCCTGCCCAGTATGGATGCCCCAGCAAAGACCTGGGCTCTAAGGCGTCATAGTATCTTCTGTTTCTTTGAGTACTTTTAAAGGAAAGAATCTGCCTTGCCAACTTTCCAAATTTAGCCATAACTGGGTCACCTAAAAAAGTAGTGCACCATTCCCTCAAGTAACCTTTTGCTTATGTTAATTTTATGTGAAATATTCCTCACCAAATCTTAGCACGTTCTGAATTTCATGAGTCACTGCTTTGGCAGATAAGTGTGTGAAGAGTGCCTTTTCAGAACTGTTACCAGATGTGGTACAGTTTGTTTCTGCCCCTTGGTCAAGTCTGTACCTCTCAGGCCTGATACCAAAGGTGAAAACAAACTAACAAAAACAGGATCAGGTATGAGTATTTTTATTTCTGTCTTTCATATTGTATAATCTTCGAGAAGGAATTTTGCTTCAAATCTGCTGGGCCACATCTCTAACATTGCTCACTGACTGCTGCCAGGTTCTATGCTAGGTGTTCCAGGCACAGACAGGAATTTGATCCTGGCCCTGTTTTAAAGACAGCACAATCTCTGGAGAAATGCTTCTGAGGAACCCTCTTCAGTTTGGGGTCAGGGGTTAATTTTCTCAAGCTTGACTTGACGCAGTCACATGAGCCATTATCAGACACAGAGTTCTCTCCATCTGTCTCCAGGCTGAAGAAAAGGTGTTCAGAGAGCCTGGCTCTTAGAATCACATAAAAAGTCTGCAGTGAAGAACTCTTGTCTTCTCAGGGGACAAAGGATGTGTGAGTTACTGTGAGAAGGAAGCCACCGATGCTTGAGAGGATTTCCCATAGGCCAAGCACCATACTAGAGATTTGGCTATCTTACTTTAACCTTGAATCATCCCTGTGGAGTGATGCTCTCTTTCAACAGATGTGAGAATCTTAAGTGAGAATAACTTGGTTAAGGTCAGAGATAGGACGGGTAGTGTCCAGAATGTAAACTTAAGTCTATCTGGCTCTAAAGTCCATGTACTTCACATGGTAGGAATTATCTCGTTAGAGATGTCATTTTAGAGGAAAAGTATATCAAATTTAGGATACTAGAAATCCTTACCAGAGCCTTTCTTTAATAGATTCAGGAGCCAGAGCAGGAGATTTATAAAGTTTACTGGCATCATTTTCTTAAATGGTGTTTCTTCTGTCACTAAATGATCTTATTCATACCTTTTCTTATGAGTGCATCATTGTAACCATTATAGTTCAGATTAATCAAAGATATGCATCAAGAAGTTGAGGGTTTTATTTGTCTCTATCAATTTGACAGGGAGGAAGAAAGACAGGAACTTTGGAGTCTTGTAGAACTGAGTTCTATCTGTATAACTGCCATTGACTCTAGATAGAAAGAATAATACCTTGTTTATAGGGTTGACATGAAATTAGAATAGTTATTGTTGATCACCTGGATTACAGTTGTGGCTCAATACATTATAGTTCTTTCCCCTCTATTGTGACATGTCTGAGTGACTCACTAGCTAAGAGAAAGGAGCTCATCTGAAGATATTTTCTAAGTACACAAGGTGTCATATTGTTTGAGATGATCGAAGAACACTAAAGGATTACAGATCTGAGTGTTTTTTGCCCTTGATACCCCTGAGTCCTGGATTTGGAGAAAGGATTAAAAAGTAGAAGTAATTGAGAGACAAATTAAATGCTTTCAGGTAATACATTTGCAGTGAATAAAATAGAATTCAGGGAAAGTAGAGACTGGTACAGGTGAGGGCTCAGGGAGGCCTTCTGGAGAAGAGGACTTTGAACAAATCTTGGGGCAGGAGGCGGAGATCAGGGATAGAAGCTACACTGACAAAAGGAAGAACTTAAACCATAAATTTCCCCTATGACTTTCCCCTCCTCTTTTCAATTCCTTGTTTCTATTGCAAGAACATAAAGGTTGTTTTCCTTTTCCTCCCCATTCCCCTTCTATAGTACCAGTGCAGCTGTTTTACTAGATTATGGAAACAGAAGTATTTATCTTCTTGTCCACCTTCCAAAAGGAATTTAGTTTCATTGGTTTGTCACCATTGCTATTTAATGTGAAAAATGTTTTCTTGCGGATTTGTAATGTCCTTATTGATAAAAAGAGCATGGAAGTAAAGCTGTTTAAAACAAAACCATTCATGTTTAATAGAGAACACTGGGAAAGCAAAGGAGAGTATATAGAAAAATATTTAGCATGGACCGACTATACAAAGAATGTTGTAATTTATATCTTGGAGTGTAGTGTTTTCTGTCAGCTTTTTTTTTTTTTCCGCGTGTATCATCCGCTGTTTACTTTTTATAATAGTGACCACATTATATAATTTCTGTACTCTTTGCCTGTAAGTTGTTATAAGCATAAAATTTAACAGATATGCTATGATTTACTTAACCATTACCTAATATTGTACATTTATACTGTATATAGTTTTCACTGGTAAGTCATGTTAAATCATGTTTAAAATGTTCGATGTTTTCATTTTTCTGAACTTTTCGAATTATTTCTTTACAGTGTACTTTGAGATGTGGAATATATAGAATTATTTTTCTGCTGGAATTAATTATTTCTTTCAGAGGTATCTGAGCAGGCACTTTCTTCCGGGTACCATGCTAAAGGTGGTTTTGAATAACTAACAATCTAGTAGGAAAATTAAGACAGATAGAAAATAGTCAGTTCTTTAAAAAGAGACAGAGAAACACTGAAGAAATTCACAGAATTTATGACTGGAGTGATGATGAGAGGAGCAAAACTTGAGAAAGAGCTTGAATGATTGTTTTAGTAATTCCACAGCATGATCACAAGGGCAAAGATGGGAAAGAAAAATATAATCGGAGCTCACTGAGCAGACCTATTTGTAGGGAACTTAGAGGGCTTGGAAAGAAATTGTATACCAGAGGCTTAGAAAGGTAAATTGTAGCCAGAAGACCACAAATGTCATATTTAGAATTCCAAACACCTTTTAATGGACGATGAAGAGTTCTGAGATTTTTTCACAGGTAGTTATGCAGTGTTACAGATTGATTGTCATGAGGAGGTGCTTATATGCAAAGATATTCACTATTACTAACAACAAAGGAATGCAAATTAAAGCAATGCAAGATCATTTTCACCTGTCAGATTAACAAAGAATGGAGTACTGACAAGTGTACAGAAAAATAGGTACTATCCTCACTAATGTAAATTGTGAATAATTATGAGACTGTAAATATGGCATAAACTTTCTGGAAAACAATATGGCCGAATGAACCAATATTTAATATGTGCATACCTTATCCTTGGCAACTCCACTCTTAAAATGTATCCTAAAGTCACAATTGAGCAACACTCAAAAATGATGGTACAGGAATCTATAGCAGTATGTACTTTAATACTATAACATTGATAACAACTGAAATTTCCATTAACTTATCTTCCATTAATTTCTCTTAAATAAATGATGGCATCAACCTTGAACAAAATGCTTATAATTGTGATTTCTCAAAAGAATAAATTAGATATTTGTGTACTAACCTACAATGATGTTTATCATATATTAAAAAACAAAAAACAAATACCAAAGAATAACTTTGATCTCATTTTTGTGAAAGCAAAAACTTTATATGAAAAATTATCAAGATGAATATATACCAAATAGTTAACAGTGATTATCACTTGGGATTAGAAATAAAGCAATTTAACTTTTACTTTAAATCCATCTATATTTCTTAAACAAACATATAATTTATGATATATAAAATTTTAAAGTATTTTGAAAAATGATTAAGAAGAGATTATCTGAAACATTGTTTTGGCTACAGTTTCAGTATAAACCAAAATGAAAGTAAAAGCAGAGATGGAAGTCAATGTCCTCTGAGACACCTTTTCATGCCATCTGGTGTTGACATTGTCATTTCCCATCACACGACCTTTTTTTCAGTCCTTTATGGCATTTAGTAATATATTGTCCAGTTTTGTTTTTTTTTTAATTATTTTGCTGAGATTAAGGGCCTTGCTTATCTTGTCCCATGCTGTATCATCAGCAGTTAGAACATTGTTTGAATGATAGTAACCTCACATAAATGAGTTGAATGGACAGTTATTGCAATAGTTGCTTTTATTTTAAAAGTCTATACACCTTAATTTTACCTATAAAGCCCTACATAGGTTAGTTCCTGCCAACCTCTCTAGCTTCATTAACTTACCATCCCTGTCTCCCCTTCTTCCAGGATCTATATAATTGAACTTTTTTCAGTTACCATAACGTACCCGTCTCCTTTATCTCCAGACCTTTGTATATGTTATTCTTGCTTTGGGGAAAATTAACCAGGCTCTTCTTTCTCTTACTCCCATTTATCCTTCTGGTATCATTGTAAGCAGTATTACTGCTTGAGATCACAGGTTCTGGAGTTAAATGTCAGATCAGTTATATATTATTTTTGCTTAAACATTCTTATCTGTAAAGCAGAAATAATAGTACCTCTCTCAGAAGGTTGTTGTGAGAATAAATGAGTTAACACATGAAAAACACTAAGAGCAGTTCCTGATGGATAGTAACAATTTATTACGTGTTAGGATGATGATGATGATGATGATGATGACGATGACGACAATTACAACTTATTGTGTGGTCGTTGTGATAGTAACCTGATCCCAGGATGGATTAAGTGTCATTCTTCTTTACTGAAAAACAAATTATTGCCCATTTGTTTGTGTTTAGATCTCACTAGAGTGTACCTCCATGGGATCAGAGGCTGAGGCCACTGAGTTCACCAGAGTACCCACAACACTTAGCACAGCGTCTGGCAGATAGTAGGTGCTTACTAAATGTTTGTAAAATTGCTGAATTGGATAATCTGGTATAAGGTAATAAAGCTGAGCTAAGATGTATTGTCAGAACTAAGAAGATAGATCTTGGCACGGAAGAAGAGTGAGAAAGAGGAGTCAAGGATGATTCAGCTTCAGGAATTGGAGACTAAGAAAATGTTGATGCTATTGAGAGGAATGAAGATGAGTTACCAGTCTTGGCCCTTCCAGTTGACCTCTAAGTATTACCTTTTGTCTATCAACTTTCACAGCTATCAGAGGCTCTTAGATTTATTAAATCCTTTGACATTCAAAACCATGTGGAAGGCAATGCAGATGTGTATGCCCTTCTACAGATGAGCAAGTTAAAGTTCAGAAGTAAATTACCTGCTCCAAGTAATGTTTGAGGAGAAGGAAAGTCATATTACAAGTAGAAGAAATAATTTTATTTAAATTACTCATTTACTCATTTAGAAATATATAAGAAAGTCTGTTATGATCTGGGCATATAGAGATATAAATAACCTGGCCATTGCCCTTAATAGCTCAATATTTGCTCCTAGAAATAATTCCATAAATAAGTTCAAGACAGATTGATAAACACCCTAAAGGATTCAGATGTCCTCTGGGAGTGCCATGAACAGAGCAATTAGTACTCAGACAAAGATGGTTCTTGGATGATATATTGGACCTAGGCTTTTATGCTATTTATTTCAGTACTTTATTCCAATACATTTCTTACGAAGGAAAGCTAGGCTCTGATTCTAAATTAGAATTTTCTAATTTCACCAAGGTGTTCATAAAAGAGCATTAACTAGTGTATGCTTATCATTTAGCTTTAGGCTTTAGTTTTATGAAAGTTTTTTGCACTTTTCCTTTTCTTCTTTTAATTTAACTCAGCAACAGTAGTTCTCTGTTGTGAAGAAACACTGAATGAATTAATGTTTGAGGTGACAATCATCAGCATACTTTTAAAATCATAAAAAGAGTTAATAACATATTAAGGAAACTGACTTTTTAAAGCAACATAAAGGTAGAATTAAGTGACAATATTCTAGAACCCAAGGTGATCACTCTGTTTCTCTCATTGCATCCTCAAAGGGACATGAAAACAAAATTAAATTATGCCTATAGATACAGAGACTATTTTGAGGGCTACTGGTCAGGAGGGGGTTTGAGGGTGTCAGTGAAAAGAGCAAAGGGATTAAGAAATACAAAAGGATTGTTAAAAAAATAGTCATGGAGATATAAAGTGTAGCATAAGGAAAACAGTCAATAATGTTGTAATAAATATGTAAGGGGAAGAAGGGACTAGTTTAGTGGGGTGATCACCTGAGCTCTAATCACTATGCTGTATAACTGAAACTAACATATTACTGTATGCCAGCTATAATGGAAAAAAACTCATTGAATTGTACAGTGTAAATAAGAGCAACTAATTGTCTATTATATTTCAATAAAACTGGGGAAAATGCAAAAAAAAAATCAAATTATGCCTGAATCTTGGTGATAATAGGAAAATAGATTGGTTTAATATATGAAGGGTTCACTGGTATATGATCTGAGGAACTAAATTTAAATTGAGAATAGAATCATAAAGTTTATGAATTAAAAAGAAAATTAATGATAATCTAGTAAAATTTGTGTTTGTTTCTGCCTTTCTTATTTAGAAACTGATAGAAATACTGAATTTAATTGAATTATTTTCAATTCAATTCAATGAAGCAATAGAATTGCTTAGTATTACAAGGTTTCCATTACTTAATATCTTTTCATTACTTAATTTTTTTAATGAAATTGTGTAAGTCATTTAATAACACTGTCAATTTTTTTAACCAATGAAATGGGAAAAAGGAGAAAAATAATACGTGTCTCATAGACTTGTTGAGAGAATAAAATGCGATAATGCATGTAAAATACTTGTCTGGTCATTTTATTGTGGCCCATCCTACTCTCCCACCTCTAGGAAGGTATTAAGATTGGATTGGTTGCAGTACAAAAAATTGACGACACGTTTCTCCCACTATTGTATACCCTGTGCCGTGCACAGTATCTGACATCTAGTCAGCACTCAATAATTCTTTCATGAAAGAATGCATGTACCTGACTTTCCTTATGCCTTTATATTAACTGCTGGGTCCCTGAAGGTATTTAAATTCTAGACCTCTGAAATCTAAGCTGCTCTTTTAACATAATGTTGTATTGAGATATTTAAGTGTCAAAGATTTGGCTGCGGTCACAAAGATGATCACCATAGAGTGGCATATTCATTTGGGAATCAGGTTTTCTAACCTCTACTCCATTCTATTTTCTACAACAGACTTTTAAAAATATGAATAAATGATGTGTTTTCTCAATATTTCAACTACGGTCAAATATACTCATTCAAAAGAATTGGAAAATACAATTATACGAAGAATAAAATATATCATTTTGTATTTGCTTATATAAATATTATTGAAATATAGGCATGCTTTCTTTGGCTCTTTCATTTAACATCACCATGAGTAATAATTTTGTGACTAAATATTCTTTAATGACATTTTCATGGTAGATTAGTGTTCAATTCGATAGAGATACCAACTCTTGTCATTTTTTTATTGTTGTATATTTAATTTCCAGTTTTTGACTGTAATAAATAATACTCTCATTTACCCTTATGCAAAATTGTCTTCTGATAATTTATTCAGAATAAATTATTGGCTCAAAAGTCCATGCAGGTCCATTTTTAAAGCTCTCAAGCAAGCCCAAAATAGTCACACTATATTTCTTTCCAGAAAACTTTTACCAATTTCTTTCCAAAATGCAGTGTTTGTGGGTATTTTTCTTGATGACTATACCACCATAAAAATGTGTCAATATTAACGGGCGATTTTTCCTCTTTCTCTTTTACTTTTTTTCCAAAATAATTATTTCAGAGGCAAATGCCTCACTACGGCTTCTAAAATAACATGTCAATGCCAAACATCATTCTTCATTATCTTTGCTTGATAATACATACTGATTACCTGTGTACAATCTTCAGAAAAATACCGATGCAGACACAGCTTCAGCGTAGTTGAGTCACTACTTTTATACAAACAATCTAGGCATAATGAAGTGAACGAAGGTCACATTTTAAATAGTCAAATATAAAAATTTTCTATGATGAGAATTTCTATCTGCTGTTAAGTTAATTATTCTTTGAGCATTTGTGTTATTTGAGAAACACCCAAGAAGGCTAGGATAGGCTAGGCTAAGAACAAAGATACATAAAAGTTCTGATTTACTTTTATCAACCATAAGGTCTTGACACTAAACACTTGCTATTATATTTATACATAATAAATTCCTTTATTACACTCATGAAAATGGGTTTTACAAAATAACAAACCAGATGTTCTAGTTGTAGTCTCATTACCACCTTGAGTTTTAGAACAAGTTATTTAACCTCAATAATTCTGAATTTACTAATCTGGAGAAAATAATTCTGCTGACCCCACAAGATTGGTGAGAGAATAGGAAAAAATATAATTATGTTAGTAATAAATACTTAGGGTTTAGGTTGAAATTTCTTTTCCTAATGATGCAATGATAGCCAGGGACCCAGAATTGCTCTATGCCTGTCCTGCATCTCACCCTCCTCGTGAGGTTTCTGATTAATGAGTCTATACATAAGGCATAGAAGCTAAACTAGCCTCAGAGTACCACTTCATAAACTGAAGTCTGATTCTTTATTGCATTTTTACCAATGCACAGCTTTGGTAAAAACTAAGAAACTATTGTGGCTTAAGCCTGCAGGTGTAAGGTAGACATCTTTCTTTTTCCTTTATGAGACTAAGGTGTCCAAATATGCCACTCAAATTCATACAGAGAATCTAAAAGAGAAAAAGTAAGACTTAGATGGCTGTACCCTCAGGGCCACTCCTTGCTCAGTTCTGCACAGACTAAAAGCACAAAAACAATAAAGAAGAGAATGACTCAACAGCCTGAAGAAAGCTGACTCTACCTAGGTGAACCTACAAAATGGAAGCAGAAGTTGAAAAGGGAGCACCACTTACAGATGCTGACCTGTGAGGCAGTGTTCACAGGTCCTGGTAAAACATGGCTCAATGAATGTCCTGAGCTCTGAGCTATCAGCGTATTAGAAATAAATAAAGTTAGGATAGTGGAAATATGGTTAGAACAAGTGAAATCCCTTGCACACACTCATGTTTTGGTTAGGCCTTGTACTTGAGAACAGGTTCTCTCAAAATTCAGGGATGAATGAGATCAGATAAAATGGATAAAGTGTGAATAGGATTAGGTAAATAACTATCATAACACCAGTGTCTCAACCTTGGCTACAAAATGGAACCACCTTGGGGGCTTTAGAAAATTCTGATTTCTGGGCCCTACCACCAGAGAGTCTGATTGATTTGATCTATAATGGAGCTTGGACACCAGGATTTTTTTTAAAGCTCCCCAGGTGATTCTAATGTGAAGGCAAAATTAAGAAATGCTGACTTAAAATATGCTTAAATGCTTTCGCCTAAATAAGAATAAAACTTAGAAAACTGATAAATTAGGTATCATTTCCTTACATTATAGGATCATCTTTTGCCTCCAAACTTATTCTTCCATAGAATTCCCTTCAATTTCTGCTTTCTCTAATTCATTTGGAGCAAGGTTACATTTATACCCTATTCTTCAGAGATTTATCTACGAGCTTGGACTAGAAACAAATTGATTTTAAATTTATAATTTGAGGGACAGAGGAACACTGAATTTGGAGATAAAGATCCTGCACTGTACACTGAGACCCTACAAGTACTAATGGCTATTTTTGAGCAAGGGATGATCTCTCTGGCATGGTGTGGCCCAGCACAAAACTTACACTATGAAGTCAGATACCACAGTCCAAACCTTAGTGTAGCCAGTCACTCTGCAACATTGAACACTTTAGTAAAATGTTCTAAACCTCAGTTCCATCATTTGTGAAAAGACACAATAATAGTTACTTTATTGTAATTTCATGAATATTAAATAAAATATATATATTGACTAAGGCTTAAAAATTGTTTTTGTCGCTGTTATTTTTATAAAGGTGACTTCTAGCCCAGGAATTAGGTAAATCTATGTCATTTTCCTCCCTTCCTATATCTTTTGCAAATGATGGTGGTCAATCATTTATTTGAGCACCTCTATATATTCTAGTCTTTTCTGTACTAATATTTCATTTATTAAAAGGCTGATCATAATACATTAAATTGACTTTTTGACCATTTTATTATTTATTACTGACAGTTTGGAAAACCCTAGTTTTGCTCCCTGAAAATGTGTTCCTCATTCACTCTTCTACTCTTCTAGAAGAAAGAGATATTTCCTATTCAAATAATTTTGGAAAATGTTGTATATTGAATTTGCTTATTGGAGATTTATGTGCAGTAATGTGATAAAGTCTTTAAAAATTCTCTGGTTGCCCACACCTTTACCCCACCCCACAGACACACATGTTTATTTGGCTCTGGTTTCTTATCATAATCTACTTCCCCACTTCACTACTATTGGTGATTTCAACATCTATATGGATAAACTCTTCGGTACTCTAGGCCTTTATTTTCTTGACCGCTACATCTTAAGTGACCTTTTTTTCAACTCCATATTATCCACCCACTCCCAGAATACTACCTGGATTTGTCATCACAAATAACTGTATCTGTTCTGAAATCTTGATTTCAAGCATACAACTCTTCTATCGTCCCATTCTATCCTTTTAGATTATTTACTAGAGTATCCCTATTGTCACAGTTCATTAATTACATCAATGCTTCCAGGGATTCCAATCCATTGAATTCCATCATCTTCTTATTATCCATTACCCATCTATTTATTCTTGGCCTGACTAGATTCCATCATTCATTACTATAATCACTTCCTTCATTCTCAGCCAAAGATGTTGCCCCATACTTCACTATGAAATAAAAGACTTCTTTGAACTTTCTCATCTCCCACCAGTTCTTTGCCTCATTGCCTGCTTTCTGCTTTCCTTCTATGTAAGAGATTCTTCTCCTCCTTTCATGTTCCTGTCCACTTGTGCTTGGGGTACCAGCCCATCTTGCCTTCTCAAGGATTTTGTTATTTTCTAGTATGTATTTTTATAACTCTGGCACTGGCTGAAATAATTTTAAAACTTAAGGTAAAATGCATCAAAATATGTAACTGGTCTTGAATTATCTGAGTCTTTTGAATTATCTGACACAGTCAAATGTTGCGTACTCCATATCACTATTATTTTCTTCTCTCAGAAGGGCTCGTACACACCATTACCAACAGTCCATCAAAAGCAAGTTTCCAAAACTTCACATTGTTTTGGTTTTAATTTTCTACCATTTGTTGGAACTGGTCTTGTGTTCTATGTACCAACATATTTTTTGAATTTCTCAGCTTTTTGAAATTATAAAGAGTCTTCATATTTACAGTGAAAGATTTTATCTGATCTTTGAGTATGAGAGTCAGACATATCTCCCTGTCACCAAAGGAAAGTGTTCTTTAAAAACTTTTATGGACATTTTCAAACATAACCAAAAGCAGAGAAAATAGAATAATCAAACCCCATCTTTACATTTCTATTTTATCTATGCACACTTTTTCAGTTATTTGAATATATGTTTGATACAATAATTTAAATCATATAATTTTACTCATAAATAGTTCTAAAAGATAAATATTATTTTAATATAACCAAAATATAATTATCAAACTAAGCAAAATTAACAATGATTCATGAATAATATTTAGTCCATGTTCAGTATTTCTCATATGTCTTAAAACTGGTTTTTTTCCCAGCTTTATTGAGATATAATGTACCTATAATGTTTTCTAAGTTTGAGGTGTACAATGTGATGATTTGATTCTGTAACACATATATGTTACAGAATGATTACCACTAAAAAAAAACCAAAACCGTCTTTTTTACAGTCAGTTTATTCTAATTAATATTCAGTCAAGATCTACATATGGTATCTCTTAATCTATCAAATTTCTCCTCTTTCTTATTCCATACATGTTAATGAAGGTAGGACACACATCCTGGAGAATTTCCCATTCTCTGAATTTGTCTAGCACTATTCTTTAGGTATCATTTAATTTGTTTAATTTTTTTCTACCCCTTTGCCTATAATTTGCTAATTAGGGTAGAGGCCTGTTTTTAATTGGCAGGAATGTTTTATACTCAGTGCTGGGTTCTTCCTACAGCCTCACATTAGGAGGCCCATGATGATTTGTTCCAATTTTATTGATGCTGTAATTGATAAATGGGTTCAGATGATGTCAACCGAATCCATTCATTATAAAGTTCAAAATTCAAGGTTTTCTTTATTTACACCATAATAGCTGCCTGCTGCTCTAATGGTCCATGACTGCCATGGCCATATTATTTAGCCTTCCTCTAGAAAAGCATCTGTACTTTACAAATAAACACCAAACCCAGAGAGTAGAAGAATGTGTATATCCTTTCAGCACCCTTCTTCACTATAATCTCCACCATCATTGACCTCATTGTTCTCATTAAAAAGACATTTTAATATAATTTTTGGATTCTAACCTTTGTAGAGCCTGATTGGAGAAAAATAGTGCTTTGAAAACAGTATCAATTTTTCTTGGAAAAAAAAAAAAGTTGTCTAATAAGAATAATGGTTCTAAGGAAGAGAAATACAGTAGTCCCTTATCCACAGTTTTGCTTTCATCAGTTTCAGTAACCCTTCATCGACCATGACCTGAAAACATTAAATGGAATATTTCAGAATAAACAATTTATAAGTTTTAAACTGCATGCCATTCTGAGTAGTGTGATGAAATCTTGCACTGTCCCCATTCCGTTTGCTCAGGATGTGAAATTATCCCTTTGTCCAACGTATCCATACTGTATACACTACCCCCCAAAATTAGTCACTTAGTAGCCATTTCAGTTATCCAATTGGATATCATGGTATCACAGTGCTTGTGTTGAAATAACTCTTATTTTACTTAGTAGTGTCCCCAAGAGCAAGAGTAGTGATGCTGGCAATCTGGACATACCAGAGAGAAGTTGTAAAGTGTATGTATGTATAGGAAAACACATGGTATATATAGGGTTTGTTGCTATCCATGGTTTCAGGCATCCACTGGGGACCTTGGAACATATTCCCCACAGATAAGGGGGGACTACTGTACAAGAGCTTTCCCTATTGTCATTTTTTCTTATAGTCAATGCTTATGTGTCTGTCTTCGCAGTAAGAATCTAAACTCCATAGGCAAAAGCCATTCAGTCTGTTACTATCATCACCTTGCATGGAGCCTGATACATAGTATGTTTCCCAGAAATAGTATTTTGAATTAATAATTAGGAAACTGATAGATTTCTTATAATAAAGAATTCAGTCTTCAGTTCAGTGCTCTTTGAGAATACACCATCTCAAAACCGAAAAGGAGCTTAGAGGTCGTCTGGTTCGTACACAGTGGTTTCCAAGGCAAACACTGGCCCCTTAACTTCTGCTGGAGCTCCACCAATGAAGGTGAGCACACTCCTGCTCATTTGTACATTCCATCTAGCAATAGTGCTAATGGCTGGAAATGCCTTCCTTACGTGGAGCTGATATTTGTCACCCAAATTCCATCTTTTCTTTAGGAATTTCAACAAAGTAAGGCTGATCATTCTTCCAATTAATAAGAGACATTTGTAGTTTACCTAATAAATGTTTTCATCCTGAAGTTAGCCAATGCTAGGTGTTCACATAGAAAAAAATAAAATATTAAAAAGTTATTTTCCTATAATATCTAATTCAAATTCTTCACACAGTGATGCTTTTTTCCATATTAATATTTCTTTAACTCTTACCCTTAATATGCCATATTTTCTAGTTTTTATTTATTTCTTACACTGTATATTCAAAATATTCAATTATTTCTTTAAAGGTGTTTCAAAAATCAGACACAAGAATGATTATACCTCCCTGCTTCAATACATGACTTAAAAACCAAGAAGCACCTGGAACGTTTGTGCCATTCCTTCTTTTGCGCTTTTATTTATGGTTAAATAAAGCTCAATATCACTTCAGGAAGAATTGAAACAGGAATAAACTGTGAAGTCATTAATACTTCGAGCTGAGAGCCAAAAATGTTTCCTCCTTGCAGAATCGGTCTGCGCACATCTGGGAAACTCTTGGTTCCTGTGTAGCTATCCCATTGGACTAGGTATGACAGGAGTCAGCTACTTGTATGCTTGTTTCATTCAAATAAGCAGAGAACAAGTTTCCTTTCTACAAAGGGGCTTTTCTTTTTTATGGGGTACCTCTGACACTGGCTATGCTTGACATTATGATGCAATCAGTGGCATCTCAAAATAAACCCAGGAATAGAACTTTCTTAAATAATAGCTCTACACTCAAGAAAACTACAAGACCCAAAAAGTAAATCTGAAATGGATATATTTTAAATTGCAATTTTCCAAAATGCTGTTGTGATTTTTTTTTAAATGACCTACATTTTGTGATCTACTTTTTGCATGAAGGGTCATTTTCATGATTCTGAAGAACTTTCACAGCAGCAGTTGATTTAAATACTGAATTTATATTTTGGAAACATGCCCAAGAGTCCCAAGGTAGGAGGTTAGCTTTAAACTCTTAAAGATAACATGATGTTCCATGCTCTGTTACTAAATAATTCCCTATGCCTAGTTGTATCCATGAAAACCTGCAACAGACCCATAATTGCAATACGCTCCAAACTGGTCTATCTGTGGTACATCTCTCCACTTCCAGTCTACCACTCATACTGCTGTCAGAGTGATTTTTCTGTAAGACAACTATAGGACAGCATTCCCTGTTTTATACCTCATAAATCCCAACCTTTGCCATACATGTCATTCAAAGCTCTATACATGGCCTAGTCTAATTTTCCAGCCTAGTGTCCTATCCGTACCACCCATATTCTAGACACAATTTCCTTTGAACTCCTACCTTGCTCTTTTACGTTCTTTTCTTATGCTTTATTATGTCTGTCATTGTCTCTTTTTTTCATCCTGGGAACCTCTTCACTGGTCTTTGAAAAACTAACTCATATGTCACTTCTTTGGTGAGGTCTTTGCTGGCACCCCAAATGGAGTGGTTACCTCTTTTATGTATGTCCCCGTAACACATAGACCAGGAACACAGAAGATGCTACATAAATGTTATGGCATTTCCAATTTCTCCTTCTCTAGTATCTCTTTCCTTCATTTTGCAAATATGATTGTCTTCCTTATTCTAAAGAAGTAAAATCTTTTCGCAGCTCCTCCTTCCTGCCTCTAAGCTGAATCATTACTTGCACTCCCATTATCACCTAATTTCTTGAAGGAAGAAAATGTCTGTATTGTCATCTCTCTGAAAAGTTAATAGGTGTTAGATGGGGAAAAAATAGTGTTTTCAAGTCAAAAAAATTAGAAAATATTAACCTAAACAATGTTAAACAGGTTTCTTTGTTGTATGATTGCTCAGTCTTTAATATGCTAATGCCACTGAAGAGAGGTGTTTTATAACTTAATTGGCTATAAGGACAATCTCAAGAGTCTAGCTTTCCACTGGTCTATACTCATTTCCTTCCACTTTCTTACTTCCCAAATGTTAACCCAGTGAATTCTGGCTTTTGCCTAAATCACATACCTCAAATAATACTCAGAAAGGTTACAACTGTTAGATCATTCTTTCATTCATCCTAAGTACTAAGCTCTGAGGATAAAGAAATAAAGAAAGCTTGCTCTTTTCCCTCACAAATATTTGGGTATAACAGAGAAAGGCAAATATACATCTGATACAGGTACAAAGAATAGCAGTGTTTACATTAAAAATCTTACAGAACAAGGGAAACACAAAATCATAGTCAGTTTTACCTAGGAAATTGGGACAGGTAAGAAAGGTTTCGTGGAAAAACTCCTTTGTGAGGTAGGCATTTGTCAGGCAGGCTAGAGTGCTATTTGGGGCAGGTCATTTTAGGTGTTTGTGGGGGGTCAGCATGATAAAAACATGGAGTATGGTTGTTAAGGTTAATTGCAGCAACACTTCAGAGCTGTTGATGAGATGGAGGGAGGGGTAGGGTGAAAGATAAAGTTAAAGATGTAGATGGGGACATCATCCTGGAGAGTTCTGTGTGACATGAATAAATCGTGGACTTTATTCTGAGAGAAATGAGGAAGCATTGTAGTGTGTGAATCAGTGAGTGGTATGATCCAATTTGCATCTTTGATTTGTCACATCAATTTCTTCCTAATTTGTACTCCTCAGGAGCAGGTCCATGTCTTAATTATCTCTGTACCCTCATCACCCATCATAGGCTTTAAATCTCTGACATTATTTGGTTAACCAATGTATATCTTCCCAGGCAAAAGACTGATCCTGTAATCTATGACAGGGAGAGCCTTCGGCATTGTTCACAGCTGTGCACACCTCAAGGTAGGGTGGATAGAGAGGCAGCATATACTGAATGAATGCAACAGCAGTGTGAAATACAGTACTTGACTTTGTTAAATTACAGTACTCTGTCCGTGGCTTAACTCACAGTTTGAAATTCAATCTTTATTTCTCTTTTTTTCCCACATGGCATCATCTCTCACCCCTAGAAAATAGAAAGCAAATGTTTAGAAGATATTATTTAAAGTTTTGTTATTCTGGATACTGTCAGGTTGGCTAATCAGTATGTATTTACTGAGTGCCTCCCTATGCTATTACTTAGCATGAAGGCCTGTGCTGTCAAAAGTTTTTTAAAGGTCAAGATATATCTTGTAACCTCAGAGCTTATCTAATTGGGAGAAAAGAGGTACGTAGCATAAATGATAGCTTAAGGACACAGAGAAAGAAATGTGCTAAGTATCTTAAGATTTTTGAGAAGAATGAGATCTCTTGGGGCTTGCTAGGCAGCAATAATCATGGCAAATTTTCTGCTGTCACCACATTTAGATAGTAATTCAGAAGCTGATCCCAATTGGACACTGTTCATTACACACTAATTACTATTTGCCCTGCAGTGATTGTTATGTGCAACAGCAAGTGTAAATGCAAACTTAGATGCTCACCATTGCCCTTCCAACGCAGAGAAAAAGGGCTGATTATATAAGTTGCCATATCAGATTCTTTTCGGTTTTCTCAGACAATGTTTAGAGGTGAACATTCTCAAAGTGCATCCCCATGCTTAGAAGAACTTTGACTCTGTATACACATTAAAGACATGTGAAAATTCATATGCTGCTATATTTGGCTTAGAGATGTATGTAAGTATGAAGAAATATTGCAAGTGAAATGTTTTTTAATAGATGAGATTTTAAAATAAATTCCATCACTACAGTTTATTTCCATGTGCATTTGCTCATTTTGAGAATTCTTTGATAAACATTGTTGAGTTCTTGTGGTGTGCAAAACCCCATGCCATGACCTGAAGTAACAGATAATTAAACTATGATCCTCGTCCTTAAAGAGTTCAGAATCTAGAGTAGGGAGAATTAAATAGATAATTATAAAACAAATTGATTTATGCTATAATGAAAAAAAATGTGTAATTGGTAAGAACGTCAATACACAAAAGCTGGCATGTATTAAATATTGTATTTCTTTGTATCCATTTCTGACTCTTAGCCCCCAATACTGTGTAGAATTCTTGACTCCCAGGCCTTCTAGGAGAATTGTAATTCTTCTTCCACTCCCAGTATCATGCAAAAGTTTTGAGGACATTTATAAGACTTACATTTCATAGGACTGAGCCTCTTGGGTGATTGGCCAACACTGTACACTGGTCTCCATGAAGATGTGACTGCATTGCTTGAACTTCCATGGTTTCTTCATTTCATGTCTTCCTGCTTTCCTGACACACAATGGGGCACAGAAGGTAATGATGGAGCTGGGAATCTCACTCTCCAAGATTTGGCTTGTCTACAGATACCTCACAAATATTTCTGTTGGTTTGCCCTCTCTCCAGACCCACAAACATTTATTTCCTTTTCAAACTCCTGCAATTTCCCCTACCCACTTCCCAGAATCTCAGAAATACTCTTCTCTTCTCTACCTTCTACCCCTAACCCGTAACCTCTTCACTTTCTCTCCAAAGCCAGGACACCTAGAATAGTTCTTTCAAGGGGCTTTAGAGCCTGTAGACTCTGGTGATTCTGCTGCCAGCCTCATCAGAATCCAGAGGCAAAGAATAAAGCATGGTTACCTGTTTAGAATTAGAGAGAAAGAAAATTAGTAGTGCAAACATAATATTCCAATTATCTTGCCATTGCCTTAGAAATACTAGGAATACAGAAAAGTGACTCATTTTGAAAATAAGGTATTTAGGTAAGGCTACAAAAGGCAAGTGACATTGAGTAGGTTTTAGAGGATTATGAAGAGTTGCTTGGGTTTTTTTTTTTTTTTTTTTTTTTTTTTTAGTCAGGAGTGACAGCATGGATGGAGAGATGAAATGACATTTTCTTGTCCTCTGAATCCCCATTGTTTGGCACATAGTAAGCAATTAATAAATGTAAGTTGAATGGAGAGGTGGACTTTCGAGATAAGTGCAGGGAATGTCAGTAGGTTAGGTGAGCCTGAAACAGCGAAGAAGGGAGTAACTGAAAGCCAAGTCCAGTTCTGAAATAATTGCTATGGTTCAGGTGAGTTATGAGAAGGAAATCTTTACGAAAGGTAACTGATTTTTCCACCAGTTAGGAAGGAGCTAAAAAGCAAGGTTTGGGTAACATGACGGACTGGACTTTCATGGAGTTTCTTAGACTTGTGGAAGTAGAAGCCGATGCTAAGAATATTTTGTCAAACACTGCGGGAGTGAATCTGACCCAGGAATGAACCTGCCCACTCAGTGAAGTTTGGAGCTTGGAGCAAGTCAGGTATCAGATGCACTAGGGGCATTTAAATGCCAGAGCTGCGTTTTTAAGACCAGAAGAAGACATCTGTTAAAACCCTAGTATAGAATAAATATATAATTTTGTTTATGAAATGAGAATTTATGGGAAAAAATAAAAGTTGTGAGAGGAAAACATGTATATAGTAGGCTATGCATGCCATGATCTTGACTTACCATTTTCATAGTAAATAAATAATAAATACACAGTAAATTTAGTAAAATTTACCTACTTTTTTGTCACTTTCAGACTTCATGATTTATACATTGTTAAATGTCTTACATAAAATGACCTACAGATGTGCGAAGTGGTGTGTTCACATAAATGTTGGCTCAGGAAGTCGGATCTCAGGCTATAATGATGGAATAAGATAAGTATTGGGAACCTTCTTCTCATCAGATTTTCTCCCATAAAATATCTACGATGTAGAGAAATGAACATAATCAGTGACAGAAAAACTCAGCCCTTTCTGTTAAAGTCAGAACACAAAGAAAATAAATCCAGAATTTTCTTACCCTATAACTCAACTTTCTTCTGCTATATTATACTCACAATAGCTGAAAGGATTTTTCCTCACAAATTGAACTGAAAAAAAATCTATCACCTGGATAAGTTTTCTCAGGCTTGTGGTAGAGTAACAATGATTTGAACTAGAGCAGGGAGCAGGGAAGAGTAAGATATTGGCAGGTCAATTTACTCTGAAGAAAAAAATTCAAATTTTTTTATGAAAAGGTAATTTATTTTTCTGATTTTACTGATAATTCTTGAAGCCCCATTAAAGTGGAAAGCCAAATGTGAGATTCTTATATTAACCTGGGACTAATTGGATTTTAAGTCTTTGTATTTGTGTGTGTATGTGCACATCTGTATTGTGGGGGAGGGGTGCTTGGTTAAGATACATTTTAAGTAATGCATGGAAAAATTTAGTAAGCACTAAACTATTAGAAATTGTGCGTGAATGTCAAACTAGTAGAGTGGTAAAATATAGTAAGAGAAAAGTAAATTATAATAAGAAAAGTCAATAAAAGATCAAAAGCAAAATTAGAGCATGGCAGGAACACAAAATAATATAGAAAAATAATTTTAAGTATTACAATAATCACATAAATGTGTGTAAATTAAATTTGCTTATTAAAAGAGAAAAATTAACATTTGAATAATAAAAAGTCCACCTAATAACTCCATTTGATAAGAGACACATCTAATACATAAGGATGTAGAAAGTTTTAAAGTAAACAATTGGAGAAAATATGTACTATGCAAATGCCCAATAAAAAATGCTGGAATGGTTTATAAATATCAGACAAAATCAACTTTAAAATGAAATGGACTATTAGAGGTAAAGAAGATCACTATATGATGATAAAATAGTCATTTTCTGAAAAAATATCTGAACTTCTGTTCATTTGATAAAATCTCCTTATCATATAGAAAGCAAAACAATGTATAGAGAAAAACTAATAAACACACCATCATAATGAGAGATTACAAGATTTCTCTGAATTATGTCAAGAGGTAGACAAATTACTATTTCTAGAAGTATGGTAGACACCTCCGAGTAAAATACAAATAAAACCATAAATTAGGTACTTAGGAGTTAACTAAACAATATATATGCTATTTATGGGAAATATGTATTAACCTTTATTTCAATTTATTAAACAAGACTTAAACACAGTGCATACCATGGCCATGGATATAAAGATTCAATAAGGATGTTGTTCCTTCCAAATTGATCTGTATAGATTTAATATAATTCATATTATATCCCCAAAGGAGTTACTGAAAAGCTTAACAACCTGATTTCAAATGTATATGAAAAGAGTAAAAGCTAAGGAATAGACAAGAAATTCCTGAAAAGAAACCAATTCAAATGAACATAGCGTGGTTGTAGAATTGGATGAGTATATCAACTAATTAAATAAACAGAGGACCTTGAAACAAAAATTATGGATATCTGTTCTAGACTCAAATTACTAACTATCCATGCCTCTATTTTCTTATTATTAAAAAAAGGGATGAAAATAGTAACTACCTCATAAGTTTATCATGGGGATTTAATGAGTTAATTATTTTTAAAACACTTAGACTACGTGGCACATGGTACAAGTATTTGTTAACTACATGGAAACTTAGTATAGGATAGAAGTGGCACTGTGGAACATTGAAGAAAGGCAGACCAATTATAGATAGTAAAGAAAGGAAGACAAATTAATAAACAGGGACAATTATGTATAAATAAAATATTAAATTGATCCCTACCTCACATCAGACATAAAAATTTAATTAAATAGGTAAATGAAAAAGGCAACGTTTTAATTAAACGTTTTAGAAGAAGAAAATATAAGAGAATATTATTATGGCCTTGTCACTAGGAAGTATTTCTTAAACAAAACCCAAACCCATAAACAACAAGCTTGTTGAACTCAATTACATAAAGAAAATTCTGTTTATCAAAAGATACCACAAGGAAAAGAAAAAGCCGAGCCCTAAAATGAGAGTATTTGCAACATAAATAGTCAACTAAGAATTTTATTGAAAAAATATAAAGAACTCTTCCAAATCAATAAAAATAAAAACAAGCAATACAACAGAAAAAATTGGTCAAGAGATATCATCAAACATTTCAAAAAGGAAGGTAAACAAAAAATGAATAAAAATACAATAAGAAACCAAATCTCATAAGTAATAAAGGAATTCAAATTGAGCCCAATTCCATATTATACCAAATAATATGAGCATAAAATTAGGAAGCCTGATACTGTCAAATGCTGTTGAGACTGTTTCTTATATACTGCTGGTAGGTACAACAATTTTGAAAAACAAATTAACATTATTTTATTAACCAAACATTATGACTTAGCACTTCCACTTCTAGTTATGTACTGTAGAGAAACTCTTGTGAATATTCATTGATCATAACAACTTTGTTTCTAAAGAGAAACAAAACAAAACTTGGAAAAACACAAGTATATATCAACAAGAGGATGCAAATATAATTTATGGTGTATTTGCACAATGGAAAAATATATAGCAACACAAATGAATGAACATGAATGCATCTTTGAAACAATATTGAGTAGGAAAACCAAGTCAAAGAAACTATATAGTATAATAACATTGATATGAAACTCACAAATAAGCAAATTGGAACAATATGTTGTTGGATAGATTCATATATAAATGCTAAAACATAAAATGATAAAGAGAGTGCTTAAAATTTTAGGAGAGTTGGTAGAGCATAAGAGATAATGAAATACGGGATTAAGAGCAGAGAGCATACCAACTGTTTATCACATTCTAGTTTTTAAATTGGTGTTTATTTTATTACTATGCTTCAAAACTTCCCTTTATATTACATATATTCTTTTGCATATATCAAGCATAACACAGTCAAAAATATTAACTTACATAACCTTAGGGTATGTTAAGCCGGAAAGCTTTTCCTTTAGATTTAACCCTTAAGAATGGACTTGTAAGGATTTTTCTGTTCATTATACTTGTGGACTTGGGTTTTACTTTGAATAGATGACAGAAATGAACTTCAGCTCTTCCAAACAAAGCAGTTGTTCATAGTGACATATCTTCTGCATCTGTGATAGCAGATGCTTTTAAAAGCAACAGAAAGAGGGAGCAGTAGTGGGTGGAATTAGAAGCAAATGCTTATTCATATGCTGCCATGTGAAGCAGATCGACCATGAGGCTTTTAGATATACTTAAGAACAACTTAATCTTAGCTGGAATTGAAATATCTGAGACTGTTAAACTGTCATTGATTGGAGCTACCACCATGGTTATTTTCTGAGTATTTCAATGAGAAATGAAGCATAAAACCAGGCTAGACTAGACTTTTTAAGGAAGCTTGAAGTTCCTGTCTTTTTCTTTCACTGCATCAAAAGTAGGCAAATCCATGAAATTGGCATTCTTTACTCTTGACAAGCACTGATATTAGGCAGCTCCTTTAGGAGGAATCAAATAGAATCAGGGGGACACCTGGCTCTTAGCTTAGTTGCTTACAACATATGTGCATGCATGCCTGTCCTAACCCACAAAGATTTCTAGGAAGGGAAATGCTATTCTAGGATATGCTATCCTCACTTCACATCAAAACCACTCCCATGCCTTATAAACCTTGTGTCCAACCTAAATCCCCCCCTTTTTTTTTTGCCATTCAAGACTCATTCATTTCATCTTGACCTTATAATTTATAAGGAGAACAACTACTCTTATAATTTATAAAATATTCTTTCCTGGAGTTGAAAGATTGTAAAATCACCTCTCATTTTTTTACTGCCATGATTCACTGATAGATGTACAGTTATGGAGGTAGATATAGACATAGATATATACAATTCAGGCTTGGTCCATGATTCATTGCCATTATATAATTATAGTTATAATTCCTTAATTCTATATATTATTATTTTGGATAATGCTGAATCCTCCAACTTTTTTTTATATATCTTATCTTTGCCCCCTCCAAGGTTAGTATATGTTTTATCCCAGCAATCTAAGTCCCTGATAAAATTAATGAGTCTTCCTAAAATATAATTCTCATGGATTGCCATTTTACTGAAAAACCAACATTGATTTCCTAGTGTTTGTCTAATCAAGTTAAGCTTCTCAGACTATAATTTAAAGCTTTGCTTCGTCTCTTTTAACTTTATCTTGCCAGCCTTTTCTCTCTCGTTACACCTGAGTTTGAAGTATGGTCCTCTACTTTTTTAGTGAGCACCAGTTACTTCAATGAAGAGCTCCAGTTTCTTTATTTGTGAACAAGAGCATTAAATAGGTGTTGATTTTTTAAAAGCTGTCTCCATGTAAAAAAAATAGCTAAATTACTTTTTAAAATGTAGTTAATAGACACAATATCTTGTAATTAATTATAGATTGGCATAGGACACTATAAAATTAGAATAGTAATGCCTACCATATTTTAAAGATTAGAGAAATAGTTTAGCAGAGTTGTCCCATAGTAGGTACTCAGTGAACTTTAAAAAAAAAAAATTATCCTCCCTCCCGCTCCCTTTAGGAAAAAAAAAAAAATATTGGCTTAATACTGGAGGAGTACTCATGAAAAGAATGACTCATTTAGGAAATAAATATAGTGCATGGTGATGAGATTTTCTTTTACTAAGAAAGGCCTGGCTGGATGAGGAGAATGCGAGGGTGAAAAACAGACTCTGTCAGACTTCCAAAGATAGAAAGTCATTTGCATTCATGTCACAATTTACATCATGGGTCTAAGAGGTGCATGGTTCCTTATTGAAAAAAGATCCCAAATTTCTCTGTTGTTGCTTGCTACAATGTTACTTCTATTCATTAAATATTTGTGAAAGGAAATAATATAACAGGTTCTGCTATAAAGAAATTAGTAAACAGATGTTTAACCACAGATTCTGGAGTCATTGTACATAAAGACAGAGGACGGCCTTTCCATGATTCTCTAAAACAGAAGACTTTTAACTGGTTTTAGCACATTTAAAAATCCCTTTTCTTCTACTGAAACTTTATTAGTTTGAGATCAGTAAATACTGAGTATTCTTTACACTGAGGCTACATGATGGTAAAGGAACTTTTTCTACACTTTATAATATATATTTTGAAGTTAGGAGGTAACAACTAAATACAAAAGAAAAATCTGACCTCTTAGCAAGTAACTCCTAAAGTGAATTCAAGATCTGTGAATGACTTATTTTGTGCAGAGTAAGAATGAAATTGCAACCCAAGTACTGTATTCACTCCAGAGGAACTATAACGTCCAAAAAGCTTGCTGTTTCTTTCGACATTTCACTGTTCCAACAGGGATTCGTTTAGTCTTTTCAAAATATGAGGAGACAGAGCTGAGTGAGAGCACAGCAGCAGGTTGCTGCCTTTCAAAAACTCGCAGCTAGAAGGTGTGTCAAATTCTTCTAGGCTGACCTCTTGAATGGGCTGCTCACTGGGACCTAAATCACACAGGGCCTGTGAACTGCTTTAGTGTAGTCTTGTTTAAATGTTTCCACCAAAGGACCAAAGACAGAGGGAGGTGAACACACGTCTCAGAGACCTGTGGATGTAGTGTGAGGCTGAGACTGTAAGTGCCAGACAAAGAACCCACAATTCGTTTGAAGAACTGGTTTTATACTAAAAATCCATGTACATTTTATAGTCCAGACCTTAAGATATTCATATATGTTTTACCTGATACTTTTCTCCACATATTTTAGTATGTTTATGATCCAAGAAGATGTGTGTGATTTTGTGAACCCCTGCCACATTACTGAAAATCTCTGGTATACTGCGAAGGAAATAAGCAATTGGTGGATTACAGAGGATCCAGGTACTCATAGTATTTCTTCATTCATCTCTCTAGTACAGTTCTTCTCCCTGCGAAGTCTGCCAATAAGACGTCTTCACCCTACTATTACAGGAACTCAAACTTTCACACATGTAAAACTTGTTCGTCATCATTCCCCTCCTCTTGTACTCATTCTCATGGTGAGTGGCACCTTTCAGGCACTCAGCTTCTCAAGCTGGAAACTTGGTAGTCATCCCAGAAACCTCGTTCTTCATCAGCCTCCACATTCCATCAGCAACCAAGTCCTGCCAATTATGCCTCCATCTGTCAGTCTATCTCCAGACTGACATTGCTTTAATTTAGCTTTTTTAATCCCTTGCCCGAATTGTTATTATAGGGATCACCTCACTGGTCTCTCTGCCCCACCCCATCCCTGCACTCCCCTACTACATCCTAGTTTATGGCTGGCCTTACTTTATGATATAGTCCAAATTATTCAGCATGTCCAGATCTTTATGATTTTGATCTGTTCCTACACCATTAGCATCATGTTCATATCCCACAAATTCACTTTGCCAACCTCCTCGTATTCCTGACATACTACAGCAACATATTCTTAGGATCTCCACGCTGGCCATTCTTCCTATGTTTTCGGACCTTTGAGCATATATTCTATTCTTGGAATGTCCTTCCTTTTTCTTGGTTAATTACTACTCATCTTTAATTGGAGTTTAATGATGGAACCGTTGATAATTTTTTCCCCTTTAACTAAAATCCTAGTAGCTTTTTTCTGACACTTTTCATAGGAAAACAAACTTTTTGGTACTGTATATTACTGAGTTTTGAATGAAAGTGGAATTGGTTAAGGTCTCATCAGAAAACTGTATTTTCCTTGAATATGTGATTTAAGCAGGTTAGTGTCTTTTTAGTGGTATTATAATTGTCTCTATCTCTAATAATATAATTTAGATCTACATAAGATGTCTGATATGTTCATCATTTTCAGAAAAAATAATGTCAAGAATAACATTATCTAGACAGTTTCCCCTGACCCTTGTTCCATTTTGTTAGATTAGCAGTACTTCCTCTGTGCTTATAAAATACTCCAGGGTTACCCACAGTGTAGTACTTATACTCTGAATTGTAAATATTTCTCTGTCCTCCCACTGGACTTAGCAGAGATTGAATTCCAATCCTGTGTCTCTCTAGTCCTTAATACAGTCTCTGGCACATAATAGGTATTAAAGTAAAATAAACATTTTTTTCTGGATGAATGAAAAGATAAATTGATTTATAGGGGAGCTATTTGTTAATAGTCTTTATTGGCAATTGTTGTGGACATATTACTATGGGCATATGCTCATATGGATACTACTATGATGAGTACAAAAAAAAAGATCATGAGCCCTTATTTATATTACTAAATATAGGTCTGGGTTTCTAGAAAATACACACACACACACACACACACTCAGAGGTGAATAATAATGAAAAGTATATGTGAAAAATAACAAGAAAGATGCAAGCAACAAGTATATCTATGATAGCGAGCAATCCAAACATAATATTGTAATCACATATAAGAATGAGATACTAAATATACTTATAGATTCTTTGTAACATTTGCAGAAATAAATTATCTAATGATAAATAAATGATCAATTTTACTCAGAATTTATCAATTCAGTCTTTTCAATCATCACTTGCCCACTACACCCATCCCAAATAGTCCATGCACTTTTTCATCTTTGTGTTCGAGCTGTTCCCTTTATTTGAATTGTCTTTTAGTTTTTAACAAAACCTTATTGAGTGACAACAATATTTTAGACTCTGAGCTTGGTGCTTATCAAGACACTGTTTTAATAACTTATCCTCTTTCTCTGCTTGAAAAATCCTTCAAGGCTCAGCTTAATGATCTCCTCATCCATGAAGCATTTCTTGATTCTTAGAGGCAGGGTTAGTTAGTTCCATTTTTTCAGGCTTTCATAACTCTCTATATATCTTTTTCCCACTAAATCAGACATGGCAAATAGAATCCATTCATTCATCTGTTCCAAGGATAGATAAATAGGTAGAAAAATAGATTGATAACACCTACTATGTGCCAGGTGCTGAAGCTACATTAGTGAACAAAATAGATGATTTTTGCACTTGGGGAGGTAGACGATATACAAAATCATAATTAACAAGTGAATTGTATAAC
>NW_006494614.1:53788297-53830630 GCF_000325575.1 Pteropus alecto | reverse complement strand
AAGTTTAAAGTTTAGGTCAAGAGATCAGAGAGAAAGTAACATCTAAGAAGAAGACTTGAAGGAGGGAGAGTGAGCCATGTGAGAACGGCTCTTCAGGTAGAATTTGTCTTGCTTTACCCCTGAGATTCTCATTGGTCTAGAGTGGGACCAGCCATAGGTATTTCTTAAAGTTTCCCTGGTGATTCTACTATTCTGCGAAGATTGAAAAACACTATGCAGGATGCAGAGTAACACAGATTGTCTCAGTTTTCAAAAAGCCTGTAGTTTGTGGGACAAAGGCATGCGAACCGAACACTTGGTATTTAACATGAAGAGTGCTGTAAGGGCCTCGTGCAGAGTCCTGTGGGGGCACTCTCTCCACTTTACCCAGCCCAGGAGTTGGGGGAGAGTACAAAGCTTCCTGGAGTTTATCTGAACTGAGTCTTGATGAATTGGCGGTAACTAAAAAAAGAAAGGTTGGCGGAGGGGTAGAATGTGCGGTTGCTCCGGGAGTGGAGGAGAGGGGACCAGGCACATGAATCCTGTGTATCAGAAGGAACTAACTGTAAGTGAGTCAGTATTAATAAGATGAAGGTTTACAGGAGATGAAGCTAGAAATGTAGAGAGGGTAAGATCACAGAGAAGCTTGGTAGACTGCTAAAGGACTCATATTTTGAGCTCTAAATCATTCAATTAAATCATTCATTTCACAGAAAAGAGAGTGAGGACCAGGGATGGGCATAACTGAGAGCAGTAGGACATTAAAGGTGTTCACGAAGCCAGTGACAAGATTTGGTCCGCTCAAATGGCAAATGACTTGAGAGGCAATTAGAGGAAATGTGTTTGAAAGAACCCAGCTTCTAGTAAGGCAGCCAATTGCCAAAGTATAACAGTAATCTGTTATACAAAGTAAGCTTCTAGTAAGGCAGCCAATTGCCAAAGTATAACAATCCAGGAGAAGGCTGATAATAGTCCTTACTAGGGAGATTTTATAGAGATGGAGTCAGTGTGAGGAAGGTAACCTCAGAGACATGTTAACTAGTGGTCATTGGGCAATGTGTGATCGATTGGCTGAATGGATGCTGTTGAACAGGAAGAGCAAGCAATGGGGAAAATCAGATAATGACATATTTAGATAAAGTCTGTCCAAAAAGAAGAAGAAGAAGAAGAAGAAGGAGGAGAAGGAGGAGGAGGAGGAGGAAGGGGAAGAAGAAGAAGAAGAAGCAGCAGCAGCAGCAGCAGCAGCAGCAGCAGCAGCAGCAGCAGCAGCAGCAGCAGCAGCAGCAGCAGCAGCAGCAGCAGCAGCAGCAGCAGCAGCAGCAGCAGCAGCAGCAGCAGCAGCAGCAGCAGCAGCAGCAGCAGCAGCAGCAGCAGCAGCAGCAGCAGCAGCAGCAGCAGCAGCAGCAGCAGCAGCAGCAGCAAAACAGGCAAATATTGACACAAATATGTTAATTTTGCATTACTGTTTTATAAGTTTAGCTCTTTTTTTAAAACTACTTAAGGGAAACATTACCTTAAAGGAATAACATATGCCTGTAACATTATTTTTAAGATATAAACCCTGCCAGCAGTAAGAGTGTAGATAACCTTTCTCTTTTCCTTGCCAAGACAAAGTGGTTTTTGGATTTACATCTGTCTTGTCTTAAATTCCATTCCCTTTGCATATCAGTCAGTTACTCTACTGACACTCAATCAACCACATAGAGGGAGCAGGAATACTGAGTCATGGAAAAAGCTGAATGGAGAGACGAGATCTGGAGCCTCTGTTATCCTACTACCGACTTGCTGTGTGACTCTGAACAAGTTAGGCCCATCCCTGGTCCTCACTCTCTTTTCTGTGAAATGAATGATTTAGTCGAATAGTTGATTAAGTCCCTTCTACAATGTTATAGTCTATGATTCTCTTATCACAGCTGCCTTTAGAAAGTCATAGGTTTTCTCAGTTGTTCATAAGGAGTTTTGAGAGTGACTCAGAACTTGCCAGCCTGGAACATGAAGATGAACCATTATTACAAACTAACAATTCCCTTGGGAGAAATGCTAGGAGCAATGCCATAATAACATCCAGATTCACAGGAAGTTTTTCTCTTTGCAGTATCTGATTTTCCTTGATGTAATAGAAATTGAACATTTGCTTTTATGTTAACGATCCTTTTCTTGTTCCAACAGAATGTGTGTAGTTCCAGTGTAGGTGTCTATGGCATTTGGTTGCTTTCCTGAATGGCTGTATTTCAGGAAAAGACTTTCTTAAATGTATATGGTTCAAGGGAGAGTAACTTTTCCCCTCAGGAGGATTTGAAGTGTAACATCATTCATGACTTATCAGCTCACCTTGGGTTTGTGGCCCATCCTTTTTGTGGATCCCATTTATTTCAATAAGAAGTAATACAGATTTGTATAGTAATTTCCAAAAATCAATCACCAATGTTTTGTCATCATAGTCTTTTTCATATTCAAGTATCACTTTGAATTGTTGTTAATGTTTTCTTTAGATTGATTCATTTTTAACTTTGGTTAAGTACTATAAATGGAAACTGGCATAGCTTGCTACTTAGTAGGTAACTGTAAAAATAGTTAACATTTTAAAAATAGTTAAAATTAAAAGAAAAATTTTAATATAATACCTAAAATCATCTCAGTGCATTTGTGAACCGTTTACCGCATATTGGGCAACACTGGCAGAGAGGTCAGACTACAGGCATTTTTACCAGTTAACTACTACTGCTCAGTGAAATTGCAGTGACTTAAAATAACCACCATTTATTTATCTCACAATATGTGAAATGTGTTAGGGTCTGAGATTTTATTCTACTTGCAGGCTATTAAGTTAACCTATACTGTTTCTTGGATGATGGCAGAAGACATGTGATTCCTGGGTCATAGACAAAGGGCTTCATTACTTAAGGCACAGAAAGCAGCACAGACATCAGTGAATATGTTAGTGCAGGTTTCCCTTGGTCCCCAAATACTGTGGGGACAGAACAGAGAGGCCCAGGTTGGATGCTGCACACCCAGTAGTTTTGTATGACAACCGTGGAACATTGAGACTGGGGATTCGCCTTTTTATAGCAAGCCTGCTTTTTGTCCCAAAGAGAAACATTACCTCATCCTTCAAAGTCGCTCACTGCAAATACATCCCTGCAAAATGGCCCAAGTGCAGAGTGGTCAGCAGCTTGACTTTTTTGCATACACAGCAAGAACATGCAGGAACTCCCAGGGCTAATAGCGAATTGCCTCTCCCAAATCCTGAAGTCCAGGAGTTTGGGCTGGGCTCAGCTGGATAAGTTCTGCTGATCTAGGCCAGGCTTGGCTGATCTCAGCTCAAGGCCGATGCACCAAAATTGTCTCAGTGGGGATGGATCATCTCCACTCTACACAGTCTCTTATTCTCCAGGAGCCTCTTAGGCCATTATTCACATGGCTCTGATGGCAGATGTCCCAGGTGGAAGAGAGAAATGAGGCCTCTTGAAGTCTAGTCTCAAACTGCCACATCGCTTTTGCTGCATTCACTTGGCCAAAGCAAGTTATGAGCCTCCGCATTTTCAAGGGGTAGACAATGGACTCCACCTCTTAATAGAAGGCACTACAAAGACTTGTGGCTATTTTTCCAATCTACCACAACATCAGATTCAGAATGATGTGGATTTCAATGTAGACTCCACTTAATTTTTCGGAACCTCAGTTTCCTCTGTTTAAAATGAGGATAGAACTGTTTCCTTCAAAGAACTGTAGGTACAAATTGAGACAAAGAAGAGGACATACCCAGAGCTATGCCTGGTTCATAGTAAGTGTGCAATAAATAAAAGGAGTTAATACTAAACCCAAATGTCCACATGTTTATTTAATTAGCTGCGGATTACTGTGCCTTCCATGCTTGTTTTCCATTTGTTCCTGAAGAGATGAACGTGTTTGGAAACCCAGGCCTTCCCTCCAACTCACACTCCAACACTCGCTCAATCATTCTGGATCCGGACTATTATAACTGGAATTCGAAGGCTTTTTGCACTCTCACGTCTCTCTGTATGAGAGAAAAGCAGACTATTGGCCCATGAGTGGGGAAAGACAACCGAATGTATAAAAAGAAGGATGTGAGCGTGGACGTCTGACATTCAATGAACAGAAGGAGGGCAGAGTGCCATGCCGAGCCAGGAAGAGGAAGACACGGTAGACACAAAAACTTGGCTTTTCACAAGCAGTGCATTGTAAGAATTCTGCTGGTATGCTTCTCTGCAAAATGGGTGTGATATAGTCTGAGGTTTCTTCTGAATGCAGGGGAGGAGACGGAAGAAGGAGGAGGAGGAAAAAGAATAAAGAGAAGGAGAAAACTACCTAAAGTATAAAATAACAAAACAGTGTTTCTCTTCCTTTCCAAGTACTCCCCTTTATAGTGTAGGCCTATGTGGCTGGTAGGAATACAGAGCTGGGCTATTTTGAATGTTCATAAATGTGTGTGGCCTCATCTCACTATTAAATAGAAGTGCTAACTGTTCTCTAATTTTAGCACATATCTTTTAAATGTCAAAAGACAGATTTTCCTCCAACCCTCTTCCCTAGTCCTAAATCTTTGAGTCACGAGGATAATTTCACTGTATAAAAAATTTGGCAGGATTGAATAGAATAAAATGCAGGGGAAATTTTTTGACAAATTAAATTTAAGACATATTTCTAGTCCAGTATCTGGCCAAGTAGGCACCCAAACTATATTTTTTGAAATAAGTTGATAAGGAGAAAGGGAAAAGAAAAAGATGTCCTCAGAGATAAGGGTAATGGAAATCAAGGAACTATCACAGGATTCAGGAAAGATCTAGGCACTAGGAATTGACCAGATGTGAGTTTTAAGTCTTCTGTGTGATGGAAGACAAAATCAATGAAGGGATATAGTACCTGCTATGAGGTACCTATGTGGCACTTACAACCTGTCAGGTGGTTCTTAATATGTGTGATGCCTACTATGTGCTAATACTAAAAAACATGGTTGATAAAGACATGGTGCTATTTTCTCTTTTAAGAATCTCACAGTTTACAGAGGAGAGATGGCCACAAGAACAAATGATTACAGTTAAGTGAGATGAGATCTAACTTTAAAGTATACATTGGATGCTATAGGTGAGCATAGGTGAGGAACCTAACCTTGGGAACGGAGACTACTTGTAGGAGATAACACCTGAGCTAAACCTCAAGCAAGTAAGAGTAAATAAAATAAAGAAGGGGCAGAGTGCAACATAATGACAAGGAGGCATAAAAGTCCAAGGTGACATGGGCGTGGGGTTATCAGTAATTAGATATATTTAGAGGATAAAAAATTAGATAATGGCTAGTTCTAGAAGACCTATGTGCCATGACATAGAATCCATCTTTCTTCTACAAAGACAGTTAAAAGTACCTAATGAAATTTTCAGCCATTAATTATTTGAAGGTCCACCCTTTCATCCATCCATACATCTATTCTTCTAATCACCACTCCCACCTGATCCATAAGTAAGATGAGAACGCAGATGTCAACACAGATGTTTAGTTAGGATAAGGCTCTGCTGCAAATTGACCAGAAACAAGAATAGCAGTAACCTAACTAGAGTGGAAGTTTACTTCTCTCTCACAGCAAGTCCAGGTATTCAGTCCAGGGCTAGGCTGCTTTAGTGTCAGAGACCAAGTCTTTTCCTCTCGTTGATCCACCAGAAATTAACTCAGTCTTCAGTCAATGACAGGACAAAAAAGGAATGCATAAACATGATATCTTAAGGAATATTCTCAGGAACTGCCAAAAAATACTTCTGCTTGTATTCCATTGATCAAAACTTATCATATAGACACATGTAACTGCAAGGGAGGCTGTGAAAAATAACCTTATTCTATAAAAGTGCTATCGACTCTTTGTATCTGTGAGTTTTGCATCTACGGATTCAACCAACTGGATCAAAAATATTTGAAAAAACAAAATTCTAAAAAGTCAATCCCTAAACATACAGTGTGACAACTATTTACATATCATTTACATTGTATTAGGTATTATAAGTAATCTAGAGGTTATTTAAAGTGTATGGGAGGATGCACATAAGTAATATGTAAATACTATGACATTTTATATAAGGGACTTGAGCATCTGTGGATTTTGGTACCTGTGGGGGGTCCTGGAACAGTCCCCCTCAGATATCGAGGGATGGCTGTAATGAGAATGAGCTTTATTCTGTAGCGGTTATGAAAAATGAGAAGGAATTCATGAAAGAGACATTGCTTATATGTAAGCAGCTTTTTTAAAAAAAAAAAACACATTCCACAACACTTAAGACTGATTTTAAATCTTAATTAAGCAATACAGCCTCTTTTCTCAGAAAATCTTATTCCACACAATACTGGACTGCTGAACAATGTTCTTTTAGCAGTCTTTTAAAGCTTTTTTTTTTTTAATTTTCTAAGATCGAGCTCTTTTATAGAAGAAATTTTTTCTTACCTCTTTAGATTCAACTAAAATTCTGAGGTCTTATTAATGTAGTAGAAAACATATTGTGAGCTAACTCTGGCCAAGTTCAGGCCAATTAATACATTTTATATTACGATATAGTGATTGGGTGGCCTTTGATAGTCATGTAAAATTGCAACTCAGCACTTCAAACCTGCAGCGGTCCAGCAATAGTATTTAATTCCAGCTTTCAGATTTAGGGGCTATGCTTTCTTCTAACTTTATCAAGCACAACACCGGACACAAAGTAAGTGCAGAATAAAAGAAAGATGCGTTGAAGTGAAATTATTCACACACTCCAGCAATGAGGTTGAACACATAAAGACATATATATTTTTTCAACCATATGTTTATTCATTTGATTAATTAATTCAACTAAAATTTATTGAACTCTTCTTAAGGGCTTATGTGATTGCTGGGGGAATTATAAAAATGATCAAATTATAGACTCTACTTTCGAGGAGTTCATAAATATAGCAGAGAAGCAGATGTACACACAATTAATATTGATAGTTTTGTTAGTGCTACACGACATTGAGGAAGTACAATGAGGATGTGTTATTTCCGCTCAATTGTTGAAAAAAGGCTTTACAGAGGAAATAGTACTTGAACTGAGCCTTTAAAGATGAGTACGGATCCACCAAGGAGTAATCAAATATATGAGTACTTCCTCTGATGCCACGTTGTACCTAATATCTGCTCCTAGTCCTGAGTAAGCAATTCAGCCTCTTCCCCAGGAGACCTCATTTCATGCCATGCTTGACAACTGACCAGTTATCCATTTGTATACTTTGCAGCTTGTTTTCTCACTGCCTAGGGTAGTTCGAGTTTTGTTTTATACTGAAGAAACCTGGTGTTGCCCCCTAGGTGCCATAATCATAATCATTTATAAACCAGTCATTCAATACCTTCTGTCATGCCTTTTTTCCACTCTTCCTTTCTATTCTGTTCAATAACTTGCATGTTCTAAGGTAAAGGTTATCATTTATACCCTTCAGCAAGACATTCACCTTGTCTTATTTTCTGAGGTGAAATTTTTTTTAGCTGTAGTAAGCATGCCCCTGGAAATGTGTCACTGCTGCTCTTTCCTCACCAGCAAGTATTTTCTGTTTTTCATCGCAAAATAGTTATGTGTTTCAGGCTTTGAGCAACATCTGAGTTTCTACCAGCTGTGTTTTGCATTGTCCTCATTTTGTATAATTAAGAAAAACAGGAAGCCAATCACTTAAGTAAAGCTGACCCTCTTCATTCTACAGACCCAAGAAAGGCCTGCATCAGGGTTTTTTATAGTACAGTTTTTACAAAATTTATCCTGCAATCCACTTGAAAGTGGAACAAGGTTAGAGGAACTGTGGCAGCATGGTGGCCTTCCTCTTGACTAAAAACAGCTGTGCTTTTCCGAAACTACACAGTCTGGTGTAACACTCTTTTATTATATAATCAGTTATCAATTCAATTTGTCACAATTGTGACAGAGGATTTCCCCTGTCATTTTTTACACCAATGCAAATCTTGGCAAGCTGGGGACTTTTTGACTTATCCTTTAAATCTAATTTGTGTCCAAATATTTTTACCATTTCTTGACCTCAATTTATATAGATACTTTCGAATGAATTTCCAAGGAAGCCTTAGGCTGCTATTTTGTTTTACTAAAGATTAAAACTAATAGTATGTTTCTGAAGAGAGCTTCTGATTCTATTTGACTAGAGTTTTATTTTATTATACAGAGGAGTAAAACAATTACTTCATGTAAAATTTTATCTAGAAATAGTGGTTACATTATGTTAGGAGTCAGCAGTACTCAGCTAGATCAAATATTTACTGAAGAGGTCATGTTTGTTGATCACTGCAGTTGGTATGGAGGATGTGAAGACGTTTAAAATGTAGCCTCTGCCTTTGAGGAGTTCGTAAGTTTGTAGGGGAAGCTGACATGAGTACAGCTAAATATAATTCATAGCAATGTGTTACATGATCTGGGTCCTATTCTTACAAGCACTTGTTTTGTGATCAGACTTATCTCCTGCCTACATAAATTTGAGCTAGAACATCAATGTCAGTGATCTGACCCTTCCCAGCTAATATTTGAGTGTGAGTAATAATCACTCACTCATTCAACAAATATGTATTGAGCACACACTATGTTCCAGGCATTGTGCTGCCTTTCTCGAGGTTGGAGATTTTCTTTCAGTGGCATCCACAGTGCTCTGTGTGCCTCACAGGGCTAGCTAACATTTACTAGACACTATTATGTTCTAGTTGCTTTATTCAGCAGATAAGCTCTGTAAGATGGAAATTTTATCCACATGTACAAATGGAAACCGACTCATTGAAATTAAATAATCTCCCCAGTGTTATACAGCCAATAACTAGTAGGTTTATACCCAAACTCCTACAACCACACTGATTCTCCATTCTGCTGCCTTTGACAGCCTGTGCTTTTAGGAAATGGAGACATTTTATGGGTATTTTGAGTGCATGTGACTGATCGAGAGGGAACTATTTTATATGTCAGAGGCCTCTATTGGAAATTGTATTAACACAAATGAATACAGACAGCAAAACATGTATATATTCGTTTACCTTCATCTAACTAAGAGGAAGACATTTTAGTTTTTGTGGAGGAGTTTGAAGATTAGAGGGAAAATTTTTCAACATATATATCAGGAATACATCAGGAAGTAGTAATACCAGGAGGAACTTCAAATGCAGTTAAACAGAAAGATGACATGAGAGAAGTTGGAGAATCTGTCTGCAGAGGTCTTTAAAATTAGCATACAACTTTTAATGTCTCAAAAAAGTCATATGTACTAGATTATATCTTTAGGCCATTTCAACTTACAAATTTGTCGAATCACACTGCAATGTCATCACTAAATTGTATTGAAACTACAAACACACTTAGAAAAAAGAATGACTTTATGGTTTAATAACTATAGTTCAGGTAGCTGACACCAGATGGCAGTAGCCAGGCGAGTAGGTCTCTGCTATTTGAGAAAATCACTCAATTAGAGACTCTTAAGAGAAGCTATAGATAATATTTAATCTAAGCTATTAGACAATTATGGAAACTTGAGACCCGTAACTATGATTCAGCATAGTTCTGTTAAAATTGCTTTTTATTAAAGAAAAATCTATATAAATATTAATTAAACCACATTATATGCAGAATGAAATAGAAATGGAGGTACTATTTATGGTAATACTTAAAGCAAGAGATATTTTAAGCTTATTCAAGAAAGCTTTTCCCTTTCTCTTCCAACCAGCCTTCTTTCAGTCTCATTGAATTGAGGAACAGAACGTACACTCTTGGGTTTGGCTCCTTTAGGGGTAGAAGTGTTCCTTCATGGACATTTGCAGTGTCCTCAGGGACTCTGCAAAGCCAGTCTCCTGGAAATGCCTCTGATCCAGATCACTCCAGCTCAGTGATAACAGGTATTTTAGCCAGCCTCTTGCCCACTTTCTCAGTAGTTTTTCTTCTCTAGCAGTCATGAAGGGGCTACTCATTCCTACAAACATATCCAAGCTACTATGAACTCCCTCAAAATATTGTAGGTAAAGAGAGCATTGCTGGCACCTCTTATTGTCACAGCATCAGTTAGGATCCCTTACAATAGTTCTAAGCTAGATAAAATAGCTGTGCTTTATTGTAGTTGAATTTAATATAATCTTATTTCTTTCTTTTCTTTTAAAGCAAACACAACACAATGTGAGATTTGATGTTACATCCTCGTAAATATGCTTTCCTTTCTTTTTAAGTAAATGACTTACATTCACAATATTAACAATATCAAATTACATGCAATGCTTCCCACAAGTAAACATGACACGTCAATGTATCTCTACAGCACAACAAAGAACCACTTTTCTAGCCTATTTCCTTAAAAAGTTTTGGATAAGGAGTTCTACCAGGGAAGGAAAAGTGTGTTCGCTAAGGTCACATGTCTACTGAGAGGTTGAGCCAGGCCCAAGACCCAAGAGTCACTGTAGCCACTGTGGTGTTCTTTTAGCAACTTTACTTAAACTTTCTGGCACTATGAGCCAGCTATGCAAGAGTTGCAATAACAAAACTGATTTTAGTGTCTGCCTTTTAACTGCTCCAGCCTGAAACAGAGGTAGCATCTGAACCCCATCTGTTAGCTTTGCCATTGTGACCCTTCCAGTGAGCTCCCAGTGAGGCTACTTGCAGTAGAAATGCCAGGTCCTGGAGAAAAACATGACTTTTCCAGCTCTGGAGTTGTTGTTAAAAGGTCATCCAGTCTTTTCTTCTCACTAATTATATTAGAAGGCAGCCTCGGAAAAAGGTCAAGCTTTGTTTTTTTTAATCAACAGTTATGTTAAACATAGTGAAAAACAAATGACAATAGTATTATGCATAGTGTTCCTTGTGTTTGTGGAAATGTAGTGGGTGTGAGTCATTCATTTACTTACTTACTCACCATTATGTTTTGAGATGGCCCACTGTCAGATATGGCTGAAAAATCCACAGTATCAGTGGATTTTTCCTTCATTCACTCACTCAATGCACATTTATTTAGAGACTGTTATACTCTAGTCACTGTGCTAGACACAAGAAACGTGGCCTAATAGTGAATGGATTTCTATAGAAATATTACCCAAGATAAACTTATTTAAATGAAATTAAACTGTGGCTTAAAAAAAAAAGTGTATTTTTTTATTCTAAGAAATAAACTAAATTTTATTTTATTCTGTTTTATTCATTTTTAAAAAATTTTATTTATTTTTATTATGGTGACATTAGTTAATGAAATCCAGTAAGTTTCAGGTGTACAATTCAACAGTAAGGCGTATATATATTGCATTGTGTAGAAGAAATAAACTAAATTTTAAAAGGGTTTTTTGCATTCTTATCATAATATGTACGAAGTACATCAACTATGTCAGTTGCTTGGAGGAATATCAAGAAATAAAAAACAAGATTATTGTTACAATTAATTTAGCTGAAGGTAGAACTAATACTTCTCTTAGATTCTTATTTAGCTAAATAATATGACTAATTCCAAAATACCATGGTATAATTTTTAAGCTAACTATTATAAGCATTGAGTAGTAAAATGTAGAGGGAGAGATCATTTTTATATGAGGCAAACCTGGAAGACTTCATGTAGGCACTGGGAATTTGAGTTGAGTTGGACTCTCTCTCTGAAACAAGTGAGTTGTCGAAATGCATAGAAGTAGGCAGTAATTTTTTTTTTATTTTTCCTGTTACATTTAATCTTATTTTAGAGTCTAGTATTATGTAGAGACACAGGCAGTTATAGAAAGAGCTGGCATTAGGTTGAGAGTTAGAAGACCTAGCTGGTTGTCATTGTTCAGTCTGTGAAAGCCTGAGCAGACAGACCTTCCTGTAGGTGGAGAACAGAATCAAAAGATGTCTTAGAATTCCTTCCAGGGCCACTGCTTTTATTAGACATTGATTGATATTGTAAAAGTATAACTTTTTCAAAGCATGTTTTGTCCTATTATGATTAGCACAGGTCAAGACTACAAAACAAGTACAAGGCTAAATTATCTAAGTGGACTCTATTTGCTTGAAACCTAGTTGGTATTTGACATTTTTACTCTTCATCAATACTTAAAGAAGTAAAATAAATGTCTATTTTAAATGTTTAAATTAATATGTTTTGTGTACCTGATACATGGTCTATTCTAGATACTTATTAATTAACAATTTGCCTTTCAATTGTTTTCTCAGCAATTCAAATGAAATGCTGTCTGTATTTTTCCACTGTGTTGCAGTCTTGCTATCAACTATAAGAACAAATTTTATTTCACTCAACAAGGATTCACTAAATATTTATTGAGTACCTATAAATGTCAAGTACTGAGCTTGCTAGATGCAGGGAGCATAAAAATAAATCAAACAGTTAAAATTTAGTCTCCTTCCTTAGGAAGATGACAGTCCAGTAGGAGAGTCAGGCACGTTAATAAATGAATTATATTTCAACATCTTAGAATTTAAACCGAGAGCATTGGAAAGCATAGGAGAGAGAACATTGGCTTCCTGGATGGAAGGCTTCACAGACAATATAACATTTAAACAGAGTCTTAAAAGAGAGATGGCAAAATGACAACCCTCAGACAATAACCAGCCCATTGATGAGATATGTTTGATAGCATCTGGCATCATGAAATCCATAAGGCAAGAGTCTCGTCTGTGACAGGAGGTTATTTGATTCTCACTCACACAGTGGTTGCAAAAATAAGAAACAATGCAAATTACTTAGCACAGTACCTAAAACAGAATAAGTGATCAGGTAAGGGTAGCTATCATTCGTATTATCAGCCACACCTATTGAACTATATGTATTGCCATTTCCTGCTACATTCTCTAAATGTCCAGTGTGCTTTTTTCTTCATGACTTATGTTATGGCTATAATTAAGTAGGGATGTATGCGTTTAATATCTGCCTTCCCTACCAGACTATAAACTCCATGAGGGCAGGGAATAAAATTGTTTCGTAGATTATTGTATTCTTAATATCTAGTAGAGTGCCTAGCTCATTAGAGATGCCTAATAATTATGTTATAAATAATTAACAAAATAATGATAGGAAGACGCTAGTAAGGAATGGTCTCTCATTAGGAAAATGCAATGTCAAATCATATGAAAAAGCATGAGTACTCTAACTCCAGAATATCAATTTATTAATTTTCCTTCGCAGAAAAGGAAGGCACCCGAACCTCTTGGAGTAGTAAGTACTCCATCTGAAACTCAAGTTCAGCACTCTTCTCACTCTCAACCTCCCACACTCTCATCCATAAATTAGCCTCAAAGGGAGTAAGTAGTACATAGATGGCCAGAGAAAATAATTCTGTGATTTTTCTGCTGCTTTTGACACAAAAATGTAGATTTCATTCATTTTATTCTATCTCTCCACAACCCTTAACATTTTATAAGATGACCCCTCTTCTCTTTCAACAAATTTGCCACATCTCATGTAAAGTTTATTAGAGAAGCCCATTCAGATCCCTTGAGGCTTCATTACTTTCCAAAGTCATGATGATGCATTATTCTGAATAAAATTAAGTTCTACTTCTTCCAATTAACAACAGATGATGAAAACGCCTGCCAGTTCTGTTGCCTTTCAGCTGGGTGTTTTTGTCTTGCTTGGTCATTTGTAAAATGTGAGTCCTCTTAATGGGGACCTAGTTATTCACTTGAATTAATGAGTTTCAGCTGAATTAATAGTGCCTAGCGCACTGTGGGTATTCAATAATAGTCAACAGCAATTTATATGCTGACTTAAACTTGTTCCATTTGAGATTGTTGGCTAAAACCAATATAATGTGGCTTTCCTACTAGATTTGACTTAAAGAAAAAGATCATGTTCCCAAATTTGGAGCCGACACTATATACAGTCCTGTAGCTGCTGCTCTTTTCTGAAAGTGTCTGAAAGGATTCTATTACAACCATTGGGGTGAACTTCCTGTGTGTTCCCAGCAAGTACATAAAGTCCTCCAATATATCAATATAAAACTTTCGAGATTTAGATTCTTCCTCTTAGAAGACTATCTGGCACAGAGAAAGCTGTTATCAAAATAATAGCTAAAAATCAATAGAAAGAGCATATCACAAATAGTAATTTCAGGCATAGCCCATTTCCTTGTACCCATTAGGCACTTAATAACTATTAATATAGTGAATTTTAAATTAAAATGACATAAAAATTGTAAAATAATTTGAAATAGACAGAAACTTGTCTAGGTCCAAACCCAAGGAGACAATGTGAAAAATTACTGATCAGGAAAAGAGTTATGCTCACAGGGCTAAAGAGGTGAAGTTAGCAAGTTCAGATCACAGTGTAGCATATGGTACCGCGTGCCTTATGGCACATATTTGCATGTTGAAGCTTTTAATTAGAAGGAGTTACAATTCCACTGAGATCCTTATAGCTCCAGACTGAGAACCTTAAAAAAAAAAATCAATATTGTGTGTTTGTTAAATTATAACCTTTGTGGGAAATCAATATTATATCTGCTGAGAGAAATATTTGACATGTCAACTGAATTATGAAAACTTCTCAAGCCAACAGCTAAACCTAATGATTTATATAATCACAATCATTAAGTGAAGTACTTTATTATATTAGTATATTATACTGATTTACATATGCACACATTACTTGAGTTTCTAATTTTTTCCTGAGCTCCTAAACTCTCCTTGACTTAGCTACTCATGGCAAAAGCAATATATCCTACCTCTTGTGGACAACTCAGTGTTTGTTTACTTTTAAATAATTTTCCTTATAAGAACAGTAACAGTATTAATAGATAAAAGTTCTAACACTATCAGAACTATTTTAAGTACTGCACATACCAATGAAAAATATAAATTCCTTAAAATTAAAATATTCACCTTAATACAATATTCATTCATTCATTCATTCATTCATTCAGCAAGCTGCTCAACATTCATTGAGACCTACCAGCTGGCCAGGCATAGTGCAAGGCATTAGGATAAAATCAAAGAAAAATTTCTTATGACTCTCTGTTGGTTAGTAACACACATTTGTTGGGGTGAGAGACAAAAAGGTAAAAATGTCATAATAAAACATAACAGTTCTAATGGTAGTATAGAAAAATGTTTTAAGGAGCTTAAAGGAGTCGTGGGTAACCGCTGGGGGAGGCCCTGACATCTTCAGAAGGGTGGTGTTGCAACTGAGACTTAAATTTGAGTTTCAATTGAATAGGTGGAAAATAAATGGAAAGGTCTTCAAAGACGAAAGCCCTTACCATGTCATGCAAGTGTGAACAGCGTGGAACACAGATCTGGGAGAAATTTGATGTAGCGAGATCAGGCCCTGAGAGTTGGAATGTGTAGACAGAGAGAGTGGGGAGGAAGTAAGAGAAAATTAAGTTAGAAAAGTAGGTTCAAGGCAGTTAGTGGTAGGTATTGCATGTCAGGTAAAGGAGTCTAGAATGCATGCTGTAATTACAGGGAGCCAAATAAGCAGAGCAGTGAAAGTTTCAGAATTTTATATAAAAAGAAAAAAAGGCTTCTGATGACTCTTTTATAGAAGGGAGAAACTGAAAGATTTAAAGATGTTACAGTATGCAAGAAGCATGTGCATTATATCCATGAAAAATCTACTAAGGAATAAATTCTTACTTTATGAACTTTCAAAGAACAGTCACTTTCACTAAACCTCAGCATTGAGCTTTAATCTTGAGGATGCTTAGCTTGCCACCTTGTGGCTGAAGGAGGATCCTATTTAATCTGAGAAACAGTATTTATTCACATTTATTTTATCTCAAGTATTTGAGGTAAAGAAGAAGCAAAAAGATGACAGAACAAATATTAATTATTACAAAAGCCAAAAATCTTAGAATGATCCTTGACTTCTTTGTCTCTTTCACTTCTCACGTATAATGTATCTTTAAGCCTCATTGACTAGGTTTTCTGAATAGATCTGATAGCTATCCAGGTTTGAAATGTTTTCCTTGATAACGCCAGGTTTTTATAGAGGATGTGCAACAATCATAGCTCTTATATATTGCTGGCAGGGTGTAAAATGGTATATTTATGAGTATAGAAACAACCATTTTGGAACAATTTGGTTATCTAGTAAAGCCGAAGATGCATTTACTCTATGATCCAGAAATCCCATTCCTAAGTATATGCCCTAATAGGATTCTTATATATGTGCACCAAGAAACACGTACAATAATGTTATAGCAGTATTTTTATAGTTTGGTTTTTTCAGAAAGGAAAATGATTTTTTAAAAAAATAGCCCTAATGTCCTTTGGCAATAAAATGCTACATTGCAGTGTACTTTACAAATGACATGCGGTATAAAATTTTTTAAAAATAAAAATATTCTAAAATTAAAAGACAAAACATCTTTTAAGGGATTGGCTACATGATTTTGGGGGTTGGCAAGTCCTAGATCATAGGGTAGACCAGCAGGCTGGAGCTGAAGTAGCATTCTATTAAGTGAGATTTTTTTTCTGAGGAAACCCCAGTTTTGCTCTTAAGGCCTTTCAACTGATTGGAAGAGGCCCACTGTGGTTAACGAGGGTAAGCTTTACTTAAAGTCAACTTATTGTAGGCATTAACCACAGTTACAAAATTCCTTCACAGAAACATCTAAACTAAATAATAAGATACTATAGTTTAGTCAAGCTGACACATAAAACTAACCATCACAGATCTATATCTATGTAGTAAGACCATTGAGAAAAGCATGTAATTGTGAGCACAAAACTTAGCAGTTACCTCTGGGAAGAGGGAGGTGAATATGACTAGGGATGTCTATCCAGGGGGTTCTACTCTATTTACAATATTATTCTACTTTTTAAGCTGGAGGACAGTTCCAAGTGAGTTTGCTATATTATTCTTTATAGTTTGTATAGCTATATTTATTTTATATCTATATCTATATCTATATATATATCTGATATAAATTGTCTATGCATGAAAGATCTCATAAGGAATTTTAAATATAATTTTAATGAAAATACAAAATAATTATCTTCTAAGAATGTAAGGGTCCCCCTGGGGAGTTTGGGCTCTTCTCTCTGCTCTCATGTGCTCGAACCATTTAAGGCTGCTGCTATGATCCTAAATAGAAAAAATAGTCAAGATGAAACATTTCTAACTTGGTGTTAGGCCAATGCTCAGGTTTTTTAAAAACAGTGAAGAGGCCATTTTTGACAGAAGACTGACACCGAGTACCTGGTACCCGAGACAGGTTACGTACAGTTGCCTAAAGTTCACCTGCTACTTGGCCTATTCCTGTTTCCTCCCACACAAAAAGATGGGCCCAGTGAGAACAGATTCCATCAGCAACTGTTATAAAGTTTATTTTTCATTACTTTTTTTTTTTCTCTTCAGAGGAAAGATGTTGGAAGGTTGAAGGAATGAGATACGTGGAGATCTGGAATGTTTTTGAGGATGAACAAGTAAGAACATGGAGTCTATAGGGCTTGGATGCAGCCTCCTTTTATAGGAAATTCAGTGGCAGAGCTCACTGCCCTGCACACTGCTACCTGCCTGACCCAGGTATTAGCATGTGTCCTCTAAGAGCCTCCCACTGGTCTCCACCCACTTTTGTCCTCTCCCGCTTCTAATTCATTCTCTACTGGCCACCAGAGTGTCGTGGGAAAAAACACAACATAAAATTTACCATCTTGAACAATTTGGTAATGCTAAGAATATTCACATTATTTTATAACCAATCTCCAGAACTTTTTCATCTTGCAAAACTGAAACTCTCTATCCGTTAAACAACATCTTCCCTTGCCTCTTTTTCCTCAGCCCCTGGCAATCACCTTTCTACTTGCTGTTTCTATGCATTTGACCACTTTAGAAACCTCCTATAAGTGGAATCATACAGTATCTGCTTCTCTGTGACTGGATCATTTCACTTAGTATAATATCGTTAGGGATTGTATCACGTTACAGAATGTCTTTCTTTTTTTAAGGCTGGATAATATTCCACTGTATGTACATACCACATGGTATTTGTCCATTCATCTGTTGATGAATATTGAGATTGCTTCCACTTTTTTGCCACTCTGAATAATGCTTTGAGTATATACCCAGAAGTAGGATTGCTGCATCATATGGTATTTCTATTTTAATAATTTTGAGGAACTTCCATGCCATTTTTCCATAGTGGTTGGTTGCATCATTTTACAATCTCATTAACATCGCAAGAGTGGGCTTTTAAAAATATAAATCAGATCACATTACTTTCCTATTGAAATCCTTTGTGCCCTTCCCGTTTTTCTCAGGATGGGGACCTCAGTCCTTCCGAAGACCTACAAGGCACTGTGTGCCCTGCCCCCAGGTTACCTTGCTGCCTCACATTGCACTTCACTGGCCCTTCTTTAGAAAACTCTGTCAGTCCTAGAACCCACCAAGCTCTTTCCCAACTCAGAGTCTTTCATGGTTCTTCCTTTCATTTCAAATGTGGTCTGCCCACATCTTTACATAAAAATTCTCTTATTCTTCAAGATTCAGCTTTTACATATCATTTTAGAAAGTGTTCCCTGACCTCCTCTATTGAATAAAGTTTTTCCTTTGTGCTTTCTTGGAACACTTTCACATTTTCTTGACGATCTGAGATTATTTTATTTATTTTCTAATTGTATTTTGTCAATCACCTCTTCTAGAAAGAATATTTCCTAAGAGAAAGAATACTGTCTATCTTGTTTATTATTGAATTACAGCAGCTAGTGCACAAAATCAACTTACAGATTATTCTGCGCTACAGGATGAATAAGTCCTACCCAAATTAAGAAGGGGATAACTATTTTTAGGCTAAAGAGTGACATGTTTGAGAAGCTTCACTATGATGGTTAATTTTTAATATCCAGAAAAAAATATTTACTGAATAGTTATAAGGAAGAAGATAAACACACAAAAGTAGAACTGCAACCATGAGCTAAATGAACTGATCAGGTCCAAATGGGTCAGAAGTTGCTCGTAGCTTTTAGAGCTAAGTTTTTTATGATGAATGGGGAACATGCACTAGAAAACCTCGTTTAGCTTTGCCAAGTCTACAAATATACGAAAGTCCAATCTATACAACAGTCTAATCATTCAGACTCTGTTCTCATGGATGATAAATTTATCAGTTATATTTTAGATTTTGAATTGGCTATTTATCCCAATTATTCTCCAAAATTCTCTGAAAATGTTAGTTCCGTGTTGCAAATTTTAATGAGTGTGACAAGTTTATTTATATTGTAGTACATAAGTGGTATACCCTTTTGTTAAGATTTCTATGGCCCAGAATAAATTTAATTTCAATCTAACACAATGTTTAAGACTCTGCATAAAACCTTCTGGAGCAAATATGTGAGAAGGACTCTGCCTTCAATCATTTCGATATCTTAAGAGAAAAAGTTATTCTCTATTATCACTCCTGACTTTGAACCTACCATTCCTTTGCCAATACCTTTCCTATCTTTTTGCTTAATGCCTTTTTATTATGTAAGAGAAATCGGGGTGTCTTATTCCCCAGGAAGCTGTCCCTTTACATTCCCAAAGCTAGGTGAAGCACACCTCCATAAGAACCTGCGTATAGTATGCTTTAATGTGGTATTTCATCAATTTTAAGGGCACTTTTAAAATATTAAGCATCTCTGAAATCAAGATGTGTCTTACCAGTGACGTCTTAGGTTGATTAGTCAGTCTCAGCAACTGCAAAGGGAGCTCAGTGAAAGTTGGGATTGTGTTTTACCTCTAAATATTATCAGCATCTATTACAGTGTCTCAGTAACTCATTGTGAGTGCTTCATGAAAGGATAGATAGATATTTCCAACCTGTGTTTCAGGGAGTATAATTCAAGGCAGAGGAAGACCACAAGACAGGAAAGTGGGAAAAGATGAGGGAGACTTCAGAAAAAAAGTTGCTTGGCTAGTTTGAATGGAATGTGCAAACAGTCATGCACCACCTAAAGGTGGGCATGCATTCTGAGAAATGCGTCTTTATGCAATTTTGTTTTGGGGCTAACATCAGAGTGTACTCATAGAAACCTAGACTGTACGGCCTACTGCTGTAATTGCATGTGCTGTGCTTTCAAAGGACTAGCAGCACAGTAGGTTTGTTTACACCAGCATTACCACAAACACCTGAGTAATTATGGTGTGAGCTTTTACAGCTGGCTTTTCTCTTTGTAATGCAAGTGCCTGACTTAAGGTTTAATTGCTGAGGCATCCCCTTCAAAGATGATTATCTCAAATAGACACATTGCCAGCCACTAGATCAATAACCAGGCTGCCTCTCTCACTGAGCCTCCTTTGTTTTAGAGGTCTTGGTTGATTTCAGTAACTGACCACTTAGGTTACTTTTCTTATCTCTTCCCGGGCTTTAAATTCCCACTCTTACATTTAAAATTCACCTGTAAAGTGAGAGCCCATGAAACTCTGTGCCCCACACCCCACCCCAGTAGCAGCAGAACCACAGGCCCATTGTGCTCCATCCCTCTCGCCATGTGCCCAGCATCCCTGGTATGCTCCAGGGCCTGTAAGTATGAAACCTTTTTTCTTCACAGTTTCCTATTGGTTGTTGCTGAAAGGGGTCTTTCAATCGTAATAAAACCTGTGAGAGTCTGTCCAGTTCTAACATTGGTTTAGAAAGACGAGATGTCTGTGGGAAGCTCTCGAGGCCAAGTGAGTGCCCCCAGGCATTTCTAGCTGATGGCATTGCTATCACTAGGCTAGAATGCATTATGATACTACATAACCACAGCTACAAGATCACTAAGTGATAGGAATTTTTTAGCTATATTATAATCTTATGAGATTCCCTCTATATGCAGTTTATCTTTGACCGAAATGTTCTTATGGGTAAAGAAGCACAGTAAGAGATAGGACTTTAAAGAAATTGGGAGTGACATGAATACTGTGCCAAAGTGTCCATGTTTTATTCTGGAGCAGTAGCGAACTACTGAAGAGCTTTAAATGGGTGACTGAAATGGCCAAAGTTGTGCTTAAAAATGTATCTGGGGGTGATTTGTTGAATGACTGACTGATTGATGAAGAGAATGCAGATAAAAACCTAATTACTAGGTTGGTAGTAATCTAGGGAGGAGACAAGAGAATGAAATGTTAAATCAAGCTATGCTTAGAGACTGCAATGTACTAATGAGCCCTACGGCCAGGTCACGAGGAAACCTGCAGAACATAGATTTCTGCTAGGATTGCTAACAGCCCATTTCCCCACACTGTGAAGGGAAAATGGAAAAACAGACTCTTTAAGTGGCACCCTACAAAGAATAAAATAATTTATTTCCTATGGCCAAAATCATGGGGAATTTATGAGTTAAAGGCTGGGAACTGCCAGCAGGCCTTTTGAGCTACATATTCTTAACCTTTTTTCACTTGTACTCATCTTTTCTCATGGTATGCCATATCAAAGGAAAATGGGTAAACAAAGTCTTTAAGCTGTAATTCACAGAAACTAAAGAATGATTTGTAAACTGAATTCCCCAACACTCAGGTCCCTCTTGTTAATGGAACAAAAGAGGTCCATTTCCCTATGCACAAGTTAAAGAGATACCTGCAGTTCTGCAGTAAGGAAAGTAAGGATTTAGTTCAGTAAGTTGAAGTTCCAGAGATGTAGGTGAGCTAGTCCTCTCAAAAACCTGGCTCCCTGGGTGTCTGGGGAGTACAGATTATACTGGGAAAATCAGTCATTATGAGATTTCGGGTAATTGGTCATTGTGTTCAGTTCTGGAATCAGCCTGGAGCTATCCTTTCTGGTCCCCTGGTCTCCTGGCCCCCTGGCCCCCTGGCCTGTGGAGTTGTTGTTCTGCCTAGATGGACCTGGGGCTGAAACACATCTAAAGCTATGATGTTAACCTTAGTGTAACCAAAACTTATTGTCCCCATGACTATAGACCTGAGTCTTTTATGTCCTAAGGCTTAATGATTAAAAAAACAAGCATACAGAGAGGGAGGGCGGAAAAAGGAAATAAGTCATAAAGCCATTATCTCGTCAAAACCAGCCTGAATCAGAAAAAAACTATATTAAAGAAATGAAATGAAGTTTGTGTGTGGTTACACTCTCAGTGTCTTTCTCTTGGTTCCTCTCAGTGCCTTTACTCTGTCTCTCTCACTATCCCCGTCTCTATTGCTTCTGTCCCTCTGAGTCTCTCTTAGGCTCTCTCACTCTCTGCCTCCAAGAGCAGACCATGCTCTGTCGGTGGAGCGTTACCCCTTCTCTAATAAACTTTCTTTTTGACTCAGACTTTAGGGAGCATTTGAATTCCTTCTTGGCGCTCAGCCAAGAACCCTCTTCTCTCTTCGTGCAGGGCTTGAGTTTCCCCTCACTCTGGTAATGTTCCCTGTCCTATATCAGTATTATTCTTTTAATAAACATTTATTTAGCACCTATTGAATACCTGACTTGGGTGCTACAGCAATAAATGAGACTCAGACTTTGTGTTCAGTTATCTTGCAGGCTATAAAGGTAAATGATCAAATAAACAGGCAAAAATTCTAAAATAAAAGTATTCTGTGTGTGCACGGGTTGCTATGAGTCCTGACCCCAGTCTGGAGTTAGGGTACAGATGATGTTTTAGAACAGAAAGAGTTCATCTACCAGGTGGTAGCAGAGCCAAACACTAAACACCTAGAATTGCAGGGGAGAAATATCGACTATTTTATTGATGAATGGCACCATTCAGAAGAATGGGAAGCTCATGCTGAAAAGCTCGTACTCTCCAATGGTGTGTAGGGTGCAGATTATACAGGGCAAAATCACAGAATTTCATTGGTTAGGAGTTCAGGATTGTGTTGGGAGCTGATTGGTTGGAGGTGAGGTAAAAGTAAGAAATCATTTCTTCAGGTCTTGAGGACAATTCTGAGGTCTTTTCCATAGTCCCTGTGTCTAGTGTCATGGGAAAGTAGCCAAGGTGTCTTTCCACCTTAGGGCTGAAACATAACTTAGGTCAAGATGTTATCTTGAGCCTGCCATCTTGACCATAACTTAGGTCAAGATGTTATCTTGAGCATGTCAGGACCTCTTAGTCAGGTTGGAGCTATTGTCTTCTGCTGCCTGGGCATTGCTGATTATCTGGGGGAAAGTCTAGAACTCTAAAGGGTGTGTGTGTGTGTGCGTGCATGCGTGTATAGAGAGAGATGATTTCTAGAGCTAGGATTTAAAACTAAATTTAATCAAAGTCATAAGGATCCTTAGTTTCAATGACAAGGGAATTGGATCAATCAAGGAGGTTCTTGGGGGGAAGTATCATCTTCGCTGAGCCCTGAAGGTGAAGAGATGGCAAAAAGACACCAGGAATGTAGCAAATGCAAAGTCCTAGAGGTGATATGATACTCTGAATTACAAATAATTCAGAGTGGTGAAGCTATAGGTTGTCGAGGATTGGGCTGGGAAAGATGGAGAGGTGAGGAGGGGAAGGCTGGTGTGTTAGAGTGGGGAGAGGCACAACACGAGGTTGAAAAGGGAAGTAGGAGGCAAGTGTGATACTCTGGGGAGAGGACCAGGACCTGATGGGGCAATGGAGATTTAAAAGAAAACCCAAAACACACACACACACACACACACACACACACACACACACACACACAAAATGAGAATCCCTGCTAAAGTAGAATCTATGTAACTTAATATAGACTCATTTACCTGGCAAAATGTACTAAATCTCTCCTACATGCCAGAGTCCTACTGAGATGCCTACAACCATAACATCATCACTACCTTCATCAAATAGCTTTCAATCTAATGTGAATTTTTTTTTTCACATTGACTCTGATATTAAGTGTCATGTTCTGCCAGCTGAGTTATGTTAACCCTACTCTGGAAGTTATGAGAAGGGAAAGATGCCGAAGGATCATCTTTATCTGCGTAGTTTTGTATTTGGGTGACTAGGAAAATAGCAGTGTCATTAACTAGGTTATTTCTATTTATAGTCTCTCTCAATAATTGGATTCTATGGCTCAGCAGTGATAAAAGGAAGCTTGCAGAACTTGACTTTTAAACCAAAGGACCAAAGTACGTACCACACTCATGAGAGATACCTGAGTCAGAGAATAAGAAACGCACAATACCTGAGAGACAGCATAGCGTAGGAGTAAAGGTAAGGATTATAAGGATAGTGAGGCATGAATTAGCTTCTCCACTGATTGTGTGAAAAACTTAGTTTCTCTCTGCCTCTGACTTCTCATCTATAAAATGAGGAAAAAATAGTAACTAATTTAAAAGTTTGTTGTGAGGATTAAATAAATTAATTCTCGTGAAGCATCAATACATATGCATGCCATACCGTAGGCACTCATCTGAAAGATGACACTGTCAGTTCACAGCAGGGTACCAGGACAAGAAAATGAGAAAACTCTGTAGGTTTTCTTCATTTGGGGCTTGCATCTTAAGGTTGTAGTAAGCACAAAATAGCATTCTATAATTGTGCATTCCGTTGCATATTCAAATACTTAGATTAAGTATAAAAAGCCCTTCTCAAATGAAGTATATTTTAATTGGAGATTAAACCACCATAACCAACCACAGATTATGAAGCAACATTATTTGAGGAACTATTACTATTTTTTGTGACAGTAGCTGGTTGCCAAATAATCCTTTTGATTGGAGCCCACAGCTAATGAGCCCAGAGTCAAGGCCACAACTTCTGCCTTGATCTTTACCTATTCCATGTCCTAATGTCACTGAGGCCAGCTCATCACGAGGGGCTCTGGGACAAAGGCAGCTCATTAGTGTGGTTAGATAGATCAAGCCCATTTGGACCACCACCAGAGACAATTTGGAATGCTTGCCCACTTGGACCACCTGGCATCTTCCCATGGAGAGGACAGCTATTTGACGTGTGCTGCTAGGTAAAGAAAGCATGCCGAGTGAAAAAGAGAATTCAGACAAAAAATTATTTTACCTAATGTAACTAGAATTCAAGCTCTGAGAGGTAATAAATTTTTACCTTTTTTAAAAACTGTATTTCTAGTACTTAAAATTTAGTGATTAGTACATAATAGGCTCAATACATATTTTATTGAATGAATAGATGGTGATGCTTCTTATTAGGGATTTTACTTTATATACTGTCACAGAGGAAGCACATTCCAACAGGCTGCCCAGGAAAAACAGGAGCGGGCACACAACCAGCCAGAAAGACTACAGAGGTGTTTTAGGTTCATGTGGGCAAGTGGTCTAATCCTGAGAAGTCAAATATGGATGGAAGGATTGGGTAGGTGCTGATTCCACAGCAGATTCTGAGGTCCAGAAGCTCAAGAGTAGCTTGAGTGAGCAATGGTGGTAAATTCAGCACAGGTGTCTGAGAATACTCTCTCTCTCTGCCTGCTGGACAGAAATAATAATCATAGGCAGAGGAGACCAGGAACCTTGGCCCAGGCGAAGCACTGAGTAAACACAATAAGATGGCCTCTCATACAGAAAAGAAGCTAAATCTTAGAGCAGTGGAGGCAAGGCCTTTGCAACTCAGTCTGCATTTTTCAGAGGGTTTATGCAGATTCATTATGATACTACGAGGCTTGTGATAGCATGGAGGAAGCCAGCTCCCTATAATAGTGGTAAGGTTGAGTTATGTGCATGCATGTGTGTGTGTGTGTGTGTGTGTGTGTGTGTACCCTTATGATAATACTTAGGAAGAAAGTATATGACACTGACAGAAGTAGGAAGAGGCTTAGATTTCCTAAGTATCTAGCAGGAGTCAGGCCCTATGCCAAGACATTTATGCATATTACCTCATCAATTTCCCATAGCAACACTGTTATAAGTATTATTAACCCAATTTTACAAACGAGGAATCTGAGTTTCAGAGAGGTTCTGTACTTGCCTGAAGTCACACTGCTGATTAGTGTCAGGAAAAGAATTGAAACTCAGGAAACTGAGGTGCAGGGAATTTGTATCACTTGACTAAGCATTCAGCCGAAATACACATTTCATCTTTTCTGGGTACCAGGCACACTGAGCAGAACACGCTTCTAGCTTTCGGCAGCGAATGACTATTACTCGCAGAAGCTACAGCAGTTACACAGCTGGTGGACTGAGTCAGACAGTGACTTCCCACAAGCTCTTACTGCCCTTACTTGAATCCAGTTGCAATTATTCCTGGAGAATTATTCAGGCAGTATTTGAAGTTGCATTTCAAATGAACAAACTAATTATCAAGTATGTTCCCAAATCATTGATTTTATTTCTTGGCATCAAAGCAATTTGATTTCAAGCTTCCTTCATTTCCAGCAAATTCTTTCCAACTCTCTCCTCCATTTGTCAGCTGACTATCACCCTTGCTTCCTTCAGTCAGCTCATAAAGTTAACACAACTAAAATTGGATAAAGTTTTTCCAGGGCTGGAGAATTTTCCTCAACACAAAGCTTACAGCCCCACTGGAACGTCTCCATTACAACAAAACAAAAACTTGATTATGCCTTACATATTCTACCATGTTAATTATTTTTACTCTCCAAGTAATACATGTAACTCAAAAAGTGAAAATAATCACCCAGGGATAACCAGTGTCAACATAGTGTATACTCTTCCAGACCTCTTCCTTGCCTTATGCACACTTGAGTGTATTTTACAGTGCTCATTGCAGCTGGTATTCTCATCAGTGTGTCCGGCTGCCAGCCTGGGTTTTAAAGAGTCCAGGGTAAGGTTACTTGGGATGGCCTCATTTATGTGTTGTGCTTCCTTAGTTGCTATAACTCAGTGCTGGCAGAGTCGGGAGAAGGAAGGTACTCAGTTCCCTTCTTGCATGTCCCAATTTTTCTTCCTTTCAGCTCTTTGCTCCAGAAAGCCACCAGCCAATATTCCTTCCCGCTTGCCTCATGCCCCAAACTTGAACTTCATTTCCCCAAAATAACCCACTTCATTACCTGTACTATAAAATGGACCAGTTTTCACTTTATTACTGAAAACCTTGCAGGGTTCTGATCAGTAAGCAGATTTCCTATGGAATCCAGACAGGGTCCGTGGGTACGTGCTGCTTCCAGGATGTGCTAGGAGTGGTAAAGTGTGCAAGAGTCCAAGGAATTTACATTTCCACCAGGGCTAGCTTACTTCATAAACATTCATTGAGCACCTATAGGGTCCCAGACAGAATCTTTGCTGCTGGTCATACAATAATAAATCAAGAAGTCTTTATATTCCCCTGAGAAAAACAGATATGTACATACTTTAAAAGAAGAGGAATTCTCAGTGAGTCAGTCACGTAAGCACAGAAAAAGGACACTGAGCCAAACCTGGGTGTCCAGGGAAAGCATCTGAGAAGAAATGATAGATGAATTAAGTTTTGAGGTTGAGCAATAGCCAGGTGAAAGACAGTCAGGGAAGTTATTAGAGGTAAAGAAGACATCAAGAGCAAAGGGTAGGGAAGAGATGTGTCTTTCTTGTTCACTTTCGTATCCCTACTATTAACAACGTCTGGCACATAGCAAGTGTTCAATAAATTCTTGCTTTTTAAAAAAAATAGTATCATAGTAACATAACAGTAACTATAGTCACTGTGCTCTATATCATATCCTCATGGCTTATTTTATAACTGGAATAAATTCTCGTTGAATGAACAATGAGAGGAGACAGGAGTAGCGGGAGTTGGAATGGTCAGAGCAGGCTGAGTCGAGTGAAGACAGGTTGAGAGAGCCTGGAAGGTGTCCGAGCATTGCAGAGGGCATAAAGGAGGGCTGCAGAGTGTGTTGTGGGATCAGGAGAGCTGTGAGATTGCAATACAGAGTTTATATGTTATAGAGGGAAAAATTGTAATTTTGTGCTTTGAAGACATTGAATGCCCCCAAAAAAGGGGGGGCTATATTTTTTTTCCTTCAGTTAGGCATTTTTTATATTTCTAAAATATTTTATAATCAAGTAAAATAATCTAATGTTACAATAAGATCATTATAGCTGATATTAAGTGACTACTTGACCACTTACTAGGTCGTAGACACTCTGCTAAGTGCCTTCTATGTATTATTTTATTGGCCTTCTCAAAAATTCTTTGAGTTAAGTACTCTTCTTGTTTTACAGATGAGAATATCAAGTCTCAGAGACTTTGATGAGTTGCCCCAGGTAATGTAACACATGATAGAACGGTGAATTGATTCCAGCAGTCTCTCCAGAACCTGTATTTACAACTGAGGTTTTAGGAAGTCATTCCAGTATGATGGCCAAAGAGAGGAAAGATGATAGACGTGTTTAGAGGAAAGATGATAGACGTGCCATTCGTTTCCTTTGTGCTGACAGCATTAACAGTGAAGAGTTCATTCTTAGATACTCCTTTTTTTTGATGACGGACTTGCAAAGTGCAAAGGACTTGAGAGTTCCAGAAAGGAGAGCATTAATATTGGTCAAGCAGCTACTATGTTCCAGGAATACAGAGTCTCACTCAATGCTTATAGTTCTATGAGGTATACCCTATAATTTTCAGTTTTTACCTTCAGTCAACTGAAGGTCAGAGATGTCCAGCAACTTGACAGATGTCTCTCAGCTAGCAAGTGGCATAAGCAAGATTTGTACCCATGATTCTAATGCCAGGATTCATGCACATTCACTACATTGGGCTGTCTCTTGGAATCAGCCAGTTATACTGGTTTGAAACCCAGCTTTGCCATTTGTTTAACACGCCAGGGACTCTCCCATTCTCTCTCTTTTTTTTTAATTTGGAAATTAGAGTGACAGTAATGTCTTTTTCTAATTCTTGAGGGACTTATTTAAGACAATGTTTCTGAAAGTACTTTGTAAATTGTAAACAGCATTCTCAATGTCACCCTGAATGGGTGGCATCTTATACAAATTCATTTTACAATTCCATACTCATGATTTTCCTAGATTGTGGTCTGTGGTCCCAGTCTGACTTGCTCAGAGAGCTTAAGGATATCTAATAATACACTTATCTCTTCTATGTGATCCTAGCCTCCCCTAGGTCTTGGGCCTAGTCCAGAGTTTTAGGAGAGAAAGCATGCATTTCCTACTATGCTACATTTCCAGCATTTCAGTTAACAGATGGAGGGCAGCACTGAGCTAGAGTAAGTTCTCTCCTGATTATTTAAATCATCAGTTCTTTAAAAAGGATCTTAAGAGCCATTAAATATTCATGAAAGCATCCTTCTTGGCAGCTCCTCCACTGTAGGTAATTACAGAGGGTTTAAAATATCTGACGTTGCTTGGAAGCACACAGAGCTCTGTCAGCTGCAAGCAGACAGCTGATTTGTAATTTAATTAACATCCTGGCTTGTCCTGTTCTTTGTGGCAAAAAGCGGGAAAGTATTTCCTTTCATTTGTGAGTTTTGTTTCAAAAAATTCAAATGGAACACCTGGGAGAGCTTTTCATCTCTTACATCAGTCCTGTTACTTGCATCCTGTTCTAACTCTCCCTGCCCCAAATTCCTCTTTCAAGTGCTCTTTGGGCCAGCTGTACTGCTGATGGTGGGTCATTTTTTTGAAGGGTAACTTCGCTTGGGGAGATTTGTGTGCCATCAGCTGTCAGCGAGCTTCTACCCACTTTTATTAGGCCTTTGAGTAATGGGTTTTGAGGAGAGATTCGGCTACAGACTACTTGACTCATTCGTGAACATTGACAGAGCCTGTTATGTACATGCGACAGGCACCAGAGGGCAGCAGTGAACCACGCTGGCAGAGTACCTGGCCCTCGTGGAGGGTTCAGTCCAATGAGGGAGGCAAACATTGAGTGATCACAGAAATAAGTGTAAAATAAAACATGATGAGTTTTAAGAAAAGTAAGTAGAGGGTGCCCTGAAATCCTGTGAGGCAGGGAGCAGTTTGGTGGGAGAAGAGAAGCCAGTAGGTCTCCTTGAAAATTAAGTGTGGTTTATCTGTTTTTGTCCTCTCATTTTCCTCCTATTAACACCCCTCACACCCAGATTGCAACGTGCATGTCACTATTCTGGACTAATGAATTGGGATAGCAGCCAGAAAGGATGAGAAGGGAAAAAGAACCCTGCTTCAGTCAAAATAGCATTCAGAGAATTTATTTCAAATCAAAGAAATGCATATAAATACTGATCTGATTACTGAATTAACCACTCTTTACCTTCTTTTTTTTTCTCTTTTTGAGACATATTTTCTTTCCAGCAGGAGAGGCAGTGAGTTGGAGAGAGGATGCAATAGGTATAGTAATTGGGATGGGTCACAGGTCACAGACAGACTAAGACATCATGGAAAAAGGATGGAGCTGGAAAGAGAGCTGGATGACTATATACTGCACAAGCTTCCAGTAGATAAAATTCCTAAAAAGAAATATCAGAGTGTTTACACAAACGATATTCTTCAAAATAAGATGGTGACTGGCCGGGCCTGGATGAGCTTTCTCTATTATGGAAGTTAAACTGACAATCTTGAGAGGAAATAAAAACCCTTTCATTTCTATGTAGTTAATTTTTCCGGATAGCCTTTTTTACTCTTATTTTTCTCTGTTTTCTGAGCTGCAGTCACTTCTTCTTTATGGATCTTTGCAAGTCTATTTAATTTTCTAACCGATATCATGCTTCTCCTAAAATGTATGCTTCTGCCAAAGCATGTTTTTGAAACTAAGAGGCTTCCTTCAGCAGCAGCCAGTCAGGTCTGTTTGGCTGGCGTTCTGGCCTGACCACTCTGCAGGAGATAAGGGTAAATGGCAGGGGCCCTGCCCTCAAAGGACTTAGATTACACAAGGGGATGAGACTCCACTCCACTGAGAATGCCATTTGTCAATTTTGTTAACAAAAGCAATGGAACAAAGAGGTTTTGTGCCTGTCCAAAATGTTAGGCTTTGCGTAAGAAACTGTAATCATTCCTTAAGTTTGTCCCTACTTCATAATGTTGGTTTAAGCTTTAAATGGGATACTTTTTAAAACCCTCTTAGAAAAGTGTTTGTGGATGGTATTCACTGTTATGTATTATAATATTACTTACCTTTGAAGAGCACACAAACATGTTCTGGTTCTCCTGGAGTTTCTGTGTTTTGAGTTTTCTCTCCCTCCCCTACTCCTGCTCCGCACTCACTAGAACAGTGCCAACTTCTGCTGCAAGGGGGAAGCAGAGGACTTTTTCTGTAGAAACAGGAAAAGACCCAGATTTTTACTTATGAGGCCTTGAAAGATTTGTGACTTCTCCCTCAGTTATCATGCACTGGGCCAGCGCAGCACCATCTTACAGACTGTGCAAGAGACCCTCCTGTGATGGATTAGATGCAAGTAGGCTCCTGTGTTTGAATTCTGGGTAACTCAGGATGGTCGTGACTCACACAGGCACCAACAGAATGTAGTGAGCAGAATCTGGTCAGACTTCCTAACCTTTGTCCATCCATATAGGCGCCCTGGGTAGAAGAGGAGTATGGGAATGATTGTATGCAGGTTCAGCTGGGAGGGCTTTTTGATCGGTATGCCATACTGTTGCTCAGATTATTTAAATTTAGGTCAGTTAAAGTCCTATGTATTTTACTGTGTCAGTCTTCAGTGGGGCACTGGAGATGAATAGGACCCCGTCTCTGCTCATTTGGCACTTGCGGGCAAGGGGGAGAGATAGGCACATGGACAGGTCATTGCAGTGGCCATCCTTTTAACCTTAGCAGTCAAAGAGATGACACCTTGTCTGATTAAAGTTTAATCCCCCACTCCCAGGCTCCTTCATCAGGCCTGAAAAAAGTTTGCCTGATGAAGGAGCCTGGGAGTGGGGGATTAAATTTTGGAAGGGTGAAGGGGATAGCATTCCAGAAGTCCTGAATGAAATGAGTTTCCCTAAAGACAGGAGAACATGAACATTGATTTTCCCTGTCTTGAGTACTTCTTCTGCTTCACTGCCATTAGAGCTGGATAGCATTCCAGAAGTCCTGAATGAAATGAGTTTCTCTAAAGACAGGAGAACATGAATAGTACATTGATTTTCCCTGTCTTGAGTACTTCTGCTTCACTGCCATCAGAGCTGAGAGAGAAAATATAATCTGTTTATACAAGTTCTTTGCTCTGGAGTCCCCTCCCATGGACCCACCTGAAGAGAGGAAAAGAGGAAGGCACATATTTCAAAACAGAGATCCTCTTCAAATGGCCTTCCTTTTACACACAATAACAGACCCCAAAAGGTGCCAAGAATGGCATCAGTACCTAATAGACAAGACCTATAATGAGAGATGATCAGAATTGCCCAGAACATTAGAGCCGATTCTTAAATCCGGGTGTGACTTCTGTGGAGTTGTTTAATCTCCCTTGGTAGGTAACTATTCAGGATTTCCAAAATTATGTTTATTGTATTTCCTGAAGATAAAGTTGGTCTCGAGATCTTTGGGTCCTAACCAGATTAGAAAAATATTTAAGTGCTTTAACTCTAGAGTCAGACTAACGTGTTTGAATCCTGGTTTGCTACTCATGAGGTGTGTAAGCTTGGGGAAAGAAATGCCTAACTCTCCAAGCCTCAGATGAGAGAATAACAACACCTATCTTTCAGGTACAATGATACAATGATGCATATAAAGCATTTAGCATAGTTTCTGGCACAATAACTATAACTACTATTATTGGTTTTCATGTTGGCATGAATGTTAGGATTAGTATTTCTGATAACATTAATATTAGTTTAGTATTACAAAGAAAAAAATTGTTTTTGGTCCAGCCAAAGTTGAATCCAAGCAGAGATTCTGCTGTGTCCCATCAGGGAGATTTGTCTGGAGGCTTACATTTGAGTTAAATGTGTTACTTATTTCTCACTAGTTCTTGTCACTTCTTGCAGAAAACTGGAAACCAAAAAAAAAAAAAAAAAAGCGGGAGGAGACACAGCTGGTTGGCACCAGGGAGAGTATTGTTTTTAAGTCTTCTGGATGGTTCCCTATTGTCTACAATAGATAGCAGGATGTCTTTCAGCCTTGTCTCTTGCCATGCTCTCCCTCACATCCCAACCTCCATCCAGATCCTACGTCAGGTTCACCTGAAGTAGACCTAAAATGAGTATTAGTATGAGCATGATTTACGGAGGGCACTTCCCAAGAGAAGCCCTTCAAGGAGTGAGGTCAGCATCAAGTTCTGCAAGAATGTGGGTTTAGATGCAGTCTAGCTTTAGGTTGATCCTATCAGGTGCTTTGAAATGTAATTTGCACCCCAGAATTTGTTTCACTTTGAGGTGTGGGAGTTGAGAGTTCTGGCATATCTCCCAGTCAACATCTAAGAGAGGAGGAGGCTTCAATCACCCCAGGGCAAACTTTCTGAGAAGTATGCAGTTGTGGGCCTTGAGTGTGTGAAAAGGATTTCCAAGGATTTGGGGAGGGAGACAAATGCACCTGCTAATATCCATTTCAATATCTTGCTGTTCCCTTAAAATGTCATCCTCTCTTACCATTTATCTCCTCTACGCATTATTGTCTTTTCTTAGAATAGCCCTTACCTCTTTTTATTATCTTTCTAGATCCTGTTTCAAACTGGTAAGTTTGACCCATTTCTGCTCCCACAGAACTCTGTACTTACAGTCGTTATCACTATGTATCATGACTTTGCTGCATATATGTATAACTTACTTAATAACTTATGATCTTCCTGAGGTCAAGAACTGGTTCTTATTCAGTTTACATTCTTAGCAAATATTACTGAAAGGAATGATGAGGAGGGAAATATATAATACTTAAGGATCTGATGTTCTTTAAGATCATGTCAAGCAAATGATGTAGTTAACTGACTTTTTGCATTATGATCCTGAGCTCATGATGTTTTGCAATGAAACAGGTTGTATTTGGCAGCTAAAATACCTCTGTAGCTTAAGCAGCTGATACCCATTTCATCCATTTGTTCAATTGTCATTTGGAACTTTATTTAACAAATACTTACTAAGCATATGTGCCAGGCATTTGGCTAAAGACTAGCAATATGAGGATAAACAAGACCTAAATGACCCTAATCCTCACAAATCTTATAGCCCAATGTAAAAGCAAACAAAACAAAAAAAAGTATAGAACCATATAGAATCATATAAAAGTTGTGACTGGGGGAGCTATAGGAATACCTACAAAATCTCAGACTTGCAGTTCACAAACGCTTCCTAAAATGGAATGTAAAGGTTGAGGCCTAAAGGATCAATGAATGTTAAAATCAACAGTTCTTCTAATAAAATATTAATTGATTGGTTTTAAAGTCTAATTTTAATTTAAAGCCTTATCGGTCTTTGAAATGCATCTTAAATTTATAAAAATAATTAACTTAAAATAAATTCTTTGTGATACCACATAAGTTCAACTAAGTTTATTTCCTGTGTTCTGATAGTTATTTACCTCACAAATTCAGTGAGATATACATTTTTATAAATGAAGTCTTTCTCCAAACCAGCTGAATCCTACTGTAGAAATCCTTGAGAAGCCACAGTAATCATTTTAACTTTGCAAAATTTTACTTTGTGTGCCTTTGGATTTTTATGTTTCAGACTCTTATGAGTAACATGACTATGGCTTTATGTATGTTAAATTTTAAAAAGCTTAAAAGTTTCCTCAAAAACCTAAAAATTGAATTACCATATGATCCAGCAATTCTACTTCTGGATATCTTTCCAAAAGACTTGAAAGCAAATTCTGAAAGGATACTGGTATGCACATGCTCACAGCAGCATCCTTCACAATAGCCAAGAGGTAGGAACAACCAAACTGCCTGTTAACAGATGAATGAGTAAACAGAATGTGGTATATAGATATGATGGAATATTATTCAGCCTTTAAAAAGAAATAAATTCTAACACATGCTATAACATGGATGAAGCACTAGCACATAATGCTAATTGAAATAAACCAGCAATGAGAAGACAGATACTGTATGATTCCACTGATATCAGGTATCTCGAGTAGTCAAATTCATAGAAATAGAAAGTAGAATGGTGGTTGCCAGGGGCTGGGGGAGGGTAAAATGGGAAGTTTTTGTTTAATGGGTAAAGAGTTTTAGTTTTGCAAGATGAAAAAGTTCTGGAGATCAGTTACATACCAATATGAATATATTTAGTATTGCTGAACCATACATTTAAAAATGATTAAGATGGTAAATTTTATGATATGTGTATATTACCATAATTAATAAGAGTTTTAAAAATGGAATAATGGTTTTTTATATGTACTCTACAATCCCGAAATGAGTGAGAGTGGTGAGATAAAAGAGTTTAGAAGTAATAGGGGCTCAGGTCATGTAGTGGTGTTAGGGGGTGGCTTATGGCAGGATAAGGAAGGTCGAGTTGTGCAATGTGGACTTTGGGATCCACAAAGGGTTTTAAAAAGAAGAACTTTATCAGTTTGTGATTCAGAAAGTTCCCTGGTGCAGTGCAGAGGATGGATGGGGAAGGGGCAAACTCTGAGGTAGTCTAGCGAGTCCAGAAGATGTTGCTGTGGTCCAGCTGAGAGCTGAAGAGAATCCGAATGCGGGTAGAGTAGTGGGTAGGTTACTGGTCGTGGGGGATGAGGACAGAGTAGACTAAAGAATTATTTAAGATATAAATTAGGCAGACTCAGTGATTTATTAAGTTGGCAGATGGTGGGTGTGGGCGACAGAGCGGATCGAGTCTGACTGACTCCTACTCTTCTGGCTTGGATGACTACATAGATGGTAGTGTTTCTCTGAGAGACAGTGGACGAGGGGGAAGAGGTGTGGAGGGTAGATGGGCTGAGAGCCAGAGACACTAAAATGGGCATGTGTATCGCATTATTCCACTCCCAATGAACACACAAGTGATCAAGAATGAACATTAAGCTCGACCCATGTTTCTCAGGCAGATTACCTTGCCAAATTATTCACAGGATTACGAAAAACAGAAGTATGGTATTTTTCAGTTTATAGAAATGCTCTGACCTCATTTTGTGATCTGCTCTCATTGAAGTGTTTTCTGCTAAGCTGCTGATTGAGTTATCAGACTTGTGTTTCATCTTCTCATGGGAGTTGGGGAGAAATTGATGATAGGTGAAAGGATTCAGATTTAAATCATCCCAGCTCTGATGCTCACTTGTTGGATGACCTTGGACAAGTCTCTTAACCACTCTCAGTGTTAGTTTTTTCATAAGTAGAATGAAGCATCATAGGTAAGAAGAATTGCAATGGAAGAAATAGATGAGAGTCCTTTGCAAACTATAGTTGAGATATTGTTAGCTGTAATTTTTGTTTTCAAACTAATAGTAAGCTAGGAAAATGGCAGAAAACCTCTCTGAAAAATACAAATAATGATAATCGACTTTTGAGTAAAAGTAGACAACAGATTGAATTGTCAACCCTGGGTGTTTCTTCTTATTACTGTCAGATTATGAGTCAGACTGATAGCTTGTAGCCAAAAAATTATATTTTTGCCCTAAAAATGAAGGAAATGTAGGCATGATTTTGAAGGAAGACATGTTAGTAACCTGACATGAAAAAAAGTAACCATTGATGATAACAATAATGGGGTACTGGGATGAAGTTAAACATCACAGTTAAGCTTGTGATGGGGTTATGATGATGTCTGGGCCTCTGCCCCTAATACCTCTGTACCATTCACAGGGAACAAAGGCAAAGGAAGGCAAACTAACGTTTTACTAGCTGGGTTGTGAGTAGTGTGTAAAATTGTTTGACGAAGTGACTGATGGTATTTAATGTGACCAACACCATTTTACAGCCATCTTAAGAAGCAAGCTGACCACAAGTTAATGTGGGAGAGAAGGCCCGTGTCACCTGAAAAGAACATTCTTGAATAGATAAGTAGTCCCATTAAGCTGTTTACTGCTTGGATTAAACAGCTCTTAACAAGCACATCCCTGCTCCCCACTCTGTTGTCATAAGCCACCTGTTTTAGCATGGCGCTACTTGGTTATACATAATAAGCCTTACCTCTTTTGGGTGAGGAGATTTATCACCTTGGGGCTGCCCAAGTCCTTGATTTTATGGGTAAGTTCTCTTAATAAACTCGATGTACCTCTGGAGTTGTCAGCCTCTTTCTTAGGTCTCTCAGCCCCAGGAAATTTCCCCAATAAGAATATTCCCCGTTTACTTTCACCAGTACTCTTGAAACAATGAGACTCAAATAAGACAGCTTCAAAGGAAAAGTTATGGTACAAGTATGAACAAAGCAAAGAGAGAAAGACAGGAAGACAAGGTCAAGGCTGAAGATAGAGATTGACCCCATGGCCAGGGCTATGCTTCCTCAGACCATTCCTTATCCTGATCCTTTTCTTTCTCTACCAGCTTCCTTTGGTCTGCTTGGAAGACTCAAAGGACGGCCTTTGCCAGAGCCTGCTCTTACTATTACAGGCACGTTGACGGAAGATGATAAAGAAAAGAAAAAAAAAAGGATCATTCATTGTCAACCTTCCATAGCTTTTAAACAAAGATAGTACTTTGTCAAGCAGAAACGAGTCATCAGCATTGGTCAGGATTGTTGGTTGGTTCACTTTTGCTCACACTTAACCAGGTTTATGGCGACCACTCAAAGAGTCTGCAGCAAAGACTTTGGTGAGACCAACAATAGGTACACATTGGGTCCTGTAAATAAAGTTAGCATATGAAGTTCAGAATGTACTCTTTGCAAACACTAATGCTTTTTTTCTTTCTTGTCTTTTTTCCCAGAAGTATCGATATCAAGATGAGGACGCTCCACATGATCATTCCTTACCTCGACTAACCCATGAAGTAAGAGGCCCTGAACTTGTGCATGTATCAGAAAAGAACCTGTCTCAAATAGAAAATGTCCACGGATACGTCTTGCAGTCTCACATCTCTCCTCTGAAGGTCAGTTTGATTGTTAGAGCTGGCAGCAGTGGTTGTCTGCATTGTTAAGTGAGATGTTTACTGGCCTGACTAAATGAGGCTCTTTCAAAACACTACAGTGGCCATGGTTGCCAAAGGATTTTTCTGTAGTTTAGAGGGTTACCTGGAATACCTGGCACAGGTTAGTTGTTCTTATGGTTGTTTGAATGTCCGGAAAATCCTTTAGGTGCTGAGAATGGGCTGAGGAAAGAGCCAGGGGTGAAAAATTGAAAGGGAAAATAAGCTGTCCAGATATTTAAAAAGCTCAGGAGTACATCAAGGTTTTGTTCAGATTCTTTCTTTCCATCTCCATTCCTGGTCCCAGATAAAATAATGGAAGTAAATACAACATGATGATACCTAGTGATTGCCTTACCGTGTAGACTGAAAAGGAAAATATGTGAGTTGGCTCATTAACACTTATATTTTATACTGTATTTCTTTCAATTTGGTGTTATACTTTTCCAACACTTTCCACCTTTTTTCTTTACTTTTAAACAATTTCTTATAAATGGTATTTTGACAAGAAGTGATGGTTAATGAGAGTGAGGATTTTCTGTGCTCCTTCATTGCAAATTACTCTGCTGTTTTCTTTGCTGATGCTATAGGATTTTGTGCTTTGGATAAAAATTTATAACTGTTGATGAAAGTTAAAGAAAAATGGAATTAGAGTCAATGATATGATAGAAGAAAATTGAAATGAAAAACAAAACTATCAAATAACCTAGGTTACTGCTAAAATATGTTTTTGTTTTGTTAGCCAGAACATTCACATCATCAGCACTTCCATATGGCTGTTTCACAATAAAAAATATAGCCATAATGGTGGCCCTGATGTTTTCTGGAACCTTATTATACCTTCCAAAATATCAAAGTAGGACTAACTTATGTTCAGTATAATTCCAAAATCTGGTACATTTGAAATACTCTGGAATTCTAAAATGTGTTATCAAATAAACTAGCTCTAGTTACCACCAATTAATTAACATATTAGGTTAATTGTAAACTTCCAGTAAATATTTTGTAATATGTAAAAATATGTAAATATTATGCCTCTGGAATTTATTGTTTAATTATTCCCAGTCTCTTTGGAAATCATTGAATGACATATGGGAATGTATATTTTTAACCTGGAGAAGAAAAAATTAAGGGGATTTACCTTCTTATACCTCAATGGCTGTCATATGGAAAACAAAATGTAGATGTCACCTAGAGGGCAGAAGCAGAACCACTGTGCATAAGTAACGGGAATGTATATTTGTGAATATTATCAGACCACAACTCCTGACACAGCTATACACCCCCAAAACAGGAGTTCCCTGTCCCTAGAAATCTTTCAGGCCTTCTGATGATGGGGCTGTTATATTGTAAGGACTCTTTTTTTTTTTTGAGAGTGCATAAAATTGTTTTTGAGGTCCAGCATAACTGTAGGAATCAATGATTCTATTCTGTGGTCAAATGAATATCTTCTTTAAGGACCCTTCCACCTTTGCAAACAAACGCTCATTCTCACTCTGTTTTGCGTACTGACCAGTATTAAATGGAGACAGAGCAGAGCTGGGAGACTGGATTGCATTGAGAATATTTAAATTTCAGGATTTTTTTTTTTTTTTTCCTAACTGGTTGAAAAAAATCCCTGTAAGGACCTCCATGGAGCCTTCCATTTTTTCCTCCCAGCTTGTCTTTGTCCCCTTCTTAGCACTTCCCTTTTAATCAGCTCTAGAGCATAGTTCCTAAAGGCTACAAGATGAGTGGGATGATGGAGGCTAGTCTAAAGCTAATCCGATTTAAAAAAAAAAAAAAGCAGGATAGGATCTTCATTTTGTACATTAAGTCTATACATGATAATATAATTATCTGAACATCTATAGTTTGGGTGATTATACCATGTTTATGCTAGTTAATGCCTCATTCGGAAAACATATTAGTGTTGAAAGAAAAGGTTGTTTTTTTCTGAAAGATCAGATGTCAGACATAAAGGATTCTTTCCTATTTCGCCTTTGTCCTTTGCCTTCCAGTAATCTCAGAGTTAAGTGTCTTCTATTTGGTGGTTTTTCTTTAGCCTTGGTTTTCCGTTTCTCCCTTCTATTTTATTTTTTCATTCTTTTCTGTAAAAGAAATTATCGGTTTTTATGGTTTTATTGTAGTAATGTTTTTATTGAAAGCAGCTCACTTCAATTTCAAAAGTAGCCACCTAAGAATAATAAACCCCCGATATAACACATCAAGGTTAGAATGGATTTTCCTCCTTTTTTGGAACCACCAGCTCAGTGGTGTGGCCCCAAAGATATTGTGAAGAAGCTGGAAAGGCGAGTTCATCCAGGCTGTGAGATAGCTCCCATGGGCCCAGGACTTTTCCTTTACGACCTTCTAGAGGTATTGTTTATGCTGAACAAGGTATACTTTTAGATTATCTTAATAAAGAGATCGTATACTTTTCTAATATCAGCAATAGTGATATGGATAAATGTGCACAATTTTTTCTAGGGAAAAAAATACAGCATTCTGATAAGTAGATTTTGCCAATTTCATTGTAAAATACCCCCAGCATGGTGAGTTCAGGCTACCAACCTGAATGTACTGAATGTATTTGGAATGAGGGGCACACGAGGCTCTCACATGCCTGCACGAGTTGACTCCAGCACAGCACTGCACTATCAGGTTCAAGCCCATGTATTTTTTATAGCAACAGGACACATTTCCTAATCAAGTCGTTAAGGGATTATTATATTATCACTGTTCAAGTGTTTGGAAAACCTGCCGTGATTAAAATCTAATGTGTTATTTTCTCATAAAGGAAGCATATTAGAGTCAGAGAAATGCTAAGAACTTACAAATTCTCTATTAGAACTGGCATATTCAACTTCTTTGCTTTTTTGATCTATCTGGTACTCTTGGATCAAGCACTAAATGGGGAAAAAGTGAGGAGACAAAACACACAATCAGCTATTTCCTCCGGAATCCTACTTAGGAGACACTGTAGCTCTCTAATATAAATTAGAAATTTACACATGGCATGCCTAAACAGAGTGTGAGATGGCTGGATGGCTGTTTAAATTTCTCATTGAGCAGCCTCTGAATCATTAGCTGGGTAATCTCACTGCTGCAGGTTTGACAGTTTCTTCTTCCATCACCTCGTATCATTTGAAGCCTCTGTTCCAAGATTCATCTGTCTTTGGCACACACCCACTGCCTGGCTGATAGATGGGTTTGCTTCTCTTGTTTTCATTAAAGTGGCTTGGCCAGTGTGAAGTATGGGGTTAGAAGGAGAAATGCAATTTAGCGGTCAATTCAAGGAAATTTGTTTTCCTTGCCTCAAGATGGGAATGCATTTTCTTCAGCTGCTACCTAGAATTTCCCATTAAAGAAACCCTATAATAAAGCATGAGAATTTTCTTTTCAGTATAGGTCATTTTAACTAATATTAATTTAGTGTCTACCATGTATCCCATAATAGACGATGGAGGGAAAAAAAGGCATTAAAACGTGAATTTAAATATATATATGTACATATGTATGTGTGTGTGTGTGTGTGTGTGTGTGTGTGTGTGTGTGTGTAACCACTCTCTTAAGGGACCTGAGTTCTAATTATTTGTTATTTATTCTTACTCTGAAACAGGAATTCAAATTCCTGAAGCTTAGTTACTATGAGAGCCCAGGCATGTAGCCGAGTAGTGAGAGACAGAGAGACAGAGACAGAGACAGAGAGAGAGACAGAGAGAGAGAGAGACAGAGAGAGACAGAGAGAGACAGAGAGTGCGGGGGGGGGAGGCAACTTATTTTTAATACCTGGGTTTAAATCTTAGCCCTTTCATTTAAGGTCGTAGCTGTATGACCTTGATCAAGTTAATCTCTTAGACTCAGTTTCTGCATCTGTAAAATGGAAGTAATAATATTTATCTCATAGGATTTTTATACTAATTAAATGAAATAATACTTCAACACTGCTTAGAAAGTGCCTGGCACATGATAAGCACTCACTGAATGTTGTTTTTGATCTTGTTATTGTCATCAGCCAGCTACCATGACAAATATCTTAAAATCACTTATTTTATTTCTCTTACCTCTAAGAGATATTATACCTGATTTTAAAATTAAATCGTTCCTTTCAATCACAGAACTAGTAAGTAAGAATTCCAATATTTTTAACTCTAGAATCTCTGGATCCAAAGCCTGTATTCTTTATCACTCTTGTGCTCTATCATCATCTTCTAAATTGTTCTCATGTTTTTAAAGAGATTCTGGATTTAAATTTTAATTTATTGGCTTCATGTGTGTAAAAGTTGAAGGTTCTTTTTTTCGTAGAGCCTTATTCTGTAAAATTAAGCAAAAGTAAAATATAAGGGAATGTGTAAGAAATGTCATTTTCTAAATGAGAACCACGAAGAGTGGTAATAGATGGGAATATTATGAGGAATTAGAAGGAAAAGAAGTTCTCTTTAAAATATTTTAATACACCAATAATAAACTCCCAAGGAATTATGTTTTATCCCATGACAAAAACCAGTATATATGAGGGCTAGTATCCTTTTGAACTTTTTTTTTTTTTTAGATTGTAAGAATTAGCAAGAGAGACACACTTTGTTTTCAGCGATTGAAGAATTTTTTATGTTGAAATCATGACAAAAACCAGTATATATGAGGGCTAGTATCTTTTTGAACTTTTTTTTTTTTAGATTGTAAGAATTACCAAGAGAGACACACTTTGTTTTCAGCGAC
>NW_006494614.1:53787897-53788150 GCF_000325575.1 Pteropus alecto | reverse complement strand
ACTTACTATTAATATTTACTATTATAAATTAATATTTACTAATATAAACTGTTTATATTAACACCCTCAAGGTCAGAGTCATGTCGGTTTTGTTCATTATTACACGCTCAAATCTTCAATGAATACTTGTTTTTATAATTAATTTTAAAATTAATTATTTTAAGCATCCATATAAGCACTGTTATGAATACTTGCCTTCTGGAGGTTGGTGTCATTGATAGAAATCAAGGCATAAACTTTTTGTTTTTCCCTT
>NW_006494614.1:53784475-53787827 GCF_000325575.1 Pteropus alecto | reverse complement strand
TACACCAATAATAAACTCCCAAGGAATTATGTTTTATCCCATGACAAAAACCAGTATATATGAGGGCTAGTATCTTTTTGAACTTTTTTTTTTTTAGATTGTAAGAATTACCAAGAGAGACACACTTTGTTTTCAGCGACTGAAGAATTTTTTATGTTGAAATACACTTCTCACATTAGGTGCCTGTGTCATCAAAGAACCCTAACTCCAGACTGCCATAACTCTCATATTTCTTCTTCCCAAGATCCAGCAAGATCTATTTCTGTAATTTCTATTTGGTTATTTTTCTTTTGAAATATTCACTTTATATGTGCCTAATTTTATAAACTATCATATTTTCAGGAATAATTAGTGTAGAAATTATACATTCAACCATCAATCACTGAATGAATAAAATTACTCTTTATACTCTGCTTCATCTTAACATGATTTTTGTTGGATTAGAAATATGTTTTAATTCTATTATTCATAACCATTGGTTTCATTTTGTTTTCATAAACTTACTATTAATATTTACTATTATAAATTAATATTTACTAATATAAACTGTTTATATTAACACCCTCAAGGTCAGAGTCATGTCGGTTTTGTTCATTATTACACGCTCAAATCTTCAATGAATACTTGTTTTTATAATTAATTTTAAAATTAATTATTTTAAGCATCAATATAAGCACTGTTCTGAATACTTGCCTTCTGGAGGTTGGTGTCATTGATAGAAATCAAGGCATAAACTTTTTGTTTTTCCATTTCTCTACTCTCTTCTCTCTTACCTAATCATGACTGATACAGAATTTCATCAATTCTAAACCTGACTATTTCCTCGTGTATTACATGTCTGAAATCTGGATGTGCCCTAAAATTAAATAGTATCTTGCAATTAAATTTGGCAGCATCTCCTAAGGTACATTTCCTAAGGTGTGTCTTATGGTCAAAGCCATCTTAGATTCAATGACTATTTACAAGGAAGTTTAAAGCTATCTTTCTTAAATTGGTGCAAATTGCTTTAATCAGATAAATATAATTTTCTGTCTTCTAATTCTCATTGAGACAAGAATAGACAGTTCTGGGAAGTTTTACTGGAAAGTGGGAGTATGAGAGTTTGTGAAAGACTTCTATATCCTTGAACAACTGGGCATTTGTTGAATATATATGGGAAAACATTGGTGAATCTGTAGGCAGTGCAAACTTGAGAAATTATAGGGAGGGTTGCTCATGAATTAGGAAGCCAATCTACAATACTGTAGGCAAGAAAGATAAAGTGTACTTGGTTTTACTGAATATTTTCTTAGAGGAGTTGTCAGAGCCTGCTTATAGGAAGGTATGTTTTATCCAACAGTACAATAAATCCTCTTTCTCCATGAAACCTTTCCTATTAACTTTTGCCTGACTCCACTAGGTCATAATATTGTATGGCACATAGTTTGAACAATTAGCTTTTTTATATATACCTTATTCTATTACTGTAAATAATTTTTGTGGGAGTAGGTATTGTCCTTTCGTTTAGATATTCCATTTGTCTTGCTCTTAATAAAAATGAGCTCCTTTGAAATGGACCACATCTTTGTTTTGTTTTGTCTTTTTTTTCTCTCTTTTATTGGCATCCACAATGTGACTAGACCAGGATTTCCCAAAGTCCGGCTGGTGGGATTTTTGTCATCATTATAAGGAAAATAAAAAAGATGAATGCTGAAAACATTTGAGAAATTAATCTATTAACTTACTGAAGGATTTATTAGTCTTTAATATAATAATATGAAATAGAAACCTCTCAGATAGGGATATGGTTAATACACGGTATTTTCCAAATGTATTGGTCATAGAACCCTTTCTTCTAAATAAAATTATTTTTTTACACTTTTGAAGAGTGCATAACATACACATACATATAACATACACTATGGCTAATACAGCCAATGGAAAATTATAAGATAAAAAATTTATTTTTGCCCTGGAATCAGACTCAATCAGATTCAAATACCAAGTCTTATACTCACTAGCTATGGGAGCGTCCTAAAGTTATTTAACTTCCTTAAGCCTGTTTTTTTAATTGTAAAATAAAAATAATGTCATTCACTCATCTGCTCTATGAAGTTTAAGGGAGAAAAATCTATACACAGATCTTAGCTTGGAGCTTGACACAAGAAATACACAAAATGGTAGCTCCCCAAATTGCTATTAATGTTGTTATTAGTGTGTATTAGTATATTTGACTCTAATAGTCATGGAGTCCTGACCATCAACTGAAAAAAAGGTATGTATATATGTATGTATGTATGTATGTATGTATTTCTAGCCATAGTGTTTTACTAATTTTACTAATTAGAAACTAATCTGATTTTACTTTTTTAGAAAATTAATAATTTTCAAAAATGCAAAATATATTCACTTCTGTCTCTTGCCACTAGATGGTGGAAGTAGCTGAGCTAATAGTTGGGGAAGCGTCTGGTGCTAGGGAAGAAACAGATTTGTGAGGCTAAATTGAGAAACTCTTAGTTAATAAAAACATTAGAAGTGTTTGGCAGAGAGTTACATACTTGTGAATAATGCATTTTGTTCCAGGCCCAGAACTTGTGAGAGGAAAAGGTTAAATAAAGTATGGCCTTGACAGACGTAATCTGAATCCAGGAACAAAAGCTCCTGGTTAAAATTCTATGCAAATGAAACATTTCTTGCTTCAATTATTATTAATTGGAAAGCTATTAACCAATGGCATAGCTCAAATAATCTTGGATATTTAAGCCAGAAGTTGGAAAAAGGAAGAAGAAAATGGTAGTCATAGGACCTACTGCAATATCTCACAATTCAAGAATGCTCCCTAGAACTAGCCTACTGTGGGTTAATGGGTTCTGCCATGGGTTTGGAGAGCTAAGTCAGCAGAATGACATCCAGATCTTCTATCTCTCGTCTATATAATAACTATAACAATAAATTATGAATTTTCTTTAAGAAATGTTAGGTTATTGTGTATATTTACACATAATACATTTTTTAAAATGAGAAATATTTGTAATAATCTTAAATAAGTGTCAATAGTGATTATTTGTAGCTGCAGACATTCCTAAAGAGTTAACTCAGTTACACGCAGAAGTTCTGAAGACTAAGATTTTCTTACTGCCAAGTCTTGCTATAACAATTAGAAATAATGTACAAAAGCTCACTGAGGCTAGACATCGGTAAAGGATACTTATTATTACTATTGTTATTGATGATGTAGTTATTGGTGCCCTACAATAATATACAGTTCTTACACCCCTCCACATTAAAAATATTTGGAATTGTAACCTTTTAGTAGGTGTGTTTTCAATTCTTTTTTATTAGCAAAGATACATAGAAATTATTTCAAATCTCA
>NW_006494614.1:53776329-53784416 GCF_000325575.1 Pteropus alecto | reverse complement strand
TTTCCCAACTAATCCAGAAATGTAATTGCATACAGTGGAAAGCAGATGGACTTTAGAATCAGACCCACTTTTTGTTCAAATTCTGATTCTTTTCCTTTCTAGATATGTCTTTTAGCAAATCTTTGGAATTCTGTTGTAAATAATAATACAGTCTCACAGGGTCGCTGTATTTATCAAGTGAGATAATACATGAAAAGTCTTTAGAATAGCACTTGACACATAGTAGGTGTTCAGTTAATGGTAATTATTTTATATTTAAAAAATAGAAAATGTGTTTATAAAAAAAATCTGAATTTAAAATCAGTCAATAATTTGAGTTCTCAGTAAAGATGACACTTGTTATCATATCTTCACATTTGCTGTCCTTGAGAGAATGACTTTACACTACAGAATACCCACATCTCTGGTAAGCAAGGATATATAATTTAAAACTGTTGTTCTTTCATATGAATGTGAATGTCTCTTTGGCTAGTTCAGACCAACTGTAGCAAATAAGTTGAGGGCATGGCCAAGTTTTGAGTCATCCAAACCAGACTGTACTAACGCATAAACAAATGTACTTTTCTTATGGCTAATTGTAGAGGATGTTGTATAATCTTTCAAGGTAGCTATTTGGAGAGAAACATTGACTTAGATAGATAATTCCTGATATATCTATTTAAAAATTTTTACCTAAAAATTTGTTTTAAAAGCATTATTTTATAGTAACACATCGATGTCTAGTAAGGTTTGAGTAATAAAATAGAGGTATTTAACAAACTTATTGAATTCACACATTAACCAAATAAGAAGTCTGGAGAACATTTTAACCCATGAAAATTGAACCAATTTTTGTTCTTTGGCTAGCAGTGTACTTATAATCATACTTTACTAATTCTAAATATAGACCAAATCCCATTTCTGCAAATTCTAAGCAGTCACTCTAGCATGATTTCATATGGTATAATTTTTAAAATCAAGTATATATTAACCTTGGGTTCTCTTGGACAATGAAATTTCGGCTATATCAGCAGTCTTTATTCGTTTATATTTTTTCAGCAAAACTACTAGGTTCTGGGGATGGGATATGAGGCAGCTGCTAAAGTCTACAATTTAATTTCATGAATTTTTCTTTCTTTGTATTTATATCTGCTCACCAAACTTTCTGTATACAGGCTGCTTTAGGAGAAATAATAACAAAAGTAAAATGTATTTATTGAATTCCTAATAAATGCTGGCACTATTCTAAATGCTCTACATGTATTGGGTTATTCCATTCAACCTCATAAAATAGATTTTCTTCTTATTCTCATTTTATGGGCAAGAAAAATGGGCACAACGAAGTTAGGAAAACTTTCCTAAGGTCACACAGTTAGTCCTTGATAGATCTGGGATATGAGTCCAGCTAGTCTGACATCAGACCGCTCACTCTTAGTCAGAGTATAGTATTATTCTTCAAGAAATGAGAATCATGCAGTTTTAAAACTAAAGGGAACAGTAGAAATCATCAAATTCAGGATTTTAAAACTGTAACTGACCCATTAGAAGATGTGAAATCAATTTACTTGGTAATTTTAGACTTGAACAAAAGAACATGAGAATAGAAAACACGAGAGTACATCATAAGTAGAAAACTTTGCTTCTCTTTCATGTGGGTGTATTTGCGTATGGGCTGGCTCACAATATAAAATGTGTTTCTTATTGTGATCACGGTCAAGAAAGTTAGTTAGAAAGCCACTGATCTGGTCCAACTTCTCCATATTACAAAAGGGGGTGTGGGGTGGGGAAGCAAACCTTTGGTCCAGAGAAATTAAACAATTCCCTAAAGCACATTGGTCAGAAATGGCAGAGCCTGAACTTGAAACCTTTGCAGTATTTACTATTTCCTTTGACCAACCTCTGTTGTGGCAGCCATTACTACCAATTAAGTTACTTAAACCAGTGGTTCTCAAACTTGGATGTGTCTCAGAATCACACAGAGGCCCATCCTCATTTCACTTCACCAAACTCAGGGTTCTGTATTTTTATTACCTTTCTGGGTGACTTTGCTGCACACTAACTTTTGAGAACTGCTTTCTTGAACTCTATGTTGCCACAGCATTTATTCAGTGATTGCCATGTATGTTACCAAAGCTTTACTTCACGCCATGAGAGACAGTAAAAGAAATTAGAGAATTTCTCTCTAATGAGGAACTTCAGTTCTATTGGGGAAATCAAGATGTACATGAATCACTTAGTGAATAAAAAATACATAACTGCTTATTTATATTTACTTAACAGTATTCTAGGAGGTAATTTTTAAATCTCTCTATAATCATATACAAAGGAAACCTCATAATGCTTATTTAAGAGAGAATGTTTTATGAAAAAATGTGGTAGAGAAAGTTGAATTGATTTTTCCCCACTCACAGAGATGTTGCCAGCTGATTTTAGCCCAATGCAGCACTCCCAGGATGCATCCCCCCAGGCCAGCTGACTCACCATAATCACTGTGCAGGCAGAAGATCTGTTCCGTCTTTACTGGCAGAACACCGAGGGTGTTATAGCTTGTGGCCAATGTTGAGGTCACAGGTAAAATCATTTAAAATGCATTCGAGAGGCTCTTATAAACTCCCTTTACATATAACACTAATGGAGAACTTCCCCCATTCCCACCTTAAGGGCCATTAAGTTACGGGGCACACGTGGAAGTCATGGGCCTGTTGTAAAAATCAGCTTGAAATTATAGTGGTTGCACATAGAACTGGTGCTCTAGAGATTTTTTGGTTTTATCTCCTCATATGTCAAAGAATTTAATTTAATAAGTTGTTTTGTTGGTGGCTTATTTTCCCAGAGAACAATAAAACATATTACCAGCTTTTAAGTATAAATGAGCAATATAAAACTTAAATATAGCATTTCTAAAAATAGGTTTTAGTTTTCTATTATGAACCATCAAAGCAGAGCTACCAACAGCCGTTCGACGTATTTACATGATTTTTAAAAAAAGACCTCTCACCCCTACTCAAACAACATGATACTTGCTATAATTTAGATTATGTATGGATCCAGGCAAAATTCCCTAAGTAGCCAGATGACCTGGTATTCAACAGTGAGATCATAGAATGATAGACCTTTGAACTGAGCAGGGGTATTGAAAATAATATAGTCTAACTTTTATTTTACAGATAGAGAAACTAAGAGTCAGATAGTTTATGGGACTTTTTGCTAAGCAGACACACAGTTGATGCTAAAACTGACACTGGAATCTGGATTCCAGTTCCTGGACCAGAGTTTGTTTCTCCATTTCACAAGAAAAGTAGAGAGCAGGTGTGTTCCACACAGCAGGTCACAAAAGTTTACGTATTCTAATTTCTAGGAGATGTTACTGGAATTTGTAATCGCTAACGTTTTATTTGTTTATGCCAATTTTTAGCTTTCCCAAAGGGCCAGATTGAGGTTGTCGACATTGGACAAAAATCTCTCTCATCCTAAATCTCTCCAGCTAAATTATGTGCATCAGTTTGATTCATCAAGAATAACATCTGCCTCGTTATTAATAAACTCTGATTCACTTTATCAACAATGTAACCATTGGTGAAATAGTTTTATAAAGACCAAATTTGAAGGATCCGTATCTAGAAGACCAATCTACAGTGTGGTGATACTATCATACCTCTTATCAGGTGCTTTACCAGAGCTGCTGGGCTGTGTGGGCTTGCTGCCAGAAGCGTGCCATTTGGGAAAACACTGAGTCCCTCCAAGCCCTAGTTTCCACATTTGTATATTGAAAATAATAATAAACATACTTAGAGCAGTTATTAAGATTAAAGAGGTTGTTGTTTGTCAGCTTTAATTTTACTGTCCAGGCTTACATTCACCACCACCCCTGCCCCCCCAGATTCCCATGGCTCTCTCTACCTTCCCTGCCGATTTCTCTAGTCTCCATTCTTCATTCTGTTCTCTTCTCAATATCCACTTTTTCAAATGATCAATGGGAAAAGAAACAGCAACACATGATAAAGCAATAGGAGCTTGGGGTAGGGGTGGGATATAGCATACAGTCAGTTCAAGGAGTTGTCGGTATGTGGAGCTTTCAAAAAAAATCAATGTAATTTTTGGATACACTAATGGAATTGTCATATCAGAAACAAAGAGATAATAATTCTGCATTGTTCCAGAGTGTGGTGTCAGTATCTGAGAAGCGTATTTCAGGGAGAATGGCAGCAAATTGGAGTGTTTCCAGAGAAGGACAAATAGGCTGGTGAGGGGATGAAAACCATGTCAAATGGAAACATCAAAGGCACAAGTGATGTTGTTCTTGGAGAACAGACTCAGTTCAGGGGATATGGTAGTCTGGCTTCACCTTCTTTACAAAAAGCAACTATTCTATACATTTTCTGTAGACACCATGACCTCTAGAATAAATAAACATCAAGGAGACAGAATTTATGTAGTTTTTCTGTTTTGTTTTTTTTTAAATAGAGCTGTCCAAAGATAGAATGTGCTGCCTAATAAGGTAGTGAGCTTCCTGTCACCAAAAGTATCTAAACCGAGGCTAGAAAATCCTCAATGAGATATCACAGAGATGATTCAGGTATAAGATAGGACATTGAGGAACAGTGCCTTTACCTTTTCGAAGTTCTGAGCTGCCAAGAAATTGACAAAACCTGTGAAACCTTTTCCCAGAAAAAAAAAATTATATATTTGTAGGTCTATGCCCACAACAATTTTGCATAAAATTTGAAGGATGATATGAATCACTTAAAACCTAGCTATGTACTTTAAGAACCACAGATCGGAGGTTAAGAATTTCTGGGTGGAATGAATTTCAAGCTCCCTTACATCTCTGAGGATCTCTGATTGTCATTGCTCTGCCTGGATAAGAAATGCTTGTCTTTCTCAAGAAGAAATCTTTATTAAGTTTCAGAAAAAAATAGAAGGAAGCCTCTCAATCCAACGTGTCATTGAGGCACACCTGATTCCACAGCAGTTCTTAGCAGCAGAGATCAACAAGTGTTTCCAGACAAGAAGGATTGAGGGTCCATTTGCTTCAGAAGAGTGTTCTAAATGCAGAACTTCTGCTTCTGATTCCATTCCTCAGTATTTTTGATCTACAATCCTCAGGCGATTTTTTGCATTTATTAGTATCATAAGCTTTTACCAACTATGCAAGCCGAGAGCTATAATATTTTGCCTTTCTGAATTTGAGTTTTAACTCTCATAAGATTGTTTTCTTTATGCCAAATGGAAGTTCCATCTTAGCAAGGAACCGATTTCAAATTACTCCATTAACTTGCTGAAGTGATGATGTGTTTTCCATAGGATTCGGGCACAGAGAGTTTCTGATTATGTGGCTAGACCGTTCATGGAAATGTCTGCCATAAAATGTGCACTAGATATTTATTTTTCCATCAGGGTCACGGAAGTGTACTTGAATGGGATTCATCTTTCTCTGTACCATTAAGAAGATATTGACAGTTTCAGAGTTGCTGGGTTTGAAATTTTAAGAATAGCTAGCTCACAACATTTCACTTTCTGCTCCCAGGCAGGGTGAGTTGCTTATAAATCAGGCTGCAAATGTGATGAATTGAATGTCTCCAACTCAATTAGCTTAATGTGGGTAGGAGGATTTCCAGGTTTTGCAGCCTCTGTTTTACTAATCCTCTGAGCAGACTGTTATATAAAATGTGGCTGTGTATTAATTCCTGAGTCTCAGAGAAACATGTTGGTATTTTTCATTTCGGTATCTAAAGTCATCTTGTATTTCATAGCTTTGATTTGGATTCGAAGCCACTGAGTGATGGTTCTTAACATGATTTATATTGTTGCAAACTTTACCTTGTTATCTTTTTGCCTTCCAACAAAGTTAAGAAAGTAGCCTAATAGAATTGCAGCTGTCACTGTGTGATTTAATTGGGGTGGGGAGGGTTCTTAGCAATTTAAGGAAAACTGCAGAAGCTGGAGCTGTTTGTCTGTCAAATAAATGATCAGATAAGATGGGACCCAGCAAAGCAGATGCCGACAGTTTCAAGAGCTTTTAACACACTCATCACACTTTGGTAGTGAGATTTGTTGGAGCAATTGATTATAGTTTTGTTTTCTTAAGGAGACTGTATTAAAGCTGAGAATAGATTTATTTTAAAGAAAATATCTAAGATTTAAATACATTTTATGCCAACGAATATTATTTGACATCTCTATGTTGCCTGTTAGCACTCATTAGCTCAGTTATTATCCTTTGTACTTTCTTCTCCTTCTCCCTTTTCTCTTTTAGCCCATCTGTCATCCCAGCTCCATTTTTGCTCATTAATTGTTATGGACAAGGACTTTGAAATGATGCCCACATGGTTTAGTCCAAGCTCTTCCACAACTCACTGTATGTGACCTTGAGCAAGTCATTGGTCTCCTTAGGCCTCGTTTTTGCATTTATTACTTCAGCTTCAAGTCATTGGTCTCCTTAGGCCTCGTTTTTGCATTACTTCAGCTTTCTCCAATCTTTTTGGCACCAGGGACCAGTGCTCCTACAAGAATCTAAGGCCTGATGATCTGTGGTGGAGCTGAGGCCATGATGCTAATGCTACGGAGCAGCTGCAAATACAGATGAAGCGTTGCTTGCTGGCTCGCCTATCACCTCCTGTTGTGCAGCCTGCTTCCTAACAGGCCACTTACTGGTACCAGTCCACAGCCCAGGACCCCTGTATTACATAATAATATCAGTAACCACTTTATAGAGCTGAAATGAGAATTTAATGAGATTGAGCAAAGTGCTGCTGTGCTCATGGTAAATTAAGGTACAGGTTATTAAACATTGTTTGAGTACCTACTTTGGGCCAAGCACTGTGATAGGAACCACACAATGGGTAGAATTATGAATGGGACATAGTCCATCTGCCTTGTACTCACATATGTTTTATGGTTGACAGCATGCTCTCACATGTCTCTTTTCATTAGCACAACAACTCTGTGTAACAGGTGAGCAATTATTATTATTTACACCTTTCAGAGAAAGAAACCGAGACCACATGAGATTAGGATATTTGCCTAATCTAAATCCTTTTGTGAATTCATAGTACAAACATATTGATCATTCATTATGTTCTGCCTTGTGCCACCCCCTAGAAATCCAAAGATAAATGAGAAACAATCACTGTTCTAGAAGAGCTCAAAGTCAAGTGCAGAAGAAAAACAAGATAAGCAGTGTGAAAGCACACAAGACAGAGTTACTAGTAGCCTTTTTCCCCTCTCACATTTTCTGTAACATGATGTTTTTAAGGCACTGTCTCCTGACAGTTGGATCTACTTTGCCACAATGTTCTCTGTGTACCTACAAGTTCTTAGTAAATATTGACATTGCTTAGAAATCTGAGGACAGACAGAAGTTCTCATGCAGAAAGCTGCAGAAAGCTTAGCACACACAAAAGGTACAGTGAGAGGGCACAGGCAGAGCTGTCTTTATGGCTTTGCCTATTGCCTTTGGAAATGCCACCTGGTCTCTTGCCCCTACATAAGAAGGAACAGCAGTAACCTTGAAGCCCTTTGCTTGCCTTGGCTGAGAAGGGAGCTTGCCTCTGGTCTCAGAAACAAAGGTCGAGACCCCGAAACAGCTGTTTGTTTGTTTTTTTTCTTGTCAGGCTGGGGCAGGTTGAAACCAGGCCAGACTCACTCCAGCTCTGACCATGACCATGGCCTACTTTCTATCCTGTTCCCTGTTAAATTGGTTGGAAACTGGCTTTACTTCATCCAAGGGCCTAGTTCAAGGGCATTCATGACTTCCTCAAGTTTAAGGAACAGCAATAATCCTAAAGTCTTTTGCTTGCCTTAGCTGAGAAAGTCATACAGTAGACTTGTAGGCTTTGAGGCATGCAGAAAATTTTGAACCCCAGCTCTGTCATTTGCTAGGTGTGTGACCTTGAACCTATCACAAAATGGTTCTGAGTCAGTAAATTCATCTTACCTCAAGAGGTTGCTGTGAGAATTAAAATAGTTGGTTTTTTTTTTTTTTCCCCCCAGAATTTTACATAATTATAAGAAACATCCTTTTAAAAAATCTACATACTGGGCCCATTTAGACTTACTGAATCAGAATCTCGTCAGGGGCCTGAAAACCAGCATACATAGGTCTCAGA
>NW_006494614.1:53775035-53776262 GCF_000325575.1 Pteropus alecto | reverse complement strand
CTGTTGTTGATGTTAGCATTTATATAAGTACTGGACTATTTAGTTCCTAACATTTTTGGTGATTAGCATACTACTTGGCACTTTAGTAGTTGTCAGTCTAAGTTATTAAATTAAATAATTTAATGAAGATTTCTTTGGAACCTACTAACTGGAATTATTCCAGATGCTATAGGAGAGACGAACTATATATAAACTCTGATATAATCTGAAGTATAAATGCTCTCATTAATTGTCGATAGTTCATGAAGGAGTATTTCTTCAATCTGAGGTTATTTGGATTGATTTAAGGGTAAGCAAACTTTTCAAAGATTGTTTTTTATTACTCATACATTTATTTATTTCATTCAATTATTTCTACATTAGGTTGAAGGGAGATTAATAGTCTAACTTTAAAAAATGTTTAAAAAGGCTAATTTAGAAAAAAAAATGTCTTCCACCTTTGACATCGAAAAACTATACATACACTGGGGATTGTAATCTCCTCTGAATGCATTAGTATTTTCCTGACACACCCATCAAGCCCATTTGATAGATTATTGTTATCTATTTTTCTTATCCAGAGAACACCTTCTGAGAAACAGACCTATTTTTCTCCTTCTGGAGTACAGTTAGTACTTCCTCAGCCCTTGAATCTTAAACAGAGAGGAAGGAGATGTTCCATATAAGAAGTTTTTCTGATAAGTTTATTCTTTGAAGTGTAGCAAACTACTTACCAGTTTTGATGGGAAACTTTCTAAATGAATTACTTGGCTTTTTCAGTTTTAGAGAATGCCAAAGTCTAACCTTCTTTTATTGTTCCATAGTCAATATGATGAACATAAATTATTATGCTTTAATAATAATGTACTCAGTGTTAATAAAATTCCTGTTATGTAGAGCTATAGACAACAAAAGATGAATAAAACATGGTGTCTTTCCACAACAAGTGACTGCCAAATGTCATAATTAACTGTTGACTACACAAATAGCTAGTGTTTAAAAAGTATGCCTATGGATTATGAGTACATTAAAACTCGGAAGTACATATAAGTTTTATATTATCTGCATATGAAAACAATTCCTCACAGCAATTCTATGAGGTTAGTACTGTTTTTACTCTTGTTTTACAAAACAGAGTTTTAGGCTATATAATGTCTCAACCAGGTTAGTAGCACAGCTAAGTGGTAGTGTTCTGTTTTGTTTTGAGTTCTTCTATTTGTTTAGTGTAATTTGGAGCCAAATCCTCAG
>NW_006494614.1:53753208-53774956 GCF_000325575.1 Pteropus alecto | reverse complement strand
AGGTTAATATATCTTGAGAATGTTTGGATATTAAATTAACATTTTAAAAAATTTAACTTGGTATCTATCTGGCACATGGTACTCATTAAATATTAGTTTTTCCTTCCAATTTTGTCAGACTAACAACAACTAACACTTCTTTGCATTTTCAGAATGGCAGCTTCATCTTATTCTAATTTACTCTTTCTAATTATTTTGTGATAAATACAATAAGAGTAAATGAACTCTGTTTAAGTTCTGATTACTTTTAAAGTTTTCTTTTTTTATCTTTGGCCATCTTCAGTTTTACCAAAAAGTGTCTAGAAGTAAATTTATTTTTTCTTTGTGGTGCTTAGGATTTGGTATCCTTCTTCAAATATTAGGATGCATGTTTTTCCTTAATTTTGAAAATTTCTAACCATTGACTCTTCCAATATTGCCTCTTCCCCATTCTCTCTATTGTCTCCTTCTGAGTATATGTAAATTGGGCTTCTAATTCTGTCTTCCGTATCACAATTTTTTTTCACACATTCCATCACATTTCCTTTCTAGTTTGTATTCCACATAATTTTCAATTCACCAATTCCCTTTCAACTATAGGAAATCTGCTGTTTAATTTACCCACCATTTTGTCATCATTTAAACTCATAGGTTTTGTATTTTCTCTCGAATTAGTCATTTTTTTTTTTCAAATCCTTCATATGTTAATCTTTCCATTTATTGTGTGTGATGACTCTCTTTCCTGGTGGAGCATTTCCTTATGTGATTTATAGTTTGTTATTGTGAGTTCAACTTTGATAGAAACTGTTTTATTAGTGGTAATTATGCTTGTGGTGGATGCGCTGGAGAAATGTCACTGGAGAAAAGTTATGCAATTGCTTCTGCTGAGCACTCCAGAGGTTTCACTTCTCTGGAACCATGTTTTTGTTGTTGTTGTTGTTTGTTTGTTTTACATTAATTTCTCAACTTAAGAGAGGCCCATACTGCATGGGAACTGTAAGTTTGTAACACACATCCACGTGAAGAACTGGTTGGAGGTTCAAATTCCCTTAAAATACTTTTTATTTTTTTTTAATGTATAACAGAGACCATCTTCCTTGTTGCTTTCTTAAGACAAAGTCAGAGATCGTTTTTAACTAAGTGGAAGCTTGTCCTTTATGCAAGGGTCACAGTATAAAATCTATGCCACATCTATCCCCAGGTGAGCATTAAAACTTCAGTTTCAAGCTATTATGGTTTATATAGTCCATATACTATAGTGTTGGCTTATAAGCTGTTCTGGCTTTATGTTTCTGCTACATTTCTGGCACCTAGGAATTTCCAATTCTTTTATTTGAGCTCAGCTATATATTTCAAGTATCTATTTCTACATTTTATCTAGAATTTCTATATTAAGAGGGTTGGCCATGTTGTGCAAGTCCATATAGTCTGTATGTCTACATTCAGTCCACAGTAAATGTTTATTGAGCATCACTTTGTATCAGGCACAAATGAAGGAACTAAACATAACAGTGGTGAATAAATCAGAAGTTCCTGTCTTCACAAAGTTTAATTATAGCGGGAGTAGACAGACAAGATCAGCTATTGCCTGTGTATGGCCAAGGACCACCTGATAGGAGCTACAAAGTGATTTGTGTTGGTAGCTGCTTGTGCTGGGGTTAGAGGAGCTTGGGAGTGATTATGCTGTGAACCGAGGCCGGCTGTCACTAGTGCCATTGCTGAAGCCAGCACTGCTTGTTTGGGATTTGTGGACCTTTGAGATATTTTAGGAAAGTCCATAGCACTGGCCTAGTCTGGCTATTTGTATAGATTAACCTCTGAAAGAGGTTTGGGCGGGGTATGTGAATTGGGTCTCAGAGAATCACCAAGGTCGGGTGGAATTGGCGGTATCCAGGTTAACGGAAACTCATATTTGCCCTCTGCCTGCTTCTGTGAGCTGGCTGAGGGAGTAGAATAGTCAGTCATTTGCTGGCATAGCATCTCCTCTGGGCAGTTTTTGAAGTTGCGATTATTATTTTTCTCTCCTTGTTTCAGATTTATCAACATCATTTTCCTTATACTACTTATAACAAAACACCACAAACTTTTTGGCTTTAAACAACATAAATATATTATCTTATAGTTCTGGGCAACAGAAGTCCAAAATGGGTCTCACTTGGCTATAATCGAGGTGTCTGCAGGGCTCTGTTCTTTCTGAAGACTCAAGGGAGAATCAGTTTCCTTGCTTTTCCCAGCTTCTGAAGGATGCCTGTATTCATTGGTTCATGGTCACCTTTTCCATCTTTAAAGCTGGAACACGTGGCAGAGACAGATTGCTTGGTTGGAGATGAGAGTGACTTGGCCACAAAGGTCTCTCATCTCATCTGTTCTCATAAAAATATCTGTGACACTCCCTGAGGAAAGCCAAGAGACTTGGTTTAAGAAGCACATGGGCAGATTGCCTTTCCAGTGAAGTGCAAAGGCATCCCTGTGAGCAGGCTGTGTTAGAGACAAAGTTTGACTGTGACATTAAATTTACCTGCTTCAAGTGATTTTCACATATTTGTTCCACTCTTTACTTATCAGCCTTTCTCCAAAATGTAATTCATGTATCTGATAATTCATAATCATTATGTATCTACTCTGCCATATCCATTATTAGGCTCTTTGCACACATTAACTCATTTAATCCTAAAACAGCCCATAACATATTGTTGGGAATCCAGGGATGTGGTTTTTCTTGTCCTTTGAGCAGTTCCTTCTCTATCCAAAGAGATCCCTGCAGGGAACTGTCATACATCCAGCCAGTTACCCCTGCGCTCTGTACCACTAACGTTTGCTCTTACCCTCCAGGTTGTTATTGGAACCACTATTCCAGGAAGATATTTAACATGTAATAGGAGACTCTCTTTAGTTCCACTTTGCATGAGTCAGTTCTTGAAAGTTCTCTGCCTTTTTTTCCCCTAATAATTCCAATTAGGCTCTTATTCCTGACCTTCCTCCCCAAAGAGGATTTCTCCTGGAATGGGAACGATGATACACTTATTTTACTGTCTGGTTTTCTTTGAGTTAGGGTGCTTGTTCTTTTACGTATTCACCTACATCTGTGTTTTCCATTTTTAAAAATCAGATCCTTAGAGAGCTGGATAACTTCTAGACTTCTATAATCAATAGAAAATGTTCAGAGACATATAAGAAAATAGTCGATAGCTCAGTAATTCAGTACCCTCATTTTACAGGTGAGGAAACTGCAAGGTGAAGTAGATCACCTGGGTTCACAGTGTGGCTGGGAATCAATGTTTAAAGCTTAAGAAGAAGTCCTCCACCCTTATTCTAATGGTCTTTCACTGTCATTTATTTCCCTTTAACACATTACTTTTATAGTGTCTTAATCAGGTAATTATATCATAAAAGGCAATATTGGAACTAAAATGTAATTTAAAGGACATTAGTCCAATTTTTACCATTATAAATAATAAAATCCCTTACATTTACATTGCTTTGAAAGTTTACGAAAGCCTACACACACCTGACTATTTCTCACAAAGTCTCCATGATGTAAGCAAAACATTTTTATCCCAATTCTATAGATGGGAAATTAAAAGCAAAAGTAAATGCAAAAAAGGAGAAAGAATCCTATAATGAAAATAATTAACTCCTTTTTCTCCATTACTCAGTTTCAACTATTATCAGCTCTATGCAATTTCTCCTACTTGCTCCCTAATTCCAGGTATTTTACTATTTCTTCTGTATAGATTTCAGAATATGACTAATAAATAAATGACTGTTGTGCATATATTTTGAATATTTCATAATTAAATGCTTAAAAATATCAATTTTTATTTGAGGATTTCTATTTTCTATATTGGAGTAATTGGGTAAGAAGTATAAGCATTGAAACATTGTGTCCACATCCCAATATTACTAGCTTTAGTTTGAAAACCTACTTTAAGGCAAATACTCAAGGGAACGAGGTTTGGGGAGGTGGGGTGTGTGGACTTGCCAAAAATCACGTTGTCTGAACTCAGGTGAGCTGAATTCAACAGATAATCAGTTTCACAATCAATTAACAAGAATAACGATAGAGTCTTTTTGAATCCATTTGTAAGTTTCTATTTATAATATCATCTGGATCAGGCAATAAAGTCCTTTTAATGGCTTTAAGGAAAGGTTCTGTCTCTGTGGAAAAATTGGTTAGCATGAGCAGTGTTTTCAACATTTATACCACACTGTGTTGGGGTTCATTAGCTTTTCAATCGTTTATCTGGTTTTCTGGTCCTAACGTGCAGTGGACCTTGAACATTACTAAAGTGTATGGGAATTGAGACCTTCACATGGCTTTTGCTTAATCATGCACAATTCAAATGAACGGGGGTAGTTCCTCAAAGCTCTGGGCCTGCAAATGCTGGTGCCTTAACTTGCCTTAGGCAAAGTGTGCCTAGGTAATTCAAGCTAGGTCACATTTTCTGGCCAGATTGGAGTGAATGCAGAGATGGAAAATACTCTTAAAAGGTGTCAGACGAAACCCTCTATCCACATTCCCACGGGCTTCATCAATTTTTGCCCATGTCTGAACTTGGTTTTTTAATGTTTCCATTGATTCTTTAAGCTATCCAATTTCCTAGCAATGAATTCCTTTTTTCTCTTAATTTAGCCGAAGCCATTTGTCTGTTAGTTTATATTTTTTCCTTTGCAACCAAATAATCCTGGCTGAGATATCATCTATGTGTGAATAGTTTATTGCATTCCTGGTTGAATATTGTCACTTGCTTCTTCCAACTACCCAATCAGGAGAGAACTGAGGCTCAGAGCAGAATGTTCCTCCAGTATCCTGTCTGACTGCCTCCTTCTCATACATCAGCTTTCTATTAAGAAACCACCTCCATAAAGAGATTTTTTTAAAAAAATTTTAATTAGTTTCGAGTATACAGTACATTGGTTAGACATCTATATAGTTAGTAAAATGATCCCCCCAATTGTTCCCTCCCTTCCGTGACTCTCCATCTAGTCAATGTATTAATGCTAATTGCATTCCCTATGCTGTGCTCCCCATCCCCCTGACCATCCATCAGCTACTAATTTGTACTTCTTTAGCTCTTCAGCCTATTCTCTCAGCACCCTAAAACCCCTCTTCTCTGTCCGTCACCAAATTGGCCACTATATTTGTGAGTGTGTTTTCGATTAGTTTGTTCTTTTTTTTCCTTCAATTCTGCATATAAGTGAAATAATATAGTGTTTATCTTTCTCTGTCAGACATAAATACCTTTTAGGTCCATCAAAACAATACCTTTTTCCATTCCCTTCCTTTTCTTATGTAGGGGTCTTGTTTTCTTACCCTTTCAGCCACTCTATCTTTGGTTAGAGCACTTAATTCTTTTCCATTTAAGGTATTTATTGATAAAAATATAGTTATTACCATTCTTTATTTCTGTTTTTGATACATATTTTTTCTTCTTGAAGAAGTCCTTCCAACATTTCCTATAATTCTGGCTTGATGGTGATAAATTTCTTTATTTTTGTCTGCAAAGTTCTCTATCTGTCCTTCAACTCTAAATGATAGCTTTGCTGGATAAATTATTCTCGGTTGTATATTTTGGGTCTGCATCCTGTCGAATATTTTTTGCCAAGCCCTCCTGTCCTGCATAGTTCCTTTTGAAAAATTAGCTGCCAGTTATATGGGTGCTCCTTTATATGTAATTATTTGTTTTTTTCTTACTGCTTTTAATATTCTTTCTTTGTATTTAACCTTTGGCATTTTAATTATGTGTCTTGGTGTGGGCCTCTTTGGATCTCTGATTTTTGGAATTCTCTGAGCTTCCTGGGGTTTTATGTCCATTTCCTTTACCAGCTTAGGGAAGTTTCCATCATTATTTCTTCAAACAGCTGTTCAGCATCTTGTTTTCTTTCAGGCGCCCCTATGACATGGATATTTTCTTTCTGGGATTTTATGTCCATTTCCTTCATCAGGTTAGAGAAGTTTTCCATCATAATTTCTTCAAACAACTGTTCAACATCTTGCTTTTCTTCACTTATGCCGATCAGATAAATGTTTGGAGCCTTAATAGTGTCCCATATCTTCCTTAAATTATTTTTATAGTCTTGGCATCTTTTTTCTTGCCATCCTGATTGAGTGTCCTGATTGGCTTTCCTGTCCTCCAAATAGGGCATGTGATCCTCTTCTTTATTCACTTTGTTTATTCCATTTAATATACTTCTCATCTCAGATAATGTGTTCTCCATTTCAGACTGGTTCCCTTTTATAATTTCCATTTCCATTTTTATCTCTTTGTTGGAGTTCTCTACACTTCCTAAAAGTTCATTAAGCATCTTTATAACTAGTGTTTTGAACTCTGCATCTGTTAGATTACTTGACTCCATTATATCTGGATCTCTGTTCTGTCATATGGTTTCTGCTTCTTTGTCTTCCCATTTTGGCTGCCTTTCTGTATCTGTTTCTATGTAGTAAGTAAAGCTCCTAAGTCTCCCGGTCTTATCAGTGTGGATTTGTGAAGTAGTATCCAGTGGCACAGTCTTGAGAGGAGTTCAGCTGCAGTCCAAACTTAGCCTAAGCCTCCAGGGCCACCTGTTAAGATTCAGCAAGCAATCCACAGATGCTGTGCTTATAGTTGCCTCAAAAGGCCACACCAGAAACCAAGGCCAGCTTCCTCCCCCAGTGTCTCAGCAAGGGGCACCCGATTCGCTGAAGATACACCCAGATGTGGCTTGGGTTGGGCCTGAATTGGGGTAGGTAGAGTTTCAGGGAATACTTTGGGCTGAGCAACCATTGTTATCCAGTTTGATGACGTCACAGCTATGGTGTCGCTGTGTCCAGTGCACTGGTAGTGGGAAGGTCTCAACAGGAAACAATGGATACCGCCAGCACGTCTGTACTGAGCAAGTCTCACCTAGGCCCTCACTTGGACAACGTCTCACTGTAAGTCCCTTGTGCCCTCTGAGTGCAGCTGAATTGGCACTGGTGCTCAAAGTGAGAAGGTTCGTCATCGCAAAAATCCGCTTGCGGACACGGCCCCTTTAAGAGGCATCTACCACGACTGCAGCCTCCGTCTCATTCAGCCGCTTGGGACCCGGAAGCCCCACGTCCTTGTTCCATTCTACCTTCTGCCGTTGCAGGGTGCTTTCTTGGATTACTCCCTAGTTGTATGGCTTGTTCATCTAGATCTCTGGCGATTTGTTCCTTGCTATTTGCTCCTTGTTTCCATCAGAATTTTGATTTGGTCGCCAGAGGAATGAACAGAGCCTCTCTCATCAATGCCATTTTTTTCTCTCTCCAAGAGATTTTTTTTAACCACCTATCTAACAGTTTTTCTCCAAATCACTCTCTCATGCAACCATATTTATTTTTTTCCCTCTATCATAATCTGATTTTTTGTTTGTTTATTTTTATCTCTGTGTTGTTTGTGTCTTTCCTCCCAAATGTAATCTCCTTGAGGGCAAAAACCTTGTCTATCTTATTCATCTCTGTATCCCCAGAAATAGTGACAATGCTTGGCACATAGTCGATCATCATCAATTATTTTAAGTAAATGAATAGATGAATGAGTAAGTGAATGAATGAATAATCTTGCCTGTGATCATACAGTTTATGAAAGGCAGAAATTGGATTTGGACTGATGTAGCCTGACTCTAGTGTCTATACTCAACCTACACAGGCGGTTTCAAAGCAAGTAGTTAATGCGTGTGTACACATGTGGATACATGAGAGAGAGGGAGAGAGAATGTCGAAGAAACAGAAGTATCTGCTTTGTTTTGCTAATCTGGAAAATGTTTATATTTAGTGCTGACTCCAGGCTCCTAAGTAAAACTGTTCATCTTTGCTTTCTGTTTGAGCCAGTCAAGCGTTTTCATCTAAGATATCTATTAAGATGGCAAGTATCTTTTAGTAAAGTACAGCCGTTTTGGTAAGTAGTGTTGTCATGAGTCTGTAGATTGCACAGTCTCCCACTTGTAATATATAACATAGGCCTTGTATTTTAGCACCTCTTTAGAATAAAGGTCATGAGATGGGGTTGTGAAAAGTATGGTGTTTCTGAATCCCTGGGCAAGTTTGAACTACTAAGTTGTCATTAGCCCTGCTATTGATTAAATGGCTATTTGGTATAAAATCTGCCATTAACAAGGATTATGTTAGGAACAAACAGCCCTATAAGGCAGACATTATTATCCCATCTTACGGATGAGAAAACTGAGTTCAAAGAGTTTAAGTAAATTATCTAGGTAGGCTGAATGAGCTGGAATGTAGCATCAGGTTTGGGATTCTCTGGTCCAAACTCAAGCATTCAACTATGGAAACCCTTCAAAGAGTGCATCATTTATATTTAAACAAATTACTAATGATTAAACTACAAGTAAAAATCAGTATCTGTGGTATAAGAAACCTGGGGCTAGGAATTATGAAATGTAGGTTCAGGCATGGCTTTACTACTATGTGTGTATGCGACCTTAAGCAACACATTCAGTGAAATATTGAAAAAAGCCTTGTATCTGGCCTCACAGATCTGTATCCAACCCTAGCTTCATCATTTCCTTTCTCTATAATATGTGTAAATCGCTCTATTTCTAACTGCTTCAGTTCCGTAACTGTAGGTTGAAGAAAATAATGCCGGACACATATGAGGATTAAGAAAGATAATATGTAAGAAAGTGTTTAGAAAACTCTAGGGCACTATAAGAATACAAGGGATTAAGATTTTTAGATAATGCCTGACTCAGCACTCAATAGATATCATTTTTAAAAGTAGGGCTTTCTTTTGGCACAAGAGATTATCGCTTTGGCATTTTGGCCAAAATCTCATTTATACCTTTTTCGCTTTGTTTTGTTTTTATTTTTTGTTTTTGATGAGTAGCTTTAACAGATTATTTAGATGATCAACTACTGTTATTGTCATAGGAAATCTATGTTTCTTTATCAGAACTTTCGAATATTGTAGTTTTTTGTTTGTTTGTTGATGTCTCAGTTTCATTAGGATGGAGATTGTGGTTTATTCATCAATCTTCCCAGAACTCACATATAATACCTGCCACCCAATCAGCCTCTTATCATTGGTTTGAGTGAATTAATGAATATCTATTACATAACCTCTTTGGATCTTAGTAATGTATGCATTTCTGAAAATTTAACTCAAACCTAGGAAATGTTCAATATCATGCCAAGACATTGCATAACCTATTCATTGTTGCCTCTCTCTAGTTATCTCTTTTAGTTTCAGTAGCTGAAGACACACTAAGTTGATAACTAGTCAGTGAATACAGCAGTTTCTACCCCATTGAGCAAGTCTACCTTTAGAAACAATCTGTAGGAAGTGATCGTGTAGAAAATGACTGTCTTTTCATGTGTGGTTTGTAGTCATTTATTTTCTTACTGTGAGTACCTCCGTTCTGTCTTCTGCTATGTCAAGCATTTTGATTGTCAGTTGGTTATGAGCCATAGCTCACTTGGTACATTTTAATATGTCCTTCCTTGACACCTATGTGGTTGCCTGCTGTCAGATTAAGGTAATGTGGATCCATGACAGACCCAAAAAGAACTTACATTCGATGGAGGTGTGATGGCATTTGAGCGTCATTGATAAGAGATGATTAGTTACTTTAATTTCCATGGAGGTTGACATATTTCATTACGCAAAGTAACAAACATGTTTTATATGAATTCTGAGGTTACCAAATTCATGACATGAGACTTTTAATTAGTTTTATGTGAGCAATGTAGAGGACAAATGAGCTTATAATTTTGTTTGAATTAAAATTTCAGAGATTTCCTTAGGGGTCTTTTTTAGAGATAGCAATATCTCAGGAGAATCTAATGGCATTCTGGATTTGTAACTCCTCGGTTTCTATCTCTGTTAGAAAAAGCATCACTTTTCTGATTGGACAATGAGATAGATGCTCAGATCTAGGGTATTTCCAGTAGAACCCCAACTCTGGGACTGTAAAGGCCATGGAGTACAATTATAATCATAATAATCTAGGATTTGAAAGAGCACAGAACCAGCCCCAGCTCTGCTACTTATTAGCTTTGTGACTTCAGGCAAGCCATTTAATGTATTAAGACTCTCAAGTTTCATATATTTAAAAAAATGAATATCATAATTCTCCTGGAATCCCATTACAATTTTTTTATATATCTCCTATGAGAGGAGAAAGAAAAAGATACTAATATTAACTGGATACCTTCTATATGCAAACCTTGTGCTAAACACTTTCATATCTATTATTTAATCTAGAGACAGAGTTAAATGCCAAACTCACTGGAAATCAGAGTTTAAGTATTGCCCAAGATCAGAGAACTGGTCAGATGGTAAAGGGAAAATTCAAACCTAAGTCTCTACTATCCATTCACCTATATCTCTCTTCGCTGTAATTTTCTGACTCTGGAATATTTCTCTTACTGCCGCACAGTAATTGAATAGACCATTCCTTCATTCGAAAATTGTCAGTACCTATTACTACCAGGTATGGCTCTGGACATTGGAGATTCAATGCGAGGTTAATTATCAACTCACAACTCTCATGGGACTTCCATTTTTCTCCCCAGTGAACTGTGAATCATGTGAGAACAAAATAAGATAACACAAATGAAAGAATTTTGGAAATCAAAATACTAACTAAACTTTAGGGGTTATTTTTAATGTAGGAAGAATTTTTCCCTGGGCTGACTTTGTGTATTTTTCGGTAAGAAGCCCTTTACTTTTCCTCTTACATGATAATAATACAGCATCTGAATAATAATAAATGTCTTCATTGAAAAAAGCAGCAATCTGTCCAACAGTGAATCTTGTATTGAAAAAAGCAGCAATTTGTCCAACAGTGAATCTTGCCTCCATTACTCAAGGTTATAAAGAATCCAGATTCAGTGACATGAGATATGCATGACCTAAAAGTTGAGGTTGTTACGGTAACTGATTACTAAGATTAAGTCCACTTACCTATGGTCTATTCATTTAGCAGGCACAAAATCCAACCAACAGCAATGGTTAGGAACTCACCACTCTGACTCAAATGCTCTGTTTCTCTGAAAACTTACAGAACTCACACAAGCTATATGACAACAGACGTTTTATTTTTTAACAATAATTTCTAAATCCCTTGCAAAACAAGTTTCTTTCCAGGCTGTTAAGAAGACATGAATCTGGATGAAAAGATAATGAACCTTGTGGTTCAGGAGGTTGGTATGTTCTGAACTTCAGTGCCCTCCTTCAGGCAGCCAGGAAGTTTTAGCAAATCCATTTCCTTTGAGCAAGCAGAATAGTCTCACCACTTACTCAGAGATGTTCAGCTCTGCTTAGCTTAGCACAGCTTAGATGCCTGGTGGTACTTGAGAAGATAGAGGATATAGAGACCTTCTTGGTCCCCAGTCCCATAGCCTTATCTGAGCCCCACTTGTAGACTCAGCCCTGCTCTGGACCTTGGGAGCCACCATCACCTAGGAGAATATGAGGAGCCCTAATTTATCCGTTCATGTTTGTTCCTCTGACACTGTGCCTTTCACTGCCTTTCATTCATTCTTTAACCGTACATGATCACCTACTATGTACCACATCTGCCTGAGTGAGCAAGGCTGGGTTCATGATTTCACAGGGCTGGAGAATAGTAGGGAGGCCACATATATAAAGAGGTCATTCTTCCCAGTGTGAATGTGGTTGGTACTGACGTAGAGATACACACTATTGTGGGAGCACAGAGGAGGAGAATCTCACCCACATTGAAGATGGACAGAGTTTCCTTAAAATAGAGGATAACTAAGCTAACATCATTTATTCTTTCATTTATTCAACCAAGATTTGTTGAATATCTAGCAGCCACCGTTCAAGGAACCAATGACATGGCAATAAAATGAACACGATCAAGTTCTTTTGCTTCTGCAGGGAAGACACACTAAATACTATAAATCTGAAGGTGATGTTGAGGGCTGTGAAGGAAAACAAGGCAGGAGAAAGAGAATGATGTTCACGCTTGTGCGCTGATTGGAGTGGCATATTTATGTTAGGGTGGTCACATCAAGCTTCCCTGACTCAGGTAATATTTTGAGCAGAGATGTGAAAGAGAGAAGAAGATAACAAGATATCAAGGTACAGGAAATCAAAAGCACAAAGTCCTTGAGGCAGTAACCGCTGTGTCAGAATAGCAAGAGTGACCAGCGGGGAGAGTGGTAGGAAATGAGGTCAGAGATGGCCTGGGGGAAGAGTACATGAGCCCTTGAAGGAATAGTTTTCTTAATGGAAAACTTTTGGGGGGATTTTTGAATAAAGCAATGACACAATTGAATTGTTTTAAAGGGGTGTGTACATGTGTGTAAACATGAGTGAACATGAGTGTATGTTTTTCAATTGTGGTTAGAGCAGAGAAGAGTGATGAGAGAAAATGTGTGGTGCTGAATAATTTGGGAATTTGTCTCAGTGGCTCAGTGCAGAGCCACCAAAGGATTTTAGAAGGAGAAAGACTGGAAATGCATGAAATTGGAGGCAGGGACACTCCTTTGGAAGCTGTTGCAGCAAGTTAAGCTTGGCCTCTAAATACATTCTGGATAACCCTGGACAACCCATTCAGGACTCATATCCTGTGATCCTGCATGGCTCCTGCTACTTCTAGTCACAGATGACATTCTACTACCCACTAGCCAGTGTACCTGTGGTCCATCCCTTGCTGGAATCCTTGCTTTTCACTTGGCCCTCGTCCCTGAAACCGTGTTTATCTGCTAGTCATCACCACTTTTGTCTCCTGGGACTTTGCTCTCTCAGATCAACTGCCTAGACTACAACCTACTACCTGATGTAGTTCTGACTCTCAACTCTTCTTCCTCTGACATGGTTCACTTCCTTGGGGGTGGCCCTGTGTCTGTAGTCTCAGGCCTTCCTGATATTGAGAGTCTCTGAGTAGCCACTGTAGAAGAAAGTCTTAGATTTTAGTATTCTACTTTCAGGTCAGAAGTATGTCACAGACAACCATAGTCTTCATCTCCATCCTTCTCACTGCCCCATTCGTTCAGAGCCCTTTTCACCTTCTTCCTCCCCTCCGCCCAGTCTCCAAGTGCACATTAATCCAGCCAAAGCACATAGGCAGCATGTTGCTTCCAGGTAAGAGTTGGGAACTCCATGTGTCATATTTTGCTTTCTCCTCACCATACACAAGAAGCATTTCCTTTTTGCAGAGAGACCCCACAAAGAAAATGAGGGCAGAGTTTATGTATACAAAGGTTGTCAATCTTCAATGATTGGCATTCAAGTATAATTTGAGCACAAAAGTCTTCTCTGCCTTTGACATATCATGCCTACTGACCTACTGGCCAACATGGCTGCTTTTAGAGAAACTTACCTGTACTGACTAAATCCATTCATGGTTCTAATGGCATTACACTTTGACAAGGCTCTACAAAACTTTTCATTAGTTCTATTTCAGGCCAAGATGCTCACCTTAGTCAAAATGATCCTTTCAGGCAGCATGTTCCTGATAAAGTAAATGAGGAGATGTGAAACATCATTAGTCTTTTTTTTGAAACTTTCACTTTTTGGAATGTCTATCGTGGCCTAGCCATTATTGTAAGTATTTTCTATATACTACTGGAGACCTAAAAAAGTTGAGATCATTATCTCCAATTTAGATTTGAAAGGCCCCTTCGTGTCCTACACAGGCCCATGTAATCTTGCTCCCCAGTCCAGCTCTGAACTAGATGAGTGGTAGTGCTGGGATTTGAACCAAATCTGAGTGATTCTAATGCTCACTCACTATCTAGAGTTAAACACCTTCAGGGGGCCATTCTTCTGCTTACCACAGTATCCAAGGGCCTGACTAATGTATGATACATAAAAAGCACTCCCCAAATAGGAACCATTCTCATAACTCAGGCAGAGACTGGCTGGAGAGGATGGGGATGGGGTACGGGGGGAAGTGGTTGATGGGTAAGTAGGGGGAAAGTTACCAAACATACCAATTTCAAAACCACCACCATTTACATTTAGAGAAGTAGGAACGAAATCATATTTTTGTTCTGCTTAACAAAACTAATTTCAGCTTGGTAATGGCAAATTACTTTTATGCAGATACTAAAATATATCAAAGTCTGAGCCTCTGCCAAAGACAAAGATTCACAGTGAGTCAGTAGTGATTAACTGGATAGTAATTGAATCTGACCTGAGTAATCCGCCATCACATATCCCTGAACTGGTGGACACTGTAGGTAGTCAAGAGAATGTGACTGGAGATTGAGTCTTCTCATCCCATTGTCAGTCACTGTTCTTCCACACTCTTCCTTCCCGTATCCAATGACTTTCATTTTAAGTTAAAGGAAATTATCCTCCTTGCCAGAAACATCAGAGATCCCATGATTAAACCATGACACAGTTGTATAAGCATGCTTTGAGAAAGTTAGTATTCCCTGGGAATTTTATATATATTCCTTTGGCCAAAATGTTGAAAGCCTCTATTAGAACTTAAATGAAAAATCACAAGGCACTCCATTTAAGCCAGTAGTTAACATCCTAAGATTCCAGGTCTGCTACGTTTCTCGAATTTGCAAAAGATGAAGATGGCATGATAATAGTGATGGTAATGGGGGTGATGATAATAATGAGAATGGTGATGATGACAAAAACAGCAACTAACATTTATTGAATATGGTAGGCATTGCACTAAACATTTTATATTCATTATTTTACTCCTCACAAAATTTTGTGAAGTGTGTCCTATTATTTTTCCCGTTGTACAGCTGAGGAAACCGAAGCTGAGAGGGGTCAAATACCTTGTACCACAGGCCTTAAATGATAGAACCAGTATTTGAGCTCCAATCTACCGACTAAAAAGCCTGAGTCCTTAACTGCGTTACTTTTACTTTTTCAGAAAGCCTAGTCCAGTAGAACATTGGCTCTACAACAGTCTATGTTTTCTAAATAAAGAAACCAGTTCTTTTGCTTTTGGCTGGAATTATTTCACCCACTCTGCTAACAATGATTTGTTCAGCCTGATTATAAGTTGTCATGATGGTTCCAGATATATTTGAATATGGTTTAAAAAAAAAGAATAAAATTATCACTGATTATATGCAGCTGGCTAGGTAAAGAAATTCTTTAGCTCTTGGAAATCTATGGGGTAAAATAATAAGTGGAAACCTTATGTTGATACTAAAACAGTTAGTGCTTCTGTTCTGAAATGTAATATATTCCAGCCTGAAAAACCTTAAGTTTACGTCTCTGGTGAGTGAAATTAAATCAACACCCTATTTTATAAATTCTGTGGGGTCATAATGTTTTATTTCATGTTTACTTAAAATGCCTCTTGAAAAGCCTCCAGAACACCACAAGCCTTCTTTTCTTTATCAGTGATCTCTACAATAGAAAAAGAAGGAAGCAAACATTCTTGCAAGAGGAAAGGAAGTCAAAAGATTTCAATGTGAATGTGAATATTAGAAAAGAAGCTTACTCAAGGAGCAGTCTGTAGCACCGGAAAAAGTGAATTAGACGAAAAACATGTTTGACATAACAGTGTGAGTTTTAGAGAGGGTTAAATAAAAACAAACAAACAAACAAACAAACAAAACATTTCTGTAGTTTTTAAGAACCGTGAACTCAACTGCAAATGGGAGTTGGAAATATATTTAGAACTTTGAGGTAGCCACTACAGGTGATGAGCAAAACTATCACTTGCCTTGGCCATCAGAAATAGTCCAGAGGAAACTTCTCAAATATGATAACTTTATGGCAGCTGTTTTAGAGCCATGATAGACACTTGATTATAACAAGCAAGGTGTGGTCATACAATTATATCCTTCTTCCCCTGACATTGAGATAGAGCCATGATAGACACTTGATTATAACAAGCAAGGCGTGGTCATACAATTATATCCTTCTTCTCTGTCCTGTGCTGGACTAGGCCTCCATCTTATTACTACCTATCATCAGGTAGTAATAAGATGGAGGCCTAGTCCAACACAGGACAGAGAAGAAGGATATAATAATAAGAAAATATAATAATAATAAGATCCATCTCTTCCCACCCTTTTGGTTTTCTATTGAGAAGTAGTTCTGGCATCTCAGCCTTGCTGATTTCTCTCTGATGCCTCCTTCAGCAATTGAGAGATAATTATCTTTATGTCATTTAAAGTGTTTTAATCATTATTCATTCTCTTATTCATCCAGTCAGTCAACAAACATTTCTGACTATTTATTCCAGGTACTGTGACAGGAATGAAGACATAGATCTTTTAAAATAATGTGTCTGTATCCCAAGGAACAAGTGAGAGAGCCAAACATATCTGTAAGAAAAATGAGAAAGGCATTACCAGTATCCCTAATCTACAGATGAGAAAAGGAAGGTTCCAAGGTTTTAAATCACTCGTCATATCAGGGTTCATTATTAGCCAACCCCACCTTTAAATTTAAAGTCACAGACTGCCACAGGGGCTAGGCACATATTTGCTGAATGAAACTGTAGTCTTAGTAATGGATTGGCATTACTCAGAGGAACTTCTGACTTAGAAATGGCAGGGGTAAGTCACGGGCAAAATGTTTCTCCCCATTTATTGTGTGTGTATGTCCTTGACTAAAAAGCAGAAAAGATAAATGCAGAAAAAGAAACATGTAATATTTCTACCAGTGGGGTGATTCAGTGGTGCAGAAGATACTTCTTAATTGTTTAGAGCACTTGACTGGAGCAACTCTGCTCGGCTTCACACCATACCTTTACCACTAAGTTTTAGACCAATGTTTAATCTGTCTGAGCCTCAATTTTACAACATGCAAAATTAAGATAGTAACAGAACTCATCTTAGAGCATTGGTAAGAATTAAATGAGGACACACACACACACACACACACACACACTATTTGGAACTAGTAGAATGAGCAGTATTAGCTGTAATTATCACTATTCTCCAGAACAGTAGGAGAGAGAAGATGCCATAAGAAGAGAACTAGGCACAATTTTTCTATGTTGGATTTTGAACTACTCATAGAAATATATGTTTCTTGTCCCTTGCAGGCAATTCTCATTACTTTTTGTCTAAAGTACCTTTAGATCTGGTCTTTAAATCTGTGCCACTTTTGTTCAAGCCTCTATTCCTTTTGGCTACCCACTACTGACCAACAGTAAGTTGCAGTTCTGCTCGTTTTCTGTCAAGGTATCGACACTTTATTTCTAGGGACCAAAAATTAATCTCTACCGAAATTCATCAAGAGCTATGATTAAACAGATGCCAGCATGTTATTAAACCAGGACTCAGTTCTCCTGAGCTTTCCTTAAGAATATTACCCAATCAACTCTGACTGCTGCCCAGCTGTCACTCGCTTTACAGTAATGGAATTTAGAATGTGTACATCTCAGCTCTTCTCCTGATCCCTAGCTACCATCTTCTTATTTTAAGGGAAATTATAAAATCATATCTCCAACTGCATATGAACAGTTCCATTTATAGAACTTGAAATCATGTGCCAGATTTTGTCTTAAGCAAAATTTCCATTTTACAGATGAGAAAATTGTGGGCTAAAGAACTTTCCCAATACCATAGGTCTAGTAAATTATAGAGCTGGGTCTTGAACCCATTCTCTCTGACTTAAGAACCCATGTTCTTATTAACCACTGAACATCCTGCTTTCTTGAGATATGCGAAAGATTGCCTTTTTTTAATTTTCTTAATAGAATTCCTTCAAAGAATTCTAAAGATATTTTCAATTTTCTTGTCTTTCCTTTCATTTTCTCTCTTCCTCCTCTTTCATTTTTTCCTACTTTTTTTCTGCCCCCCCTTTTTCCTCCTCTTTCTTTTCTACTTTATCCTCTTCCTCGTGCAAAAATATTACTAATACATGATAGAAAATATTCTTATAAAGATGCTTTGAATATGGATGATTAGGAAGGGTTTCATGGAGGATGTAGATTATTAGCTGAGAATTAAAAGCCAGGATATTTAAGTGCATGGAAAAGTCCATGGAAAATGCTCCAGAAAGAAAGAATGGTATAAATACAGTCATAGCACTGGCATTAATGTGGAAGGGTGGAGCCAGCATTTTGGTTTGGTTGAAATGAAGGGTGACTAAAGAAAATTATCAGGAACTGGATTTTGGATAATAAAGTGGGGATAAGTTGAGAAGAGGTTGATATGTCAATGTCAAGGGTTTGGACTCAACTCTGTAGGTTACAGGGAGCCACAGGATATTTTTAAACATAGACATTACACTACCAGATAATTAAAAAAAAAAAGTTCTGGCAGTATAAGATGAACTAGTAAAAAAGGAAATTGAAGGCAAAGTGGTAGTTTGGCTACTGTTGTCAAACTCGGTGTCTGCCAAAACCAAACTGAAGGATGATGTTCATGTCCGTACAGACCAAGGATGTAACCTGGGGAATATAAATCTTCATCTCAATAGCTGGAGCTCCACCCCTATCTCTATTCTCACTAAAGTGTATAGGTAGGGATACTAGTGAGTTAGAATCCTTTTATCATGGGGATAGACTTCAATCTTCTCTAGTTTATTCTTTAAGTACATTATGTCCAAATTTTGATTTTATTAATAGTAGCCAATTTCTCGACATCCATTTCATTATTCTTTGCATCACAAGAGTGTCAAAGCCTCATGTCAAAACACTATGGTTAAAAGCCAGTGGAGTTTATTAGGATCATGGTAGGGAGAAAAAGAAAAAATATAAGAGGAGACAGATATGAGAGAAATTATAGAAATAGAATTGAAAAGACCAGGAAGCTTATTACATTTGGGACAAGAAAAGAGGCTTCAGAAAAGATTTTAGGGATTCAGACTGAGGTAACTAGGTAGAGGGTGGTGTCAATGAGAAGTTAGGAAAGCAAAAGTGAGAGATTTAGGAGGAAAACTGTTGAGTCCAGTTTTTACAAAAGATATGTTAAGTTAATCAGACATAAAATGCATCACATTTCTTATTCTTACAGAAAAGAATAAGCATGGCAAGTATATACTGAGAATTTAAATAAGCTCGTACTTCATCATCGGCCTTGTGTTTCCTTCACTAGAAGAAGAAAGTAAAATGTTTGGTGGGAAATGTTTAAGAAGAACATTTTAAATAAGAATGGTGGATGGGTTAAGGAAAAAGTAAATGATAATGCTCGAAGGGCACAGAATATACAAATAATGTTGTCTATATCTAAAAATGTAAACGAATTACCATTATCTTTGAAAACATAAATAATGAGTACCTAGACCAGAGATAGAGAATAGTTAACCAAAGGGAAAATGATTCAGTGAAGTTTGTTTTACAGTATCATAAATTTTAAAATGTCTTTATCCTCTAAGTCTCAAAGATAAAGCAGTACAGAATGGATCTATGGTAGTGTGGAAAGAGGCAAAACAATTGATTGGAGCCCTCTCTGCAGTTTACTAAGCCTATAATTTTGGATGAAGCCGTTCAATATTTCTGAGCCTCTAGACTACTATTATTACCGAACACTGAAGCAATTATGGTGGGTCAGATAATATCTTTGCATATTTTAGTTAATATAACTTACATAGGTACTCTTGAAGAAGAGGAGGCATATCTTTATCCCTAGATGATATTTAGTTTTTCAGTTAATTTCATAAATATTAAACATGCATTTAGTTGTAAAATTATAGACTTTTACACCTCAGATAAATGACAATATTTGTTACTTCCACTGATCTTGTGAGCAAATCTTAATCATCTTTCTTCGCCTTCATCAGGAATAGGTTTCACCATTGTCCAGTCCCTTTAAGATACTGGACAATAGAGACTCCTTTCACATTGTCATCACTCCTTTGCGTTCCAGTCCACTTTATGGTTCAGAGGCAGTGAGGTGGTGATGGGAAAGCAGAGTAAACGAGCTTTCAAGTGTCCTTGAGTATGGTAAATGAGGGTGCTGGTCACACTCAGAAGAACAGTTAAAATGGGACTCTATCTAAGTCTGTGGGCTAGGGAAAGGGATCCTTCTGTTAGACATGCCACAGCCTAGAAAGCCTACATGGTATTGGAAGAGACTAAAGACTAATGCAGCTCAGTTGGCACAGCTCCCATGTAGCATCCTGGCTTTGGCCACAGCCATCAACCAAGGCTTTTTCCAACTCCAGCCAGATTTGGAGGTCATCTCCTCACCATTCCCACCCCACCTGTTATCATGTCCCACATCCAGGATCTCTCCTCCAATAAAGCCACTGGGTGCTTAGCTACTTGGTAGAGCCTCCTCCTTTCTCTGTTTTCTTTCTAATTCTATTGCCATGATGAAACTCTTTTGCAAAGCTTTCCTTTATTCCTGGATTTTAATTTGCAGCAGCTTGTTTTATGATTCAAACGACTAAACTCTGGCTCTGTTTGTCTTATTTGGTTTCTTGGATGCAGTGGCAATGCTGAAAATTTATTTTGTGAATGTGAGGGAAAGATCATAAATATAAAAGATAGCATTTCTTTATACTTACAGATTTACAAATAACTCTTTACTCTGCCATCCAAATTTATTTCTAATTTGATCTAATTCTGCCTCTTCAGCCATACTCTCCACCAAACCCCTTTCTCCAGTGAAATGGGATTGTTCTAGAATACATTAGATGCTTTTTGCATCTATGCTTGTTCATTCAGAATGTGTTTCTCCTTCCTCCAGTTGGTTAAAACTCCTTTATCTCATCCTGATGAAATCCCCCCATCTATTTTCCTTTTTTTAATTACATTTATTGGGGTGACATTGGTTAATAAAATTATATAGGTTTCAAGTGTGCAATTAAGTAATACATCATTGTATATTGCAAAGTCAAATCTCCTTCGCTCACCATATATTCGACACACTTTACCTTTGTCTGCCTCCTCTTCCCCCTTTCCCTCTCAGGTAACTACTAAACTGTTGTCTGGGTCGATGAGTTTTTCAATGCCATTTTTATGGTAGCTCCTTGATGAAGTCTTTCCTCATTTTTCTAAGCTGTGTTCTTTACTGAATCACCATGGCTTTTCTTAACTCTCCTCTGGCTCAATCTCATTATAGTGATCTGTGTATTTCTCTTAATATTCTTACTAGTTTGTAAACTCCCTAAGGGCTGGGGGAGTATTCTCTTGTATCTTACAAATCTTATATTATCTCTCACAGTACCTCTATTTAGGAAAGGCTGAATTGAAAAGGAAAATACCTAAAGCATTAGGCCATGCTAAAACGAGTAAGCTTTACATTAATTTTAGAAATGTGGTAACAAAAATACATCTAACCCTTTTCACCTGCCACTGTCAGCTGTATACATTATAGTGACATTCTCTGTCACTATATTATTGTTGGGATTATTGTGCCAAAAATGTTAATTCTTGGGCAAATATAATCACAGTGGCTAAATTTTATCAAGCATTTTATTTGTGCCAGGCATTGTACTAAACATTTTTAAATAAACAGTAATTTTATAAGCAGTGGGTGTGTGGTTTATCTTGAATTATTAGATGAATTTTATTGCCTTTGAAACCCATATATTTTAGAAACAAGTAAACTAATGATAACTTTCAGTCAAATTTAGACTCTGAAAAGGAAGACTAAATTGCTATTGATTAATCATTTAGTGCATTTTCCCAATGTGCAACTAGGTGATGAAGTCAACTATGACAGCTAGATGTTCCTTCTGAAAACAAAAACTGTCTATATAATTTTCCCTATTAAGCTCACTCCTAATTTGATGGAGTAGATTTCTTATGATTATTTTTCTTGGCCTTCTCAGATCCGATCGAGGAGAATCACTATGCTCCTTATACAGGGCCTTATTGATTGTCTTACACTATCAATTTAGCAGGAAGAATGTTGCATTGCCATGGCCTATTTAAAGTAGAGTCTTGCAAATCT
>NW_006494614.1:53743112-53752179 GCF_000325575.1 Pteropus alecto | reverse complement strand
TCTGGTGGCGACTCAATCCCATCCTGTTTCAGTGACATCGTGTTGACTTTCACTAGCATGAACTTGTCTTCTTTTAAGGCCAATAAAAATTTTTTAGCAAACATGACTGGTGCTCTGGTGCCACATCTTATAAAGTTTTTTCTTCCTAACGAGGGATCCAGGGCAACAGGGTATGGTATAAGCAGAGAGAGTCACCTAAAATGGGAACCAAATACCCTAAAGCCATGAGCAAATAATAATTATGTGGTCCAGACTAAGATCCTTTGGTTGTAGAAACTGCTCTAAAAGGAATCCAGCCCAAATATCTAAGTTAAAATTTAAGATACTAAGGCCAGAGCCAAAGGGCAGTCAAGGTTAGAGGCACCAGAGGGCACCAGAAAACACTGATGTGGACATCTATGTGCACAACTGCTTCCACTCTGCCTCTTCTGCCTCTTATATCTTAAAGCAAAAAAATCACACACTTGCCTTCTGACAGCCATACATATGGGCTACTTATTCAAGGGAAAATAATAATGATTAAGTGAGTGATTACAGAGTCAGGGTAAGCCATTTTAAATTAAATTAAGCATATTTGTGTCCTAATGCATATTCGATTATCATCCTTCAGAGTTATTTGGGTCTTTCTTGCAAATTATTGCATATGACTCACCTCCATAGGATTGAAAAAAATGGAAATATTATGTATTCAAAGTATATCAAATTAAGTGCCATAGAGAGAGGGTAAATAAGGACATGTTTATCAAGTTATTGCATATATATCAGCTAAATAATGAGCATCCAGTCAAATTTTTCATGACATAACGACGCTAATGAATAAAATGAAAAATGGAAATATTATGTATTCAAAGTATATCAAATTAAGTGCCATAGAGAGAGGGTAAATAAGGACATGTTTATCAAGTTATTGCATATATATCAGCTAAATAATGAGCATCCAGTCAAATTTTTCATTAGGGCATAACGACCTCTAGATTTGGATCATAATACCTTGGTTAAAATTCTGGCTCCATATAAGATGCACCGTCAGATTACTTAACTGAGCCACATATTTCTCCACTATAAAGTGAGTATTGAATAAATTTACCTTATGTGGTTGTCATGAGAATTATGGAGTAGATTATGTATAAAAAATATTTGTAATCTGGTGCATTATAGATGCACAATAAAGTGTTAGAGACTCAGTTTTCCCTTTTAAATGCATGGAATGTATTACCCCAGCAGGTAGGTTGTTCAAGTGACTATTATTGACTCTTCTAATAAACCAGTGTTGGAGGAGCTTAGATGTGTCAAAAAAAACAGCCACTTGCTTTAAAGAATGTTTGAAAAGGGAGAGTTACCTTGGCGAACTCATCATTGGCAGAGTCCCAGAGTCAATCAAACTCAGGGATACAGATTCATATTAGCAAAGCTTATAAGACACTAATAGAGATGAATAGATAATAATTGGATTTTATCAATTTTAATGAGATACAGTTTCCTGGCTGACTAAATTCCCACATAATCTAACCAGTTCATTATCCCTCTGTACAGAAATTATAAGAGAGAGCCAAATGATAACCCTAAGCTTACCTGTGTCCAAATAAGCTAGGTTCTGCTGGGACAACCACACAATCTCAGTGTCTGTAAATACCAAAGCTTATATATCTCTCAAACCTCATGTCTCGTAATAGTGGGTAGTGAGATATTTGGCTATGTGCATTCCAACTCAAGAGCCCAGGATGACAGAGGTTCCACCTTATGGAGCTACTTCAGCAAGGGGGAGGGAATGATAAAGGATCTAAAAATCCTCACCAAAAAATGGCAGTGACCCATAGATATAGAGAACAAGCTGTTGGTTGCCAAATGGGAGGGGATAGAGTATGGGAATAAAAATGAAATGACACATTAATTTTATTTCCTGACATTATAATGAACACATTTCACTGGCAAAAGTAAATCAATTGCTATACCTAAGTCTGAGCAAGTGAAGTGCAATCATTTCATGTATCCCAAAGTAGAGGGGAACTTGACATGAGTGAGTATACTTGGTATATAGATCACAGGTGGTTTCATTGTAAGTTTTGAATGTTTAATGCCCTCATGCTCAGAAGATATCCCTCTAGCCAAATAAAGGTCTCTCATTGCCAGGTGCCTACTCTCTCATAAAATTCTAATGGCAGGGCACTTCTCCTGGAATAGAATTAGGATATGTACTACCAAACTTTGTCTCAGTGACTCTTTGTTTCCCCCTCATTGGCTGACCAACCTTCCTTTTCATAGATATATATTTTATTTATATCCATTAATTCACTCAGATTACATTCAAATCTTGCTGACCTGGGATACCTTCAGTCTCTATCAGATAACTTACATATCTAGATCTGTTACATCTCTGAATTTAATAAGTTAACTCTGAGGATAATTTTATTTTCATTATTTTAAAGTTCAGGGGTACCTAACTGTTCCTCCCCTCCCCTACAATCTACCACCTATAGATTTGAAAATGTTTTTAGATAACTTAATGATGATAAATCTGTTTCAGATGATTAGAAACTGGTTAAGAATATTTGGGGGTCAACATGTTCTCTTCTTACTTAACATCTGCTTCCTCATCCTTTAAATTGTGTCAGAATGACTGTACAGAAAGTAATTCAAGCCTCCTTAGTTTTTCCAACCTAGTTGCATTGTACTCATAGAGACTAAATATAAGTGGGGTTTATTTATTTGCAATTTAACCATCCATACCGATTCTACATTTTAATTTTCTCTTAGTAAATAAGGTGACTTTTAGATTGAATACTTTTTTTTTTTTTTGTCTGCCTGAGTTTATAATGTATTCTGTCCTAACCTTGGAACATTTCTATATTTGACAACTATAGTCAACTTTGTTCCCTTCTGCTAAAATATTTTAAAAAATTGTTTCCTCACATCAGAAGATGGATTTATTCATTTCATTTTTTGTTACCTATTGTTCATTCATTCTATTCTTCATTCTTTCCTACAGTCAGGAGACTTTAGAATACCTACTGTGTTCAAAGCAATAAGCTTTGAGAAGCAAGATGAGGAATGAGATAATATTGCCCTCAAATGACTTCATTTTTAGGGAGAAACAGAAAGACAAAGGCCCAAATGACGAGAAGTAGTGAGTGAAAGCCAGAAACTTGCTTTGTGTGTGCTGGAATTCGGAAGAAGCCAATTTCAGAGCTTTGCGATACTTAAACGTCCTATTAGATTTATTCTTCCAAGGTTCCAAAGCACTTTCTCATAGATGATCTCATGTATTCCTCTGAACAGTTTTGCGAGAGGTAGTATCACCCCCTTTTACAGATGTGGCAATCTGGGTTTATTGAAGTTAAGCAACTTGCTCAAAGTTTCATTATTATTAACTGATGTAATCCACATTTTGTAAAACATTCTCATACTATAGGCTTTTTAAAAGTCCTATGCCTATAGAATATTTAATCATGGATTCCCAGCTCCTCCTTCTGCCTACATCCTTTGGTACTACAAGTTATGGGAATATCAAGATGTTCTCATTTGGTGAAAGTTCACTTTATGAAGCTATATTTTGGAATCGAGGTGCACGATAGGAACCCACACTTGTTTGTAGGTAGTCACTACCAAAAATTGTCATTTGGATAACAAATGTGTTTGCTCTTTTATTTATCATTTAAAGAACAGGGTTTTGTTTTGTTTGCAATTCTTTTCCCAAAATAATAGATAGCTTTTATTATCTACATAAATTTATTTCTCCACATTTCATTGCTCCGCTTATAGAGAAAAATTGGAAGAATGCTGAAAATGGATTTTTAAAATAAGTAAACATAAAGTAAAATAAAAATATAATATGATGAAAGAGAAAAGTTTGCTTAAGTTAAAAAGAATAAGGTGGAAAAGATATCAGAGAAGAAGGGTGCTAGATACTCACATAAAAAAAACTTCAGGAACAGATTCTTGACAGGTTTGTTAAAGTCTCTGTCTTATCCTGAGTTTTGTAGGAACAATTCAATAAATTTGTTTTGAGTACTTATGTTATTCTACACTAAGTTAGACAAAGAAGTTACAATAAGACATGTTCTTCACTCTCAAAGATTTTGAAGTTTCATTGGGGAGAAACAGAAAAAATAAGCAATTTCAATACAATAAAGAAGATATTTGAACTATAGGGCATTTTGTGAGCAGAGAGCACAGAGCTTATGTTGGAAAGGTAAACTAAGGTTTAAGATAGGTTGGGAACAATCAGAGAAGGCTTTCATAGAACCCACTTCTGACCTAACACTTAAAAATTGATTGGGGTTAGCCAGCAAAAATAAGAGCAAAAGATGTGGGTAAAATAATGTTCACTATCATCATTTGAATAATTCTATGCATGGTGCTATTGATGGCCTTTAACAAATATTACTTCATGTAATTCTCTCATTACTCTGTGAGATAGGTACTTTTTGCAAAAGAAAGACAAGAGAGGAGATTGTACAATTTGGCTCAGGTGGTTAGAGAAATCTGGGTAAGAAGCCTCTGGGTAAAAGAAGACCTCACAGGATAGATATAATGATGCAGAATTTCAAAGTAATTGAGAAAAAAGCAAGAAAAATGTGATTGAGTGTTTGAAAATAATCGAAGCTAAGAAAAAAAATATATATATATACATATATACACACACATATATAAATTAATTTAAAAACCCAGAAATAGTAAAAATCCAAACAGCAGTCAAAATATTAATAACAGGTACTATTTATTGAGTGTTAGCCGTATTCCAGGCCTTGTTTGATGTGCTTTCATATATTATCTCTCTTTTAATCCTCAAAAGAATCCCATAGTAAAATTCTTATTATTCTTATTTATATATGAGGACACTGATGAGTCAAAGGGATTAGGAAAATATTTTAGTCATATACTAAAAAGCAGATATTCTGACTCCAGAGCCCAGGCACTTCATCACTATTTCTTTGAACCTCTTAGTCACCAGTAAGGGTTTTAGCACAGTCTATAGCTTTCTTTTGTAACATTCTATTTTAGTTATATTTTCCTGAGACTATATCCTATTTTCTCTGAAGGTCCTACTCTTATTTAACTTGAGAAGCCTATTTTTCTCTCAGTAAAGATGGCTAAACTCATCTACTCCCTTTTACATTGGTGTAACTCTCAAGAAGTAAATGAACGTCATTTTCCTCCAAAACATGGGAGTTTATCACAGCTCCATACGTACTGACAACTTTCACCAGCTGTAGAACAAAAGTCACTTTCTCTTTTGCTTTTGTAGATAAGACAAACAGCATAATAATAGCTAAAGAGTCATGGTTAAAGGAAATAACTTACAGACTTCAGAGTTTTAATGATTTTTTAAAAATTAAAATCATAGATTTTCATATAGCTATGAAGTTGCTAGGGAGTATAATGAAGGCTCATTTAAAATTATTTTCATTTGGTGCAGTGCATCCATGAAATAACATAGTATAAGACAGTAAGAGTGGAAGTAAAATCATCTCTTAAGAGTCTGAGTTCTTCATGAAATACACATATTTAAGAAATAAGAGAAATGAAGTTCTGAGATCCTAGTAGAAAATGAGAAAAGGAGGATGCATTATAACAGAAAACTGCTATTTTTGTCCCTTAAGTGTCAGCAGACTTGCTTCTCCCTCAAGATAAATAATTGTTTCTCTTTATGGCAATTATGGCACAAAGCTTTCATTTGATTATATTTTTTAGTAGGTCGAGTGGTCGTAATGTGGATGCACTTAAACTGTGCCTTTTCTTTTATTATACTTAAGTCCTACAGTAATTTGTAAATTTTAAAATTGCCATGGGCATCAATTAAAAATATCTTTTCTACCACCTCTCTTTGGTTAACATATGATCCCTCTGTTCCCTTTGTGTGTATTCTACTTTTTTTTTTTTTACCATAATGTATAGCACCTATTTAAGCCTAAATTGAGTTTGAAAGGTATTATATTTCAGAAAAATTTAAGGACAAATGATTCATCTATTAGATTAGGAGTTTCTCATAGGATGAAATGATATTGTTTTCAGATTTTATTTCCAGGACATAGTAGGCCATCAAAACACATCCTTAAGAAATAGGGGAATTAATTGATTGGAAATAAATATGATTTATTAACTTAAATTGTATATAAACAAGATCGAGATAGAAAAAAGGGAAGAACAAGTTCACATTAGGGAAAATAGGTCAGAGAGATCTTTAATGTCACCATCTGAGGACTCATTTGGGCATCTTTTGACTCATACTTAAGAAAAGTAGTTTGAACTAATTAAGGGTATTTATCTACTTTTGCAACTTACTGCAAAAATGAAAGAATTATTTTTCAAGAACAATCTCAAGTTTTGTTGTGTTCCTAAAATACTGATGAAGGACAAGAGCATGTGGTGGTAATGGGTGTTTGATTGAGTGATGTTTGAGACTTGGAATCGTATCATATCAGTTATTATTGAAGAAGACAATTTTTTTTTCTCTCAGGAGCAATCTTAAATTAAGATTTTTCCAGCAAGATTGTCCGTCTATGTACCATAGATCTTATTTTTTAGAAATTTAATAAATAAATAGTAATGATTCACCCAGATGCAAAGAATTAACCTCTTTCTATTAAAAGTTTTCATTTGAATGTGCTAAGGCACCTAAGCCAGTTTTTCAGATTTTATTACTAAGTAAAAGAGATGCCTTATAAAAGTCACTTTTTAAAGTTAAACAGCAAAATTTTGGAATCAAATAGATCTGGGTTCAAATTTAGCCTGGCCTTTTACTAACTGACAGGCCTTAGTCCCTTTTGAACGTTCCCATTGAGAAAAAGAATGTAATTATATAACTGGTTTTGGAAGCTATTCTTTTAATTAGGGCACTAACCCTGCTTCTCTAAGATTTTGAATAGGTCAAATCCCCTAAATGGGTTCTTTCTATTATTAAAATTGGATCACTATCTTCTAAATCACTCTTAGGGATTATTCCTAAGGTAAACTATGCAGAGATTCATGCCTAAAGGTGTTCATGTGCAGTGTTGTTTACACTAGAAAAGAAAATTAAAAAGCCCCAATACCTAACAATAAGAAATTGGTTGTATTATAGTATTGTCATACATTAGAATTATATGTATGCTGTTAATAAATATGTTGATATATATTTTAATATATATTGTCACATGGAGAAGAAACAGGTTACAAAGAAAAATGTATAGCATGCTTTTTAAAAAAATAAACTAAATATGATAGAAAAATAATCGTTTATTGTATGCTGTTCCAAACACTATTGTAAATATTTCACATGTATCATCTCATTTCATTTGTATAGTAACTCTAGCAACTATTGCTATTAATATCATTACATATATATATGATATATAACACTGGGTTGTTAAATAACTTGCCCAAAGACAGATAGTCAGTGGTTCCAGTACTTGAACTTTATTCTATATTCTTTACCACTATGATATTCTTTATCACTACCTCCTAAAAAATCTATGAAAATGAACAATGTAGTATTAATTCAATCTCTCTATTAATCTCTTTTGTTGAGTACATGGAGCTTAGAGATGGAACATTACTGAAGAGCATGGGCTCTGGATCCTGTCTCTTATCACTTGCTAGCTGTGTGATTTTGATATTCCTTAGCCTCTCTGGACCTCATCTGTAAAACAGGATTGATAATGGTTTATAGACTCTATGAGGATTCCAAATGTTAATACATGTGAAATACTTAAAATGGTACCCGGAACATGAAAATTATTTTTTAAATGTTAACAGCTACTAAATCTGCTATTGTGGCTGAGAAGGGGTAGAATTAGAATTTGAAACATGGTTTATCTGCAATACATATTTCATATCTACTATAAGTCTTCTAGACCAGAATCCTTAGCGAGCACTGCAATACTTGTTATTCTACCAAGATTACAAATGAGTTAATTCAACTTTTAAGTTCTCCCCACTGAAGGGCTAGAGGATATTGTTTGAATAGGCTCTCATGTGGAATAAAAGAAACAAAACAGCCTTATGTATTTGCACTGTAATCCCTAGAGATTTTCAGTACTTTACTCTGAGTTATTTGCAGATCTCTATCATCCTAAGAATATTGTTCTCAATGGTGTTGTGGGGGAGTTTCCACCATTTAGAAGGAAAGGACAAAACATATATGGGTCATTAAAAGTTATGATCCTCCTCAGACTATAATATAGAAGTCTACATTATTTTCTACATGGGGCTTCTTTTTTTCATTCAACACATATTTACTGAATGTCCACTAGGTTCTCAGGTCTGTCTGCTAGTGCTTCCTGTTCTCTGCCCAAAGACAATAGTATTAATTATCTACTCTGCATAAGAAATTAGCTGAAATCCTAGTGGCTTAAAACAATGCTGCTCATGTTTTTTATCTCATGGTTTCTGTGGCCAGAAATTGAGATAGGACACAGCAAGGATGACATGCCTGTGTTCCATATATCTGGGGCCTCAATTGGGGAGACTTACAGGGCCTGGATCCATCTGAAGTCTCATTCACTCAAGTGTTTGATAGTAGATACTATCTGTATGCAGACTCCTTAATTGGGGCTTAGCCTGGAACATCTACACGTGGCCTCTCCATGTGTCCTGGATTCCTCACAACATAAAGGATGAGTTCCAAAGGCAAGCATCCCAAGGGAGAGATCCAAGCAGAGGCCATGTCCTTCCTTTTCATGACCCAGACTCACAAACTACACGGTACCACTCTTACTTTGTTTTTCATTAATTAGGTAATATGTGTGTAAACTAAAATTCTTTACCTATGTTACTTGTTACTGCCATTCAGTATAATTGAATGCCAAGACTTTTCAGTGTTTATGGACAATTCTCAACTCTTTAACTTATCTCATTTTAGGTTTCCTTCTCCATCAAATGGGGATAGTGATAATAACTACTATGTGGAAAATAACTACATTAAAATGATGATTGAAAGAGAAAAAAATATGAAATCTTTTTAAAAAGTAAAATGTGTCTTATTTATTTGCTATTATAGGTTTTAAAACCTTTCCCATATCATTCTTTTGAGGAGATCTTACCTATAGATAGATCTTACAGATAGATAGATGTGGTTTTTTTCCTGCTG
>NW_006494614.1:53680267-53743102 GCF_000325575.1 Pteropus alecto | reverse complement strand
AACCATGCAATTTTGGATGTTTCCTAGCTCCTCTGAACTACAGGATAGTCATCTATAAAATAAAAACTATTCTGAGAACTTAGATAATATTAACCAGTCAATAATTTTAGTTGTTGCAATTTGAAGTAAAGAGCACACAAAGAATGACATTACTGATGTAATTTGCAATTGTGACACAGGAGGTGACTTGTGGAACATTGGTGTAGGGACATATGCAATCTGACTTAAACAGAGCCGCTGCTAGATCATAAGGAAGCTTTTTGCAAATAGGAAAAAATATGACCTCATCTTGGAGATCACATCACTATACCAAGGCACACAGCTTGGGTTCCAAGTGGGGGCTGGATTTCAGTCCTCACGTACCCCTAGGTGGGTGCTTATGGGCACAGAATAGATTACACAACCATATTCTGTGGCCCAGTGTCTTCTCATTTCATGATAACTCCATAATAATTTTTTGTGGTAGAGGTCTTTATAACCTAAGTTAAATACAGTGATGTACTATAAACAGACTCTTTAAAAAAAAAAGGCTGTGATTTGTAGCATTTGCTGATATCCATGGTGTAAACCTCTCACCGAGGCTGATTTCAAGCTACCTACATTTTAACAACTAGGTCACAAAAACTTTCTCTCACTTGCCTGTAGGAGCCAGCTCCAGCATACCCATTAGCAAAGTGTGAAATTCAAGCAAGTGCCAGAAACCAGCCCTGAGACCTCATAACTTCCCTTAGCATACAAAGCATCCTATGAACAGGCAGCTCCCATGGTAAAACAAAGGTTTCCAGAGCTGTGGAAAGTTTCATGAGAGGTATGCCTTTTTCCTTTGAGATTATCTCCATTTGACTGGGAAAACATATTAACAATTCTTCTCAAACCCTTATTGATACCTTATGAAAGACAAGTAGAAACATTTTAGAACATCACATTTCAGAAAAGAAACATATGATACAGTCATTTTTTTAAAATGAGATACATTTCTACAACATGGTTTGAGAGGAAAAGAGACAGGGGATGATGTCACATGTCTTATATTAGAGAGAAGCCGGGCTACCTATGCCAGTGAAGAAAAAAATAACCTATTAGATACAACTTGTTAGAGCTCAACATGCCCTATCGGCTTATAACTTTATTTTTTTTTGGTCACATCTAGCAGATTTTATGGTTATAGCAAATGACAGTTTTCATTTGTCATCAGAAATGAAGGATAGATTATAATCAAACACTTGGCTGTTGGATTGTTTTTAACATTATTTCTAATTTTGGTTTTATATCCCACCACAAATGAGGTAGTAGAACTTAGGCATTTTTCAATATGGGAAAATTCTTATTTTATTTTTTTTTAATTTTTTAATTACAGTTGATATTCAATGTTATATAATTTTCAGGTGTATAGCATAGTGGTAAGACATTTATATAACTTATGAAGTGATCTCCCGGATAAGTCTTGCATCAACCTGGCTCCATACATAGTTATTAAATATTATTGCCTATATTCCCACTTGTTTGTTTTTTAACTGCCAACTTGTAGTTCTTAATCCCTTCACCTTTTTCACCCATTCCCTAACCCCCTCCCATCTTGCAATCATCAGTCTGTTCTCTGTATCTATGATTTGTTTCTACTTTGCCCATTTATTTTGTTTTTTAGATTCTACACATAAGTGAAATCATGTATTTGTTTTCCTCTGACTGACTTATTTCACAAGCATAATACTTTCTAGGTCCATCCATGTTATTGCAAATGGTAAGATTTCATTCTTTTTTTGGGGGAGGGTTGAGTAATATTCCATATTCTATATATAAATATATATTATATAAATATATAATATATAATAAATATAATATATATTAATTGCTCCAATTTAGTCAAAAAAATAAATGTCACATATGTCACGTCTTCTTTATGCATTTGTGTTTTTTAATTATATTGGAGCAATTAATCCAATGTGGGAAAATTCTTAGTTAGCAAGATAGTGTAACATTCCTCGAATTCAAGTATGTTCACTTGAATTCAACATATATAACCAGGATATGGTCCCACCCCCCAAGAAAATTATGGTTTAGAAGTTGGACTCAGATAATTTAATATAACAAAGAAATAATACTGCTGCTACTGGTGGTGGTGGTGGTAGTAGTAGCAATAGCAGTTAGTAGAAGACCCAGGTTCATATTCAGAATTTGCTACCTATTGGCTATATGAGCTTGGACAAGTTAATTGATTCATCTGAGTCTGCTGCCTCATCCTATAGAATGTTAATAAAATAATTGGTATCTGCAATTATTAATAATGTCATTAAAGCATTGTTATGAGAATTGAATTAGATAGCATCCCTTAAAGAGCATTCAATAATTATTTAATGAACACCTACAGTGTGTTTGGTGCATCTGTAAACTGGGCCACGTATTCACTGCAACAATGAAGGAACACAAACATGTTGATGTCTTTCTCTTTCACATCGACACTCCTTATAGTATGGAAAGGGCTGTAATTCAACAATGAGGAATTATTGTTGAATTATTATAAAGGTGATATTTCAATATCACCTTTCTTAAAACCCTCATTACTAATCCTCTATATCAAGTGGAAATTCCTCAGAGCAAGAGGAATTTCCACTTGATATAGAGGATTAGTAATGGGGGGCATTTAAGAAAGGTGATACTGAAAGAACTGAAAAATGGAAAAGGAGGTATTAAGTCTTACCCCAAGTGGAAGCTACTAATTGCACAAATGCATGCCCATCACGACAGAATATCACAAACAAGAGTATGAACTACTTCTACCACTTCTCTGAGAGACACAGCTGAAAGTCTATAGCTCACCAACAGTGGGTCAGGTAAATGAGTTTTACCTAGACATAAAGATAAACATTTTAATGAAACTTTGGAAAAATAATTGCTTTTAAGGTATAAATATTGGGGATGTTCGGAGAAGTGACCAATTTAGAACACTATGTAATTCCATGTTTCTAGGTATCAATGGATTCCTTCTTTTTCCCTTACTTAAAGTATTTAGGACCATTTCCTCAAAATGTAAAAGAGACAGGGAAACCACTTGCTTTTCAGAGAGTTTGTTTTGCCAAGTCTTTTCAAAGGTATGTCTGGCTGGATAGGATAGATTTTTTTTTCAATTACCCCTGGAGAAAATGGCTTTAGATACCTTCCAATAGGGTTATTCCTCATTTTTCTCTGCTCATGTGGCATTCAATGGTAAGAGTGATATGTCACTTCTCGATGTCTTATCTATTGTGCACTATCTGTCAGTGATGTCAAGCGGGCTGTTCAGGACATACATTCAGTTTCTGTTCAGGTGATCTGCCTTCACTAGGCACAATGTCTATTCTTTCTTAAATTTATTTATTTAAGTAGAGTTGGTATATAGTCTTATATTGGTTATATTAGTTTCAGGTATTCAATATAGTGACAACATTTTTATACCTGACAACGTGATCGCCCCACTAATTCAAGAAATCTGTCATCGTGTAAACTTATCACAATAGTATTGACTATATTCCTTTTCCCCTTTTCACCCGTCCCCAAACCCCCTTTCTTCTGGTCATCATCCCTTTGGTCTATGTTACTATGAGTTGTTTTTATTTTATTTGTTTTATTTTGTTTGTAGATTTCATATATAAGTGAAACCATACAGTATTTGTCTTTCTCTACCTCACTTATTTCACTTAGCATAATATCCTCTAGACCCATCCATGTTGTCACAAATGGCAAGATTTTATTTTATTTTTTTAGTACTATGTAATATTCCATTGTATATCACATCTTTTTTTCCATTCATCTATCAATGGATCCTTAGATTGCTTCCATATCTCGGCTGTTGTAAATAATGATGCAGTGAACATAGGGGTGCTGATATTTTTTCAATTTAGTATATTTGTTTTCATTAGATGAATACCCAGAAGTGGAATTGCTGACTCATGTGGTATATCAGTTGTAGTTTTTTGAGGAATCTCCATAATGCTTTCCATTGGGGCAGTCTCACCAACAGCACACAAGGGTTCTCTTTTCTCCACGTTCTTGCCAACACATGTTATTTGTCGACTTTTTGAAAATAGCCATTTGGACTGGTGTGAGGTGGTATCTCTTTGTGGTTTTGCTTTGCATTTTCCTGATGAGTATTGATAATGAGCATCTTTTCATATGTTTATTGGCCATTTGTATGTCATCTTTGGAGAAATACCTTTTTTTTGTCCTCTGTACATATTTCAAATATTTTTGTTATTGAGTTATATGTGTTTCTTATATATTTTGGATATCAACCCTTTATTGGATATACTTTAGCAAATATATTCTCCCATTCAGTAGGTTGCCTTTTTGTTTTGTTGGAGGTTCCTTGGCTGTACAGAAACTTTTTAAATGGACGTAGCTCATTTGTTTATTTTTATTTTTGTTTTCCTTGCTTGAAGGGATGTATCCAAAAAGATATGGCTCAGACTGATGTCAAATAGTTTACTTCCTGTTTTTTTCTAGGAGTTTTAGGTTTCAGGTCTTACATTTAAGTCTAACTCATTTTGAGTTCTTGTATATGGTTTAAGAGCGTGATTCAGTTTAATTTTTTTGCATGTTATCTGTTCAGTTTTCCCAACATTACTTGCTGAAGAGACTATTGTTACTCCAATGTATATTTTTACTACCTTTGTCATAAATTAGTTGACCATATAAGCAAGGGTTTATTTCTGGGCTCTCTATTCTGTTCCATTGATCTAGATATCTGGTTTTGTGCTAGTACCGTGATGTTTTGATCGTTATAGCTTTGTAGTATAGTTTGAAATCAGGGCATGTGACACTTCCAACTTTTTTCTTTTTTCTCAAAATTGCTTTGGTTATTCAGGGCCTTTTGTGCTTCTATGTAAATGTTAAGATTTTTTTGTACTAGTTCTGAGAAGAATGACATTGATATTTTCATAGGAATTGTATTGAATCTATAAATTGCTTTCTGTAGTATGATCATTTTAATAATATTAATCTTTCCAATCCATGAGCACAGTATATCCTTCCTTTTATTTGCGTCCTCTTGAATTTCTTTCTTCAGTGTCTACTAGTTTTTAGAATATAGGTCTTTCACCTCCTTTGTTAAGTTTATTCTGAGCTATTTTATTCTTTATTATGCAATAGCGAATGGGATTATTTTCTCCATTTCTCCTTCTGATTATTCATTATTAGTGTACAGGAATGCAAAAAAATTCTGTATATTAATTTTGTATCCTGCTACTTTACTGAATTCTTTTATTAATTAATTTTTCTGGGGGATTCTTTAGGATTTTCTATATACATCTAGAAATAGTGACAGTTTTACTTCTTTCTGTAAAATAATGTCATCTGTAACAGGGACAGTTTTATTTCTTCTTTTTATATTTGAATGTCTTTTATTTCTTTTTCTTGTCTGATTGCTGTGGTTAGGACTTCCAGTACTATGTTGAATAATAGTGGTGAGAGAGGGCATCCTTGTCTTTTTTCTGACCTTAGAGGAAAAGCTTTCGTCTTTTCACCATTGAGTATGATGTTAGCTGTGGACTTGTTATATAGCCTTTATCAAATCAAGGTAACTTTCTTCCATATCCACTTCGTTGAGAGTTTTTATCATAAATGAATGTTGAATATTGTCAAATTCTTTTCCCACATCTATTGAGATATCACGTGATTTTTATTTTTGGTTTTGTTTTGTGCTGAATCACATTAATTGTTTTGCAAATGTAGAACCACGCTCATCTCCCTGGTATAAATTGTACTTGATTGTGGTGTATATAATCTTTTTAATGTACTGTTGAATTCAATTTCCTAGTATTTTATTGAGAATTTTGACATCTGTGTTCATCAAGGATATGGGCCTATATTTTTCTTTCTTGATAATGTCTTTAGTTTTGGTATCAGGGTAATGCCGACCTTGTAAAATGAATTTAAAAGTGTTATTATTTTTTTTTTGGAATAGTTTGAGAATAATAGATATTAATTATTTTTTAAATATTTGATAGAATTCACCTGTAAAGCCTTCTGGTCCTGATCTTTTATTTTTTGATATACCTATGATAAAGATTTTAATTTGTGAGAAATTCCGATGATGATCTCTGCAGTTAGCAAAAATTTGATGATTAATATTCATGGGAAAATATTAGAAAAATATATTTTTTCAGTTGCTAGTACAGTCATAGTCCCACAACATGACCTTGACTGAATATCTCCCAAATATCTTGTCAACATCTATTTTTCAGAGTGCTATTGAGTTGAGTATATAACACTTAAATCTACCTAGGATCACAAAAATGGAAGATGCTAAGAATGTCCCATCTTTGTCTTAACGCTGCATATATTAATGGCTTCGGAATTGTGTATCTGATTGTTCCTTCTTAGAACCTTCATTTATTTAACTACTACCTATACAATAAAGTCCAAAATCATCTATACTCTATAAAAACCCTTTCCCATCTGCCTTCTGCCAAGTTGCTCATATGCGTTTTCCACCATTATTCTGCACACACTCCAACCATCCTCAACTTCCTTTACTAATCAGTCTGCAGGTACTACTCGTGTGTGTATATACTTGTGCCAGGGAGTATAGTCCTTACCATTTATGCAAATGAGTGCCTTATCTATAAGCATTGCACATGCAGTCCCTTTGGCTGGAATGCCGTTTTTTGCCTTTTTTGCCCTGCAAATTTTTACTCAGCCTCAAATCTCAATTTATTGAAGTCTTCCCTATCCCAAAATTCCTCCCAAAGCATTTACCACAGTGAATGACAATTATTCTTTTATAGATTTTTCTTCCTTATTAGACTCTGGACTCCTAGACAACAGGAACAATGGCTTGTTTCTGAATCTTTTGCACCTAGCATGGCAAACACGGAGAAGATTCTTGTGAACATTTTGGTGAATAAATGGGCAAATAAAGTACACTTAAATGAATATTCGCTTTTCCTTCGCTTCTTCTTTGAAACCCTCTAGATTTACTGTCACTAATCCTCAGTCACCTCACTTCTCAATATTTTCATTTTACTCTTATCTTTATGTATTTGGGCTCAACTATGTTTATTAACACCTACACTTTACACATTTCATTTCATTAATTTTCATTAGACCATATTTTCTATGTAATTTGTCTTTTCATATAGCTCTGTTCATGTGAATGTTCAATAAAGCTGTATTTCAATATAAATGTTATTTATTGTGTGTTCATGCCATTGTATTCATATTATCTATTTTGTCTATAATTAGAAAGGAAGAAACATTAAAAAAATAATTTTGCTGCAGCTACTTATCAGAAGTACCTGATAAATATTTAATGATGATAATGTTGATTCACTACAATATATAGAATGAAAATAAAACATTTTTTACCATCATGCAATGCAAATCTCTACTGCAAAGATTTATTGCCACTGAAGTAGCTCTCATACAAAATCTTTTATGCTGAGGCTTTAAAGGTTTAAATGATTTCCTGAATTTTAACTTGAATTCCAAGGCTATATAAGTAAGTCACTGGGCTTTGCTGTGCTATAAGTCTAATGTTTTAAAGATAGAAATGGATTGTCCCTGATCTTAGGTTCAATCCTTGGGTCTAAAGGAATTTCTGTGGTGTTATGTACAAATGATTTATGGCTGGCCTTCTCTCTTCCTTCAGTGTGTTCTTCCTCAACTTCACTCTGGAAGTTCTTGCCAGATTAATCTTCCTAAGACTATTTTTCATCATCTCACTCTACCAGGATAAAAGTGTTCAATGTTAAATCCATTGAAGGGAGACTAATATATAGAAATAGTTATATCATGGTATGGTAAATCTCATAGGGATGGATACTACATTCAAGAAACATTTAATGAATTTATATCTGTTCCTGTAATGTGCTAATTACTGGAGCATAGGCTGGTTTGGTCACTGTCTATGTGTTTGGGAAGCTTACAAAGGAAATGTCATATCAGCTGGAACTCGAAGGTGAACTAGGAATTCACTACTTGATTCAAATGTCTTAATAATTCCTTATGTGTATGATGAATCTCTCTTTCCTTCTTCCTCTGCCTCTGTCTCTTCCTCTCTCTCTCTTCTCAAGAGCACAATAGAATAGTTCTGGCAGAAAAAGTGGCAAGAATTAAAATTTTAATGCAAAATGGAATAACAAAAGAGAACCTGGAACTTGATCTAAATATGAAATTTTTATGTTGTATGTATTCTAAATATTTTAGCACCTACTGGTAAATTTGATTTTTTTAAACATAAATAAATTTGAGAGATGCAGTACTTTAAAGAAAGCTAAACTACTAAAATATTTCTTGACTTAATCTTAGGACAGGAATCCAGTGATGAGCATAACTGAAATTGTTGAAAAGGTACTCATCTTAAACACTAACAGCAGTTCCGGCTGCAGTGGGAGTAAAGGAGTTAAAGGCAAAGATATAAGAATATGGTAATTGGACTCTTCAATTGGTGTGTTAACTTAGTGTAGCATAGGCATGTGCGTGGGAGGTTTGGTGTGTGGAGGGGACATGCTCTTCACTTGGCTGAGTTTAAATGGAAGGGTTAGAAGAGAGAGGGAAAACAAACATTTCTCTCTTCCTTTGGGAAATTCAGAACTAGCCAACAAGAACCAATTAACACACATGGAAGTCAAGGGACCATTTTATAGTAATTCAACCTTCTTAATCACATGTTCACTAAACCTAGACTTGTTCACTTGATCCAATAAGATATCCTCAATTTCCTCCATATGTTAATTGCATTCTGTGCAATAAAATGCAGGATATTAGTAAAATAACGTTTATTCAGAAGCTGAATCATAAGATGTTATCACCATGAATTGTACATTTTACATATACTTAATGCCAAAAAGCCTCTAAAAATAGATAGTCTTTCATTTTAATTTTTCCTAGTTCACCTTCAAGTTCCAGCTGATATGACATTTCCTTTGTAAGCTTCCCAAACACATAATGTTTCCAGCATTTTATCAGACCAACTTTCAAACTTAGTGTAATGTTGAAAGAATAATATAATGAACACCCATACTTTCTGTATTCAATAATGATTAGGAGTATGCTCAATATGTATTATCTATCTACTTATTGAATTATCAACCTATTAATCTATATTCCCTGACCTATACAAATAGCTAGATATTTTTCCACAGAACCATTCTCAGTAACTTGCAGACATAGTGACTTTAATATTCATGTATATGACCATAACAGCATTATCACACAAAAGAAAATTAACAATTGCTTCCTAATATTATTTAATATCTAGTTTATATTCAAGTTCCCCAACTATTCTCCCAAATTGTTTATAGTATTTTTTCCAAACTATGATCCAATCACAGTTAATGCATTATATTCAGATCTTACATTTTTCGTACGTTTTAATCTCCTAAACTTGTTTTTGCACAACACTGAACTTATCCCCGACTTTTATTTCAAATAATTAAAAACCTAGAGAAAAGTTGAAAGAATAGTGAACAAACAACTTTACACACTTTACCTTATTCACTGATCGTTAGCCTTTTGACATATTTGCTCTCTCTAGCTCACTTGCTTTAATTCTAATTCCATTATTGCTTCTACACAGCATTTTCCTACAAAGTTTTTCTTTATTATCTTAAGATGTTACTTCTGTGAATGCAGAATGATGTAATACTTTTCAGTTAATTACCAAGTTTTAGAATAAGAACTTAGTGTAAAAATCAACTCCAATGATGGCAAATGTTCTCTTTCAGTTTTTGAAAAGGTATCATCATTCCTTTCAATGCCCACATTTTTACCCAATTTGGTCAAGGGGAATCTCTTCAAACTGGGCTTCATGTTCTAGAACTTTCCCTGCCCCAAATAAAATATTTCTTCAAGGAGCTCTAGATCCTTTTAGTAGAAAATTGATCATTAGAACACAAGCTCTTGGTATTAGTTATGCTCATGGTAGTGGGATATCATTGTTTCTTGGGCCCTTTTAGTGAACAGATAGAGAATACAGTTGTCCCTTGAACAATATGGGTTTGGACTGCAGGTGTTCACTTATACCTGGGTTTTTTTTTTTCCAATGAATATAAAGTCAGCCCTCCAAATCCCTAGATTTATCATCCTCAGGTTCAACCAACCACAGATTGAAAACAGTATTTTCAATCCATGGTTGGGAATCCACGGATGAGGAGGGCTGACTGAATGCATTATTCTATGCCATTTTATATAAGGAATGTGGGAATTCATAGATTTTGGTATCCTGTGGATACTGAAGGATGATTGTAGCTAAGTTTTGAGGGAGTAAAAACGTTATATGCTTAAATGTGGATTTTTGACTGCAGAGGGTTGGTATCCCAATCCCTACATTGTTTAAGGATTAACAGTATACATACTTTCAGATGGCATGATTAGATATGGATATTTACAGTTCAAATCTAACATAGTGTTTCCTTAAAATTCCTTGACTTTATAACTCCTTTCTTACACTAAAATAATAGTTTTCTATTATTTTTTGTACGTTTTTGCTTTATTCTACATTATACACCAAATAGCATCAAAACCACAACACTAATAATACAAATAAACAATAAAACTATTGAATAAAATGTAGGGTTTTTTTTTTTTTGAAGTTCGTTTTTTTCTTAGAATGTATTCTGAATAAGGTGAATTGTATTCAAAATTCACTGAGAATAATTATTTTCTCTCTGGGGTTGAATTACCTACTTAATGCACTGGCTAGTTTGTTTCAGTTTGTTTGCAGTGTTAGAATTTGTTGGTTTGTTTCTCTTAAATTTTATTTATTTTGAACATTTACATGATTCAAAAGTAAAAAAACTATGTTAAAAGATACATATAGCAGAGAAGTATTAGTTCCATTTTCTTTTCTGTCTCTCTTAATCTCCTATAAATACAGTCATACATAATTCATTGTCCAAGTAGAATACTTTTGAGAAGAAAAAGAATTGCTTAAAATAATTACAATTTATAATTTTTGAAATACTTATGTATTGACTGAAATCTAATTTTATCATATCAGAGGACAAGTAAAACAGTTACACACTAAAGCAATTCTTAAGCTTTTAAGAATATATGAAAGTATTTATATGTTAAAAATAACATATGCATGTATAATAAAGCAAATTTTAAATTAAAAGTGTCTATTCTGGACAAAATGGTTTTCATGGTAGGCTTACATAATTACCCATTTTAATTATTTTCTGTTTACCATCTGGTATTTATTTCCCCAAACATAATGAAATGCTTACCTTTTCTAGTGTAAAAGGTAAGCATCTTGTTTTCTTTTTCACTTATTAAAAAATACTGGAAATTATTCCATAAGAGTCTATAGAAATTTTCATTCTTTTTTATTACATATCACTCCATTGGATGGTTGACTATGACTCATTCAACGAAATGTTGGAATATTTGAGATCCTTCAATCTTTTGCTATTATATACAGTGTTGTCACAAATAACCTTGTGGATATGCTGTTTGGTACTTGAGGTATGATTATAGAGTCAAGTGCTAGAAATGGGATTTCTGGATTAGAGAGAAACCACATGAGTAATTTTGTTAGATGTCAAATGCACTGTCTGGGAGGTTATGTTACTTTGTGCTCCCACTAGCAATATATGAGAAGCCCTGCAGCGTCTTGCCAACTGAATGTGTTATCAAACTTTGGAATTTTTACCATTCCGATAATATGAAATAATATCTTGGTGGAATTTTGTTTCTCTTATGAGCATTGTTGGGTATCATTTTATATATTTGGGGGTTATTTGTCTTTTTTGGGGAGTCTGTTCTTGTTTCAGCCCACTTTTCTCTTGGCCTTTCAGTATTTTCTTCCAGATTTCTGGAGGCCTTTTCTATACTGAAGTGATTAGATCTTTGTGCTTATGATGTAAGTTGCAAATATATTTTTACAGTTTGTTATCTGTATTTTGAAAAACATATTTTTATTGCTCATATATATATACATAAAATATCTAATTTTTTTATTGCTCATGAATTTTGAGTCATTCTCTCTGATCCATTTGGAGTTTATTTTAGTATATGGTGTGAGGTACTGATCTAGTTTTATCTTCTTCCAAGTGAATATTCAGTTGTCTCAACATTATTTAAAAATTCATCTTATTCTCACTGATTTGAGATGTCACTTTATCATGTATTAAATTCAGTATATATATCTGGCTGTTTTCTCAACTTTTTTGTACTTTAATCTGAGTAATGTGAAAATATCATACTGTTTTAATTATAGATAATAATAGCCTCCTTTGAAAACAAATGAGGAAATCAAAGCTCAGAAGAGATAAAAGGCTTGCCCATCTTCAATTTACTGAATAAAATGTTAGAGCCAGAATTTGTTCCATGGCCACCCTGTGTTGTTGCGATTTAAATAAATTTCTAAGCAGAATATTTGTCTCAGTTAAATAAATCTATCTGATATAGATATTTATGTCAGGGAGGCCCAGTAAATAAGTGGTGGTGTTTGGAAACTACAAAAATTAAGGGTGCAGAGTGATTTGGGGAGCACAACATGATTACTTTGTCAAAAGTCTTCTGACCCCATTCCTAATATAGGGTTATCCTATAGTATGATTTCAAAAGTTTTTGAAGAACACTTTACTTCACAGAAGGGGGATTTACATGCATACATCGTACAGAGTAGAGATGGCAAACTGAGCTGATTTGAGCCATAGTGGAAATGAGGGGGAAAAGGAGAGACACTTTATCATTGTCTCTTATAGCCCACATTCTAATGTCCATGTTGGATGAGGATGCCTATGATTGCATTCTTTTCCAAATATGAAGATGACCCACTAGTAAATAGATATGAAGCAAATAAATGCTGTTTCCTTAGTGTTGAGCAGTTTAAAAAACAAAAACCCACTGGCAGAAGCCATCTGGTCCTGGCAACTTTCCCAGTTAAACACTTTTAATTGCTTCTGTGATCTTGGTGGGTTGGTGTGCCATGGTTTCCAGGGATTTGGGAGAATTGACCTTTATGAAGTAATCACAGTTTGTTGTACAAAAGAACTCTGAGTTTCCAAAGCAGGCAGCAGGCCCTGCTGTGGAGCCATGGTAATGAGTATGAATCAAATATGCAGTGGTTTTCTATTTGGATTAAATTCAGTGTAATATTCTACATATAGCGGCATTCCAACAGCCAACAGGATTCCACCTGGAATGTTCTGCAAGCTTTGGCAATGCATCATAAATCTCGTACAGTCTGTAAGTGGGGTCTGTATGTTTATTGTAGAGTCACTCTTGTGAGTTAAGGTCCCTTTTCCATATATCATCTTGAGATTTTGGGGAGAAAACATTTTCTGATATAGCACTGATTGATATGCATTTCCCCCCTGTCATTCATATCTTATTTATGTTGAATTTCATTCAGGATAAGATTAGCTCGAGTCCAATATAGGCTAGTTCTTACACTTTAAATTAATATTACAAATAATAATAATTAGCATTTATTAAGCAATTACTATGTGTTAGACACTATGAAAAATGTATTTCACATCTTTATTTAGTCTTCACAGCACTGTATAATTTAGGCATGCTTATAATTTTTGCCCTACGAATGAGAAAGTTAAAGTTTCTACACTAGCAAAAAAGTTTGCCTATGATCGAACAGATAGTAAATGATAAAACCATTTAAGTTAGGTCTGTGTGATGCCAAAGCCTACACTCTTAACCATTAAAGAAGAAGAGATTGAAATACAGGGACATTAATTCTCTGCTCTGTCACATAGCTAGATTCTTACAAGGCCAAGGTTAGAACTCATGTCTGCTGTCTCCTAAACCCCTCCACTGAGAAGCTGTTGGTAACTAGGGGAGAAGCCAAAACCCTAGACTTAATGTATCCAGAATCATTTGTTGCCTCTTCTTTATCCTATAGTTGTTTTTCACACTTCTGTTGTAGAAGTTATTACTCCATATCTTAATCTCTGTTAACATATTTGCCTACTTAACAACAATGTGCAGAACAACAATGTTCCCTGAGACCAGAGTTCTGTATTATCACTTGTCTTCAGAGCACCCATTATAATAGGCTTTTAGTAAATGTTTCTTGAATAAATGAATTTAATTCCTAATGTAAACTGGCTCTCTAACTCCTACCAGGATAACTCATGACAAGGGTAACAGTTTCTGAATACCCTCGAATAAAATCACACTGATACTTGACATATTTGATGTATGTCATTGTATTCATAACTGTTTATCTATTCACCAAAAGTGAGTTTCAGTTTATGCCTGAAGTAGAGAGCAAGAGGACATGGATTACTGTTCTCTCAGTCTCTTTCTGAATCTACTAAAGAGGAGAGTATAAGAGGTTGATCAAATCTGTCATTGTAGGCCTAGTAAGCTTTTATTACAGTTAATGAAGACTATTTAAAAATAATTACATTCGGTATCACCAAAGGCTGTATTATCAGAAACACAATATTAGAGACTCAGGGGTATATTTCAAATTGAAGGTTCTCTTCCAAGTATAACATGTACCTTTCTACCTCCCTCTCTCTTTTTCACACTCCCTTCCTTTCATCCAACTTTAACTGAACATCAAACATATGATAGACTCTGAAGATATGGAGATTAACTGGGCCTAATCCCTCGCCTCAGAACTCCAAATCAAATTGGGTATCATAATTAGATAATTAAGGTACAACCTGACCTAGTAGAGAGTTCTATCTCCATAGAAATAATAATCCATCAATACCACTTCCTCCTTCACCATCCTTGCCCCCAGTGGTGCTGAGCCCATGCACTGCCTGCCAATTTGGCTTCTGGATAATAAGAGTATGAAGAGTAGAGCCCTCAGCTCAGAGGACTCAGACATGATCAACTTACAGGAGGCCTCTTCTTGACTTATTACATCCTTTTAACCCCTTCTCCTTCCTCTTCCTCTTCAAATTTCTCTGATATTTCTAATAAGAATGAACCATACCCTGACCCCTTGTGCCTGAGATATCTTTATTTAGAGCAGCTATGTTCTCAAAGTATGCATTCAATGAGGAATTTTGTAATAAACACACCTCTGAAGAAGAGAGACTGTGGTAATAGAGAAAATAATGCTGCCCTGGAAAATAGGAGAGCTAAGTTGTTGACCGGGCCCTGCTCTTGGGTATGAACAAGGTTTGACTCTTGGACAAGGTTTGACTCTTTCTGAGACCTGTATCTTTCATCTCTAAGGCAAAGGGGTGGTTCAGATCTCTTTTTTTTTTCTTTTCCTTTTTTGATATTCCATCTCTTTGAAGGTTGCTTTTAACCAGTAGAAGTAAATTTGGACTTTATATAAAAAATATCTACCCCCATTTATACAACTGACAGTTCTAAGAGTTATCCCTTATATTGCTCAAATTTGGTATAATTCAGTATTTTTTTTTTTTTGTAGTAATAAGATCAGTTGTGTAATGTTTTTGGTGGCCTGCTGATCTCTTTGCAGGTTCTGTGACATTCCCTAAAAAGATAGGGACCAGCTGTTAAGCAGGCCACTAAGAGTTCTGCTCAGCTGAAGTTTAATTAAAGTTAGACATTTTATTGAATTTTTGCATTTTCAGTCTCTAGTGGATGATAATATAGTAATTTCCAGTTGAGCATTAAAATAAAAGAAAAGTAGAAGATATTACATAGTTAAGCCATTTATAATTTATCTTCTTATTTTTGTGGCACCAAACTGGCATTCTTCTAAATACTAGTAAATGTGTGGAAAAGTAATTAATCATGACTTTATAGCCTTGAGCAAGAAAGATGACTATGTTAGCTTGTTAATATAGTGTCATTTCTCAGTTGTTGGACAAGTAGTACATGGGGGAGGCTGGGTAATGTGTTTTTGCTTTTTTAAAAATACATGTTTAAAAGCACAGTGATCACTGTATTTATCAATTGATTCCCGGGCTTTTATATGTTTGCACTAGTAAATAGTTGTGGGAAAAAGTTTTTAAAAAGTTATCATTTATAGTCATGAAATAGAATGTCTAAGGATAGAAGAGATATAGGACTTCTTCCAAGCACTTCCACGAAACTTGTAAGTGGTTTAATTTGTGGTTAGTCCCTGATTACCTGGGAGCCATTTTGATAAATGGAGCTTCTCCTCTTTGGTGAATAAGAAAGCTTTGTAAGAAAATGCTGAAATTGTGAATGGTAGATCATTGACTTTTAGAGTTAATAAAGACTTGTGTGATCACTTAGTTCAGCCAGTTCATTTTACTGATAAGAAAAATGATGCAGAGAGACATTAAAAATCTATTCAACATTGGTGATAATTAATAGCAGAATCAGATCAGGGAATTGGATTTTCTGACTGTCTTTCTAGTGTCTTTTTCTATTATCTGCACTGAGTCCTCTAGGCCTGCAGAGATTCATTTATTTATTTATTTACCCAAGCATTCACTGAATGGCTATTACGTGGCAAGTGCTGTGACAAGTGCTAGAAACCCAGTAATTAATAAAATATGTTTGCTTCTCTCCAAGAACTACATCTATCAGGAAAAACACTATAAACTGCTACCCTTCTCATCGCCAAAGAGAAAATTTTATGATGGATTGATTCAACAGACTTATGTTAAAGCCTTTTCGGGTAATTTTTAACCTTAGTTTCTTTACTTTTTAAATTACTTCTAAATTCTTATCTAGAGCTTATTCTGAATTTTTATCAAGGCTTCAGTGAGGTCCTGACAATATTGAGTTCATTATATTTGATCAATTTTTAAATAATTTTTGGACTGTTGACTATATAAGATTGATTTTCAAGTTAATTAACTTTCTCCCATTTATGGCCATTTATTTAAAATTATATAAAAGCATAATTGAAATTAAAATTTTTTAGAAGCACTTATTATTCACATATATTTCTGCAGTTAATATAGGCATGAGATATACATGTAGAAAATGTGTAGCAGTGAAGAAAAATAAGGCTATGGAGACAGACTGACCTGGATTAAAGTTCTAAATCCTTTACTTGTTACATGTGTGACATTGGCACATTTATTTTAAATTCCAAGTCTCTATTTTCTCAAGCATTAAATGGCGGTAATTATACCCGTCTTGAAATATTTTTAGGATGCTAAAATGAGTGCATATATATAGTACGTAGTATAGGGCCTGGATGAGAATAAACTCAACAAGTAAGAACTATAACTCCTAACCTTTGGAGAATAAAAGTCAATGTTGTTATAATTTTGCTGATTTTTTTTTTTTTTATATTCTTGACAATGGAATTTTAGTGAATTAAAGGAGTGTGCAACTTTGCAGAACTAGAGCTTAAAAAATTTCCAGGGATCATCCCATCTACTTCTCTGCCTTTAGGCCAAACTAGTTATACAATGTTATTCATATGTAGAAGTTACCTTCTGAAAAATTGCCCAATGTGTTTCTCATAGGCTGGTACAATGAAACAAATTATTCATCAGAACATATGTGAATCTGGGCAAATTGCTTTACCTGATCAGCTTCAAATTCTTCATGTATGTAGAATAAGAGCTTTATGAGCGCAAGACAGCTTCACCTGTCTTATTCCCCACTGTATCATCAGCACTAGAGAACTGGCTAGCACATAATATATACTCAATAAAACTTTTTTGAATGAATGAATAAATGAATTTGGTGGTTGTAAAACTTAAATGAAAAGTTATTTGTTAATGTTTGATATAAATAATGTTAAAGAAGATATAATTCATGGATATATTTATCAAGTGAATTTAATGATATTTTTTTCTAAAGAAAAACTAAAGAACAAGGCATTTGCTCTCCCCAAAAGAGCAAATTTAAGTATGACAAAAGTATATAGGATACCTGAGTTAACTCTGTGTGTCTATAGTATAAATTTTAAGCCTTTATTTTTGGAATGCTTTGTTAGCACATCCTCCAAGTGTGACTGGTCATTTGTTCATTTATTTGTTCATTTTATGAAGTTAATGTTATCCACATTTCAAAACTGACATGCACAAAAAATAATACTCTCATTAAGTAAAAATGAATAGATTGTAAATAAAATGCATGCAGCAAAATTTAATATCCACTGAAGAATCATCTATGAATAATAAATAGGATTTAATCCCTGAAAGGCAAAGATGGTTTAATTAGAAATCTATTTCTATAAAAAAATCTAAAGATCAAAGAAATAAAAAGTATCATTTAAAAATGTTAGTCATTTGATAAAATTCTACACTAATTTCTGACAAAAGCTTTTAGAAAACTAAAAACAAAAAGACTACATATTTAATACTGTAGATAATAACTATCCGAAACTAATAATTTTTGTTACACTTAATGTTGAAAGACTAAAAGAATCCCCATTAAAGTTGGGGAAAAAGAATGATAGCTGTCATAACTATTATGCTTTAACATAATTGGAAAAGTCTGACCACAGAAATGTAACATGAAACAGAATGAGATATATCAGAGAGAGGATTAATTACTTTTTTATATTTTTTTTGCTGAAATCTCGATATGGGCATAATATAAGACAATTTTAAATGAATCAATTTCACCCCCTCCTTATTTCAACAAAGAGAAAATATAGTTTTAAATATTACATTTAGAATAGCACCAAAAAGCACAATATACCTAGGAATAACTCCTACATTATCTATGCAGGATATAAAGAAAACTGCAAAACTACTAATATAAGTAATAGTCATAAGGTGTTTATGAAGATTAAATAGAATTCAAATAGTGAATTTATATACTGTTTGGTTGTTTCACTCAATAAATATTATCAATATTTTTATCATCCAGCATCAAGTTAATTACAGCTGTAATAACTGGCTAATGTAAATATAAAACCATAAAAAGTCCATATTTAACTGATATTAGTTTGATAAAGACTTCATAATAATAAATGCAAAGCAGAATTCACAAATTTGAAAAAATAGATTTGACTACCTACAAAGTTTAAAATATAAAAAAGTAGTCACAAATAGGACAGTTATATTTAAATTATAATGAGCTCTTAAAAATCAATATAAAAATTACCAACATCCTAGATAATTCACAAATATTAAGATAAATTCATGTAAATTCTTAAAATATTCTAAATCAATATTTAAAACAATGTTAATAAAAATATGAGTGGGCATCAAGTGAGGAAAAGAATATGGCAATACTCCAGGTAACAAAAATGTGGGAAGATGATCACTCCAGGATACTGCTGGACAGGATTTATATCATGTAACGTCTTGGAAGACTATTTGGCAGCACCTAATAGAAGTCTCAAAAATGTTTTCACCATTTTGGTCTTATTCTAGGAATTCATCCTAGGAAAATAATCAGAAAAGCAAATAAACAATTTTGTATACTTATTTTAAAATAGTATTATTTATAATAGTTGGCACATTTATAAGTTGGAATAACATGCAGCTAAAAGAAACCATGTATTTGAAGCATACTGAATAGTGGTCCAATTTCTCACAATAATGGCTAAAACATTATACAAATTATATTCAATGATCACAACAATATTTATGTTTATCACTACATCTGCATCTATAGGTGAACCTATATACAGAAGGAAATATACCAATTTTCTAGTAATTAGGTAGATGTCAAAATTACAGGTGAATTTTACTTTTATGTTGTGTATTTTCAAGTTTTCAACAATAATTAGTAGCACTTGCACAATCTGAAAAAAGTAAGGCAAATAGTTGAAATATGATTGCACTCTGTCTCTATTTTTTAGAGGTGATACTTCACAAGTGATGTAACAACTTGTGTTGAAATTTGTTGTATTTAGGCAATTTCGCATAGACTTAAGTATAAACTTGACTTTTGCAAAATTAATACTAGACTTGCACTTTGCAAACTTGGGAATGAACAACAAAACGGAGGTTATGAAATTGCTCTGAGGAACAGCTGGAAACATCATTCAGGCTTATACTCTGTTTAATGTTCAGTGTCCTTTCACAGGGAACTAAGAGAAATATAAGTCTTGGCATATGTTATTTTCTGCATGAAAGCTTACCAAAATCCCTGGTGTATTTCAGTTGCCAGAGTGATAGGCACTAGCATTTTATCGTCTCTCCCATACAGTTTGGCATTTGATTATATTCAGTTTAGCACTTTATAATATACTGTCTTTTGTAATTTCTCCCTCTTGTGAATTCTCAAAGCGCGTTATCTCTTAACTCAATTTTAGCACATTTTATTCCACTTATCAAGTTTTTATCCATCGAGCAAGTTTTATCTTGTAGTATATCCTACCTCTTCTACTAGACTGTAAACTCTTTAAAGTCACAAACTACGCTCACTTTTATAGCTCCTATACCTACATCCGAATGTACATGAAGCTAATATTTTGTTACTTGAATGAATGAATAATTGATAAGTAACTGTTTGATATGTTTTCTTCTAATTGTTTCAGATTGTTTCTCACCTAACAAGATTGGAAGTTTTGGAAGGGTAAAGTCCAGGGTGTCATATAATATTTTTACACCTAATACCTACTAATAAACTTGGAAATACTACCCACATACTTAAATTGTTTAACCTATTGTTTGCAAAGTAAGTTTGTATGAAATTATTTGAGCATGGCTCAATAGCATAACTATAGGCTAATCTTAAACTAAGAACAAGGATGTATTTAATGAGTTTACTTTTGTTTTTAGCCTACTTATTAATGATAACAAGTGATTACTTAAAGCCACTTTCACTTTCAAATATTTAATAAGTACCATCAATGTACAGACATCCTTCTAGCTAATGAATAAAAAAGGTGAAAATTCCTGCCTTCATAGAACTTGCACTCTAATGAGGGTGGTGAGAGAAAAAACGAATGAAGTATGATGTTGAGTGTTAATAAATGCAATATTGAAAAAAAAATTACCCAAATGAAAAAGCTTCATTTAATAAATATCACTTTAGTAAACACATGAAAGAGGTGAGGGTCTGATCGTATGAATATCTTGGAATGCTAATTTCAGGAAGAGGTTAGAGCAAGCATGAGACCTGAAGAGAGATTATACTTGGTGTATTTAAAGCACAGGGACCAAAGCAGTGTCCCCTTAGCACTGCACCAAAAGGGTGAAGTTAGTTCCTGACTTTGCAAAATTGTCATGAGGCATGAATTGTATGTAAAACGCTTAGCATGATGCCTTGAACAGATCGAAGAATTGATAAATATTATTTATTATCGCTATGTTAATTATCTGAAAATAGGCTCTTAGAACATTGCTAGAAAAAAAGCACCACAAACTGATGACTTCATTTTAGGATACAAACTCGAAATTTCTTCTACCACACATCTGAGTCAAGCCTACCTGATTCTAATGCATTATTTCCTTATGTAACTACTTGCCATATATTCTTATTTCTGGTGGGTAACTACTTGGTCATGTTTCTTAATAAACTTATTTAAAATGTGGCCCATGGAGCTTCAGGGAATGGGCCAAAGAACTTTGGATTTGTTCTATCCAAATGCCTGAGAAGTCTGGGATCTGGTTGTTCAACAGGCTTTTCATGGTAAATTTCAGCATTGGGATGACGGCCTTACTGCTGAGAACCTAGTGTTCCATTCTCCCTTGGCGAGGGTTATGGTCGTTCTCACAGACATTAGGTCTTACAGACATCTTCAGCATGAGCCAAGTTCCCTTAATGGATGTGCTGGAAAGAGCTCAGTGTTATGGAGTCAAGAACGTAATTTGAGCTGTGCCGACAGGAAACAAATTTGATCATTTTGGCCCACGTTCCTGAATTTGAAGCAGCCCTTCTCCATCAGGGAAGACTTCCCAACATGATGCAGTTAAATTCCCAAATTTTCCTGGATGTGAAGTCCTAATTTAGAATGATGTTAAGCCCTTGAATATATTCTCAAATCCTCACTGGAAAGTGGGATGAGATTCTAGTATGTGTTGTTGCATGCATGATGCTTTTATGATGCATTTTTTCCTTTACAAATGAAGGAAAAAACACCTCTAATTTTCTTGCATTTGGGCACAGAAAAGAAGCACAGGGCATTCCCAGGATCTCTAGAATAGTTTGTCTGCCAAAGATTGCTGAGATTAATAGTTTAGAGCATAGACTTCGAAAACTTTTTTTTCCTAAGTAACAGCAGAAAATAGAGTGAAAATCAATTTCTGAAATCAAAATTAAGTACCGTGGTTAAGTCTATTTCTATACCTAAACCAAACTAAAGAAAATGGAAAAGAAAAGTGAAATTAATTGGGTTTTCTTAAATTCTCTATTGATCTACTTGTAATGCAGGCCAGACAGAAACATACTCAAAATACATTGTTAATATTTGCACTGTTACTAAATGTTAAGTGGTGTCAGCAATGAACAGCTGTGAAATTTCATTAAGAAACTGCTGTGGGTGAGAGGAAAGGGAGCAAGTGAAGTTAGGGAGAGATAGACTAAAAAAGGAAATAGAAGTTTTTTCTAAATTGTCCCAGTTTCTTCTTTTTTCCTTTATTGTTTTATATATCTTTTTAATGAAACCATTTTGTCTTTTTTAATCTCCCCCTTTTTAAGAAAACCAAATATATTCTAGTTTTAGATGATAGATGCCTTTTTTATGTTTTTACCAGCTTTGTTGAAGTATGATCGACACGAAAAACTGCACATATTTAAAGTGTGTAATTTGAAAGATTTTGACATGTCAACTTCTGTAGCTCTATCACCACAATCAGGATAATTTATCTATTATCCCCTAAAGTTTCCTTGTGCTCTTTTGTAAATCTTCCTTCCTCTTATTCTGTCCATCACCAGTCAATAATTGATATGCTTTCTGTTGCTATAGATTTGTTTACATTTTCTAGAATTTTATATAAATGGAATTGTATAGTATTTGCTCTTTTTCGTCTGGCTTATTTAACTCGGCCTGATTATTTTGGAATTCTTCTGTGTTTTTGCTGATATAGTTCATCCTTTTTATTGCTGAGTAGTATTTTATTATATGAATGTAAAACAATTTATTTATCTAGTCATCGGTTGATGGACATTTTCCCCCCATTTTTTTGTTATTAGAAATGAAGCTATTATGAAATTTGTGTATAATCTTTGAATAAACATATTCTCCCATTTCTCTTGGGTAAGTGTCTAGGAGTGGAATTGCTGGTCCATGATGTAGATATATGTGTAACTTTTTAAGAACTGCCAAACCTTTCCAAAGTGTTTGACTATTTTGCCTTCCCAGAATGACTGTTCTATTCTACATCTGCATAATTTCCTTTCACTGCCTGTACGTTTTCCTGAGTTCAGTTGGTAGTAAGAACACATCAGTGTCCTCTACATGGACAATCATCTCTACCATGTGCTTAGTTCCCAAAGTTATACCTCTAGTTATCAGCTTCTGCTGGAGTTTCAACTCTGCAATTCTTACTGATAACTAGCTAATCATCTAATATATTAGTACTTTCACGAGACTATACAGATGGGGCACTGGATCAAGGTGTCCTAACTCGGTCACCTGAATTTCTTTCCCTTGGGAGAGCCCAGGGTAGAATTGCTTCTTGATATAATCTAGCCCTATCATGAAGAAAACCTTTCTTTAACCTTCTGCAACTCCTCTGAGAAAGAATGGAACTGTCCCAAAGACCTCACTAAATATTTCACCTAAGATATCAAGGAAAATAAGAGAATAAGAAGAGGTTTCTGATCCCCAACACAGCTACCATGTTCACAGGGGCTACAGCCTATGTCCCAAGGGAAAAAAAACCCACTGGTACCATATGACAGGCACCCTGCACGCACTGATGGTTAGGCCTCTCCTGATTTTGAGTCAAAACTTGGCTGGCATTCAGACCATGACACTGTTAGTTGGGTGACCTCTAGCAAGTTACTTTCTCTGAGTCTCCTTATGTGTAGACTGGGGTCACCTCATAGAATTCTTTGAAGATTAAATAAGTAGTTAAGTGTTTGACTCATATTAAAAACTTGATAAATGTGCTAGCTTTGATAAACATTTTAATTATATAAAACGTAGTATTTGTAATACAACCCTCAAAATCTATGTGTACCTTGACTCTAACAATCTTTCAACCCTTTCATTTCCTTGATGCTGTCATCTTTTGTCTGGCTCTCACCTCTCTAGCATACTACCTTCTCCACCCAGCTTAAATCCGTGGAAATTCATTACAGTCATTTTCATTGCATAGACTCTCAACTTTCTTGTTCTTCTTCTTCTTCTTTTTTTTTTTTTTACTTTATTCATAGCTTTCACAGAATTCAGAGTTATCAAATAGATAACTGCAAATGTTAAAATGCTCAAGGATTTGATCTTCTAACTTTTTCACTATTTCAGCCAGTAATCATGGTTTTTAAATACCATTTATATTCTAATATCTTCTTTGAAACACTAACTTTATATATCCAGAAGTTTACTTGATGTCTCAACTCAGATGCCTAAAAGATATCTCAAAGTTAACTAACATGTTTAGAGCCTAACTTTATTTTTCCTGAAAAACCTGCTCTATCCACAACCTTCATGCCAGCTAGTGGTAAGTTCATCCTTCTAGTTGCTCAGGCCAATGGCTTTGAAGCCATCCTTGCCTCTATCTTCAGAATATGTCTAGATACTGACCCTTGTTTCCATGTGCATTAGTTTTGTCCAAGCTACTATTACCTTTAAACTTGATAATTGCAATAGTTTCTTAACTATTCTCTCTGCTTCTATCCTTGACCTCCTATAGTCAGAATTTTCGAGACAGCAGTGAGAATGATCTTATTAAAACATTAGTCATATTGTGTCACTACTCTGAAATTGCTTTCCACCTCATTCATAGCAAAAGTCAAAGTTTGCACAACAGCCTATGAGGCCTACAAGATTTACTTTCCATGTTCCCCCTTCACTCACCTCTCTACCCTTCCGACCTTATTTTGTACCATCTTTCTCCTCACTCTGTTTCAGCCATACTGACCTCCTTACTGTCATCAATCAACCCAGTCTTTTCTTAAGGCCTTCGTATAGAATATTCTCTCCTCAGATATCCATCTGGCTTACTCTCATTTCCTTAAGATCTTTACTCAAAATTTACTTTTTTTTGGAAATCCTCTGCTTTAGAAGAGTTTACAAAGAAAACTTAGAAACCTCACATGGAAACTACTGATCATGAAGAAGATTCAATAGATATAACAAATCATAGAATGGAATCTCTAAGAAATATATATTACTGAAAGTTTCAGATGGAGAATATAAAGTAAGAATACTTAAAATTATAATGAGACAAAGGGAGAAATAGAAAGTAAAATGAAGGAAGAGGGTACAAGCAAGTTTTTCCTTTGTCTTAGAGGTACTTCCAAGTCCCCTGGGCTCAAGTCTTTAACTGCTTTTGACTCCATGTTCTCAGCCTATACAGCACCTGCCACATTTTACAGATTTGATCCCTTCAGTTATTCCTTCTTTCTCTCCTGCATTTTGTGAATCCTTTTAAAGTACTTATTACATACCAGGTGCTGTGTCAGGAACTTTCTTAGGCATATGGGATTTAATGTTGAAAGGACAAGCATGGTTCCTGCTTTCATAGACTGTCCCACCAGGAAAGCAAGGAAAATATCTGTACTAAATAGATAATTGTCAGTGTGATGAACACTGTGAAAAGTAATGTACTGTGTAAAGGGAGTGAGTCAGAGACCCAAAATTAAAAAGTTACTTAGTCAAGAAGGAATATTTCTCATATTGCTCCTTGCCTTTTTTCCTACCACCATCACCCTAATTAAGACACTTATATGTCTACTACCTCCATCATTCTCTCTCATCTTTAACTCTGACAATGTTTGTCATGATTAAGCATTTACTATGGCTATAGCCTTTTATCCTGATTTTCCACTATTCCTCAAACATATCTCATGTTTCCAATATTTTTACTTTTACTCGTGTTGTTCCCCTAGCACATAAATGTACCTTTTCTTTTGACCTATATTCTAAGGCCCAACTCAATTTCCTCTCTTATAAGAAGCTTGTCTTCTCCACTCCAACCATGGGCTAGTGCATATTATCTGAAGTCATAGCACTTGCTCCTTCCTCATTTTATGTAATTTTCATTTATCATAAGCCATTACATGAAATTTCTTGTACTATTACACTATGTCTTAGAGATAGGGACATTGAAGACCAGACAAGTTTTGGAAATCAAGAAATATATGAAAGGCATATCAGGATGCCAAGCCTAATTCTTCTAGGAAAATGGCCTTAAATAAGTTACTCAATTTAATAGAAATGTGGTTTCCTAATCTGTAAAAAGAAGTTAATTTCTGACTCAGAGATTTCTTGAGATGATTAAATGAGATGAGAAGATTTTCTAAAGTTTGGTAAACTCAAGATGGCACGTGGCAAACAAATAAACAACAAAAAAAACTTATACTTTAGTTTTAATTGAAATTAGAAAAAAAAGCTTATAACTAGAATATAAACCATTAATTCTCTTTTCAATTATACTGTTTAACTTATTTCTGGATTTTATTTTATTAATTGTTAATGTTATTCTATTTTCATTATATTTTAATGTACTAGTATTCAATTTTCATCTATTTCATTGTATGTTACTTATTTATGGAGAATGATGTGAGTTCTCTATTTAAAAAGAGAACTTACCATCAGAATAAACAAAAATATTTTGTTTATTCTGATGGTAAGTTCTCTTTTTAAATAAATTAATTTAAAAAGTGAGTCAAAGTAAATTAAAAATAATCTAAGTAAAAAAAGAGGTAGTATGTGAATATGACAAAATTAGATGAGATAAATACTGAGATGAAGTGTGTGAAGTACCTTAAAGGGCAAAATATTTTATGTATCTTAAAGACAAAATATTTTCATTTTGGATGCTTAAGATAAAGTCGCTAATATAGAGGAGGCACCTATCAAGTCTGTCTCCTTCCCTTTTCTCTCTACTCAGCCGTGGCGAATATATGTTGATGCTCTTACACTTTTTTTTTAAACTGTATATATTCTTTAAGCTGGAGAGAGTTTGCAATTAATATTAGGAATATTTTCAATAACACTATCTGCAATTGACATTTGCACTGAGGATTTCGACAGCTGTTGTTTCTGGTTTATGTGGGTGGCAGGATGGAAAAGGAATAGTTTGCATGTTTTCATTAGCAGGTTTCATTTTTAAGGAAATGAAAGAGGGAGTTTATTTATTTATTTATGAATATGGTTTTATTTATTAAATTTTGTAAAAGATCTTCTGTATCTGTCTAAGGAAGGGGAGAAATTACAAAGTAAAAAAATCAATAGTGGATAGGCCGCTAATCAATAAGTCTCATTGATTTACCTTTTGAAATGTTGTTTTTCAAAGCACTTTGAACACTTCTTAACAGTGACTTTGATTTATCTCTTTTAGTATGAAGATGAGTATGAGGTAAAAATACAAATAGAGGGTAATAATAAATCCTTAATGTGTGTCTATACAGCGCCTTCCTTCCTTCTCCCAGGAGTATGAAGCAATTTAATTCAAATGATAGGCTCATTCATTTGTTCATTCATTCAGCAAATAAATATTAAATTATTCAAATATTTTATTGAGTGCCTGCCATGTACAAAATACTATATAGATCTCTGAGGATACAAAAATAAATAAAGCATGTGAATTTTCTTGAATTGTTCATAGTCATAGTTCAGAGAAGGAAACATTTAAGTTCAAAATAATCACAAATAAATGTAATAAGAACTAAACCTAAGATATATACAAAGTGTAGTAGGAAACATTAGTTTTAGTACATAGTGTATATCAGGGAAATAAAATATTTTTGCGAAGACCTAAAAGATAATATGGCAAGACTACAACTTCATCAAAAATGGCCATCAGACTTAAAAAAATAATTACCATTGTTTTACAGATCAGTTCTTGGGTGATAATGGCATGGACTAATAGATTATTTGAGTTTAAGGGGGATTTTAAATTGATTATATATTCCAATCCTCAGGGGTAAGACAACTGGTAAAATGAAATTAAAACTAAAAGGATCGACTCCCAAATTAGCACTCTACTTCCCCTCCATCAATGGAAATAATTCTGTTGTTGAGATAGCTAGAATACTGGACTGTCTAACTGAATTATAATTGTTAGGAAAGTTCCCAGGCCAAAGGGCTCAGGTTAGATGAATGGTGTTTAAATGTCTGCATTTGCGGCATACTTTGGCAAGGCATGTAAATTTAGAGAAATTGAATTGGATTTTCTATTACAGAACTATTCAACTACCTATCCGTTAGCATTGTTTAGCCATTTCAGGAAAACTGTGTATAGTTTCATTTATTGCATTTTTTTTTAAAACTCACAGGTCAAAAGTCTTGTATGTTCCATTAGATACCCTTCTTTCCCGGCTTCTGGCTGTACATTACTCCTCACCTATATCCACTCAGCTCTACATTCCTTTTGATAGCCACCACCATATCAATCTATACCCTCAGTTGTAGCAAACTTTAATTCTAAGCATGTGGGTAAATCACAGCATGTAGATTCAAAATTACTAAAAGTTCAGGATCCATTTGAGTTTTCTTTTTACAAGAGATCTGTAAAATGAAGAGACGCTGTTTGGAAATTTATTTGTTGTCTCCACTAATGGAATAAAAAAGAGGAAAGGACTTAGAAGGTAGACTTACTAACAGTGAGAATGGTTAAATATAAACATAAAAGAGTTTTAAAAAGCATTATCTACTTCTTTATAATAGTAAATACACATTTTCTGTCTAGACTGTTCTGTTTTTGGTTTCCCCTGAATATTTGAGAATGAATAAAAATAAAAATGATATTTTTATTGCATCTACATTGTGTGTCAGGTACAGGTCTAAGTAGTTTACATGTATTATCTTTTTTGATCCTTATAATCAACACAATGATTTCCATTATTACCTCATTTTATACATTTAGCATTACTTGTCCAAGGTCACAAATATGGTGGTGGTAGTCTGTTTTACTGATAACTTTAGGTCATTAATTATTATATGACAGTAAATTTTAAATAGCATTTTAATTAGGTGACGTCCTGGAATCTCTTGCATGAAACATTTCACATTGAATCTTATATGTACTATTGTCAGAACATTTATCAAACATGAAAACCTCATATGCAGCCCAGTTAAATTCTCCAGTTAGTTCTGAGGTTAATTTAGAGTCGTGCCAGTTTGACTTGTTTGAATTTATATAAAATGATGGCAGAGCAGTGAGTTCCTGAGCTGACTATGGTATCCCAGGGATATAAGAGACTCAATAAGGGTCTTGGAGATAAGAATGTAGGATTTTGATGCTCACACAAAGCAAGACAGTTGACCTTAGAATCACCTAGGGAAGAGAAATGAAACTGAAATCCCTACACAAAACTGAAATATTAAAAGGGTTCTCATTTAACGAAAGGACTTCTAAAAAACTTCATTCATTACACCAAGGAAACAATAAGAAGGTACGTTTCTATTATTAGTTGAAAGGAAAATATAAAGTAAATTTAACCTTTTTGTATGGGGACAATAACACTAAACCAAATATTAAACATGAAATGACTTCTGGACTAGTGAAATCTCTGGGCAACTAACAGAAGGATGCACAAAATTAGTCTGCTGCACAACTAAAGGTCCCTGGGACTTCCACAGGAAGTAAAATCTTACTAACGAAGATTTTAGAATAAAAATGTACAATGACATACAGAAACTATCCACCATGAGTGGAATCAGCAGGATTAGACTTCCAAGAAAATTAGATAATAAGAATATTAATCAAAGACTATACAAATTAAATGTTTTAAATTAAAAACATGGTAGAGAAAAGAATAAAAATCATAATAAAAGACCAAACACCGTGATACAAGAATGGGTGAATTCAAAAAATAAATATATAGAATTTCTAGAAATTAAAAAATATATAATAATTAATTAAAAATAAGTACTCTGTAGATAGGTAAAACAATAGATTAATACTTAAAATAGTAATTAGACCTGAAGATATAACCATAAAAGCACTATAAACACAGAAGAAGAATAAGAGCTATATGACTAATAAGAGATATATGAAGCAATAAGATGGGTCGAATGAAATGGTCCAGAAAAAATATAACAGGATTTTAGGAGACAATAGAGAGAATGAGAGAGAGGAATATTAGACAATGACTGAGGTTTTGTTTTTTTTTTTTTTTTAATAATCAATCAGATTAAAGAATGAGAATGAGTTCCAAACAGAATTTTAGAAAAAAAAATCATTGTATTAAAACAACGGTTTAACAAAGAAAAAGAAAAAAAATCTGCAAACAAACAATAGAAAAGAGACATTTCTTACAATGTTACAATTCACTTGATAGCAGATAGTTGTACCAGAAGATGGTATGATAATATTTTCAAAGTCCTGAGAGAATCATTGTCAATCTAGAAATCTCTATTTACCTATGTTATCGTTCAAACTCTAAAGTGAATGTAGAGAGTTCAGAAAAAAATATAAAAAGATTGAGCATGTTTAATCATCACTAATTTTTGCAGAAAATCTATTAAATAATGTAGTTCAATAAGAAGGAAATTTAGGAGAAAATAATGAGAAATAATGAGAAAATAAATTGATAGCATGTGGGAGTTATTTTCAGCAATCTTTAATTGTAAAAAAAATAAATAATGGTGATAATAATAATGATTGATTTGGTGAGTAATAGAACTACTACTACAAGATAGAACAGCAAGTATGGGATATACATATAGGACAAAATACTAAAAATACTATAAAATAATAATGTGGATTATTGAGCATAATGTTAAAATAATCAATTGTATAATTTTATAAAAATTTAGATCAAATGAAAAGGATGATTAGCCTTTCAGATAGCAATATTTATTATAAAGCATAGTAATCAAGATAATATGGTTATTGGCACATGTAAATAAAAATAGGTCACAAAAGATCCCAGAACAATTATAAGCATGCTCATATGATCTAGACGTATGACTTAGGAGTAGTACAAGTCAGTAAGGAAAAGGAGTAACATTCTTATATACTAGTAAAGAGAGAGAGAGAGCGCGAGAGAGCGCGCGAGAGAGAATAAGAGAGAAGGAAGGAAGGAAGGAAGGAAGGAAGGAAGGAAGGAAGACAACTGCCATACATATGGGGGAATGTACATTTTTATTTTATACCCATACATTTTTTAATTGAAAATTTATTTGTGAAATGAAAAAAAATTAAGTTGTTTAGGAAAAAATATAAGATACTACATTTATAAACTTGGAATAGGAAAAAAATTAAGATACAAGAATATACCCACATTTAAATGTTTATGAGAACTCTATGATAACATAAAATGATGTTAAAAGACAAGTCAGAAGTTGGGGGCAGATGTTTTCAGTGTATGTAATAAACATAGAATTAGTGTCCAGAATACATGCAGTATTTTTATAAATCAATAAGAAAATATGACCTAATTTTAAAATGGGCAAACGCTGTGAATAGAAGAAAGTTCTAATAGCCAGTAAACATTTGAAAAGATGATAAGTCTCACCAGTAATCAAGAAAATGCACTCCAAAACTACGAAGAGCTAAAGATTATGTTATGTTTAGGAAAATTTTAATAAGTCTGATTTTACTGTGTCATGTAGAATGTAGGACTCTTGTAATCTACTAATAATATATATATACACATAAAATTATGATGACCATTTTTTCTATTGTCCATACTGATAAAACATGCAGAGATTTAACTGTTCCTTTGCTGTTTATATGTATTCACACTAATAATTGTACTTTTTCCAGATAATATTTATTATTGGGCTTATATCATATAGAAACCAAAACACAGTAATTTTCTTTTTGAGCTCCCACATAATTTTCACACACCTATTATAATGCCATTTTGCATTAAAATTTATTTCTTTGTACGTCTGTGCTCCAACAATATTGAACTCCTGCAGAGAATGGATTGTATCTTATTCATTTTGGGGTCCCCAGTGTTTGACATACAGTAAATAATTAGTACATTTTTTAGAAAAGTGTTGCTTATCTTTTTATTATATAAGTAATAACATAAGTATATTCTTATAGTAGAAGATTCAAACAATTCACAACTGTATAGAGCAAATGTGACTGTTTTTTAATTTTGCCTTTCCACTACTCCCTACGAGGTAACTTACATCACCATCTTGGAATTCCTGTGAACTGAAGTTCAATGTTATGTTTATATTCCTTTAGTAATAAATTCTGTGTATTATGGTGTATATTCTACTCCTGCTGTTGAATGATGGACTAATATCAGATGTTAACCAAAGGGCTATCAAATATGCATATCAAATATGTAAATTAATCAAACAAATATTTCAATGTTTATTAGTTTTGTACATTAGGTTATTTATATCTCAAACATATTATTTTCTTTGGTGTATATTAAACACCTAACCTAGATAGCTTTTTAAGCTAACAGATATTAGTTTCTTGATTTAATGTTTAGTCTGTTTATATAATTACCTATGACATATTTAGATTTTTTATTTAAAGAAGAACCATTCATGTGCTAGGCAGAAAATGTAGTAGCATAATACTTAATGGCTTGATTTAAACATTGCATTTACCTTGAGAATTCAGAGGAGGCTCACACTGTGTGTGTTGAGGCATGAACCCAAAGCTGCTTAAAAGGATTAATGTTGCATCTCAAACTCAGCTGCACTGTTAGGCTTCTGTCATATGAGAGGTATTAAAAATGAAATTACAAAAGAAAAGGTCTGTCCAGGTATTGATGATATACAGATGGAAAGCATCTGAAAAACTCGTTTTCTTTACATGGCGTTACTGCAGGGGTTGTTTATCTCAGTCAGCGGAGCATTGGTTAGAGACTGGATTTATGGTAGGCACCTGCCACCCTCTTTGTAGCAGGCACATCTGCCCACAGAGAACTCAGGGAAAGTAGTTGTATAACTATGGCAATGACACCATTCCATCGACATAACACCCATCTTTTAAAAAACTTTTACCACTGAAAATTTGTCAATATGCTTCTATTGACTCTTCTAGTCTTTAAAGTTTGTGGATTTTCCTTTGTTATAGACAAATTCAACAAATATATTTTGAAATAGCTACATTGTGCTAAGCATTTGCATAACATAAGCATAGATCTTGACTACAAATGTCCTACTCCACTCCTCCTTTTCTACCTCCCACTGTGTCTTTAAGGAACAATAGTTATCATTGTTATTTTTTAATTTAAATCTTAGCTGGCAGGCCCAATTTATTTTCTTCAGAACTCCATCCTATAAAAGTTTATAAAGCCTCTGGGTTAGGTGTATGAAGAAAGTCATTAAAGTTTCAATGTAAAAGCAAAAACAACTAACAAATGATCAAACATCAAAGATCTCTTCAAGCCCCAGTTTTAGTGACTTGAGAAATCTTAACTTATGAAGAAAGTGCAAAAATTACTTTATGATCTGGCATCTTCATCAGAGTAAAGTAACATTCTTTGAATCCCTCCTCCTTTAATATCAATTGTTTGAAAGATCAACATTTTTTTCTCACCTTTTTATTGTTTGATTCCATTTTAAAATGTTAAAAATAGGTTTTATTTTTACTCATTAATTTAGGGAGAATTGCTTCCCTACTCCTTTTCATCTCCTTCATTCTGTTAGCTGAATAGTCTTTTAACCACAACATGGTTTAGACAAACTTGTATGTAGGAATAATAAATACCTTTAGCATCACAGTAATATTAGGATAAGTTGTGGTCCTGCCGAGTGGCTCTTTGAAAACTAAGCAGGAGTTATCATTTATTTGTTAGATTTCTGTGGCACTTTTCCTCCAAAGAGTACAGGGTGTGATGTGGAGAATTCTGCACAGGGGTGGTTTAAGGGTGTCAAAAGGAAATGAAAGGGAAGTAGAGTTTGTAGGATGTGAAACCAAAGGGCAACAGAAATAGCTAATGGCAAAACTAAACCCTAGGTGTCAGTTAGGCATGTTGCAGAAGGCACAAGAACTGGGCTGCCTCAAGGGTGGCGCTCGTGGCCTTTCAGAACTGTCATTTTACCACAGCCTATGCCCCTGGTGATCGTTAGACAATTCTGTTCAATACTTACATGGAGATCCATAATCAGATTATAGACTCATAGATCAGGACGGGGCCTTAAAAATCATCTGCCCAATTCTCTTGATTTATAGATGAGGCAAATCAAACTCAGTATAAGGAAGTATGTTAGAAGCAGAGCCAGGCTTAGAACCCAGATCATTTTTTCACTTAACAAACATACACTGAGTGCACTGTGCTAGGTGCCAGGGTTACCTTAGTGAATAACAGGGATGTGAGTTCTGACTACCATTGTCTTATCCCACACTGCCTTGTTCTACCTCCAGTTGCCTATGAAGATACCCGATATGCCTTCTAAAACAGCATTCTATCGACTGAAGACTTAACCCTCTTTGGGGTTCAAGCTCAAGGAACTTTTAGAGAGAGAAGAGAGTTCGTTTCCAAGTATCTGTAAAGGCACTGACATTCTTTGGTCCATAGGTGCTCAGAGGGCACGTCTGTCAGATCAGTTGGAAAATATTTACTGGATTGAGTCTTGTTTGTATGTCACTGGAAGGAAGGTTTTCCAATTATTTTTTTCTTTTTTCTCTGGTATGCTGGGGAAAGGCTTAAATGTTCTCTCATTGGATAAAACACTTCTCTCTTAAAATTGACTTTACCTTTAAAATACCTCAGAGTCTAAACCCGAATAAGATAATTGAAATTGAAAGCACCTAGTGGTAGAATCAAATGTGAAAATTCTTCAAAGAAGCATGTTTTAAGAACTGTCATAAATTATAAATTTACCTTCTCAAAAGTGATATTACAATTCTCCATTTAATACTGGCTATCCCTGCAAGAAAACTCAGGGATTTAAAAAAAAAAAAAAGAGTAGAGTGCTCTATTTAAAGGTAGACTTAAGCTCCTCCCCATTCCCTAGTCCGCATGCCAAAAACCTGTGTTCATAAAAGAGGCCCCAGATGCTTAGAGGTAGAACAAATGAGTTTGAAAATTAAGGACCTTTATTTGGGCATCTGCGAGTACACTTCATCCTGCTCACTTTGTCCTTTGTCCTGGGCCAGTCTCCAAAGAAATAAAGTGTTAACTCTTGCAAGGTATGGATATGGTTGGCTGATTAGCAGAGATATGACTTTCCTTGGATCTAATGTAGTTGAGGAAGGGGCAAGGGAAGGACGCTTCTGTTTCTTGCTACCCTAACAGCTGATATTCTCGGGGGATCAGAGTAGGATTCAGGCTCCACGGACACCTGTTTGTGCCCGCAGGGCCAGGTTCATGGTGGCCCTTCCTCTCCCCTGTGCCTGGCAGCTCTTGTATTGGCTGATTTACCTGCAAGGCTGTATGTGGGTCTGTCTTTACACGGTCACTGCTGCCAGCACGTACTGTCAAGACAGAGGGAAGCCAAGCGAGGAGTGCTACTGCCTAGCCTTGAGCAGGAGGTGAGCCGCCTCCCGAACGAGTTGACTGCGGCTTCCCTTCCTCTGACACACATGGAGTTTGGTGGTGACAGTGCCGAAGAACTGCAGATACTTAGCTGACTGGTTGTGTGCGTGTGAGCTGGCTAGGAAGGCAGCGCCCTCCTCGCCCGGACCTCCTGCTGGCAGGATGTAAATATACCTGCAGACTGGCCAAACAGGACTGCCTTTCCTGCCCTCCCAACTCCCTCCCTCCTCCCACCATCTCCCTCAGCTAACCAGCATGAGAGGAACTGAGAAAGCAACAGCCTGCAAGTGACAGCTCCAGCCTGATTCCGTTTGTCTCTGAGCCGAGGTGGGAAGTTGTTTGTGCAGCAGCTTCATTGTGAATTCCTTCCAGTGGCATCACTATGTTTGCTTCTATTTGGTATGCCAAAAAGCTGGGTCGCAGGTTCGTGCACAACGCCAGGAAGGCGAAATCAGAAAAGGTATGGAATAAGTGGGGATAAAGATTACCTTTCCGAATTGCCAACCTCCTGCTCTGGACTGCTAGTCTGAGCATAGATGCAGGCTTTATTAGCTTGGGATGAGAGCTTGCCTCTCACTGTGAATGTAGTCCATGCCACTTAAAGAAGGGGTAACTCTTAGAGGCTAGCTACTTGGGAGGGGAGCATTTGGGGTTAAATAGGATCATTGGCTATTCAAAATATTTGGCGGAATCATCAACTGAGAGAGTGTCTTGACAGAGACTTATTCCTTTAAATGACATAGGGGGAAAACGAGCAGCTGAAATTTTGCTTCTTCAGGGAGCTCTCTAGTAAACTTGTTGCTATACTGCATTATTTTTATTACTACAGTCTTTGGTTCTGAAGGAGGCATTATAAATCCCTGAGCCTTTCTCCAGTACTTGTGTTTAGAGTGTGTCCTGGGAACGCATATTTGGGACTCTCAGTAACATTGACCAGACTCCACAGGGGTGCTTCATATTTTTTTTTAAATCAACAAAACAACCATTTAAAAAGTGTTTACAATGATCAAGAATTATATTTGTAATCAAATAGTCATAGCCATTCCCTGAATAACTGCATTTCTTTTATTCAGCATGACTCGTTGTTTCCAGAGAACCTCTATGTAGATTTACCCAGTTAGTTTTCTTTTCCTAAGATATTAAAATGGCCTTTAATATCAGACACATTCTAAGCATGCATCTCTAATTTGTCCTGTGCTTTTGGAGCATTGGCCAAACTGTCATATTTAGAAAATCAGTATCCAATTTCATAGGTGTTGGGGAAATTTCCAAAGGTAATAAAATTTTGTAAAATGGAGATTTTCCAAATTACTCTGAGAACGTACTCTTTGCTTCAGTCTCCTTTCTGCCTAAAATCTACTTATGAGATTGATCCAGAGATGGCTTGCCCGGCCTTTGGCACAGTCCGTCCTCTCAACTGCAGAGCTTCCTCCACTTTAACTTGCTATTTGTTCCTTCAGAGTGGAAATGATAACATGAAAGAGAATCCAGTGATAAACCAAGATACAATTGTTTGTAGTGTGAAAGGAGAAAACATCACTGGAATTATGACTTTAGGGTTGTAGCTTTTTAGAATGTCCAGATCTGAGGATTATAGAATGATTTGAAACCTATTATTTAATGGCATTTTGGTGGGAGAGGGGGAGGCAAGAATGGAGTAGAATTGCTCCCTTTCCGATTCTATGTATCACAGGTAAAAAGACTGTAAACCTAATTATCAGTACTACCAACCATATATATTGAATAGTTGGTGTTCGAGGGTTTTATTTTATTTTTTACTTCTCTAGTAGTTGTTAAGGGAAGAGACTTGTAAGTAGATCTTGTATTGGAGCAAATGTTTTGAAAAAGTACCTTTTTCTATGAAAATTATAGGTTGTATGGGTGAGAGGACTGTCAGGGACTGCACATGTCTCTGAAAGCCACTGGGAGATAATGCTTTATGCCAAATTAGTATGCAAAGAAAAGTTGAATCTCCCAGGAACACTTAATTCAAGCTTGGGCCTGAATGTGGAGAAAAGCAGATCTATGAAATTCAGTGTACAGAACCTAAAAGGATGTTGACAGAGTAACATGGGCTTCTGTTTCCTGAGTGTGGGAAGAAGCTAGAAAGGGGCCGCTCTTTCATTCCTATGATGGCTAATGCTTAGAACAGGCAAGAAGAAACCAAAAGTAGGGGAAAGGGTTCTTAAATTCTTTATCTTACAGAGTAAGGAAATCGACAATAGAGAACTGAAGTGTTACTTTCTGAGTGATAAAGACCAAGGAAAAATTATTAAATCTAATGTCCTTGACCTAGCTAGGGGAGCTAGGAAGAGTTAATTTTGAACACTAGGTGATGATAACTAATAAGAAAATAGCCTCTCTCTTTTTTCCCCATGGAATTTGCATTCATAGAGTTTATGGAATAAATTAAAAGGTGTGCTACCTTAAACAATGAAGGCACTCAGTTGATGCTTGCTGATTGGAAATAGTTTATTTATTCTGTGTACCTAATTTTTATCACATGACTTATTTAAACCAACTATTGTGAATTAATATATTGTATAATGAGCTTAGTAATATACTTTAACTGAGAAGACAGCAAATGATGCTGCAAGCTAAATAAATGTATACAAAGTATTGCTATAACATCAGAGATCATATAATTGCAAACATGGAGGGGGATATAAAGTGCTTTTGACTATATGTTGTCATGTTTTATTGTAAAATGGAGGAAGATGAACAAAATAAGACTAATATTGACTTTTGGTTAGAAAATGACTAGTATACTTAATTGTAAAAGAACTACTGATAGATTCAGAGCATGTTTTAGCTTTTGAGGATATAAATCTGTATAACAGACCTTGATTATGATTTTGTTTTAGTACCCCCTGTAAATTTTGGCTCCTTTTTGTAATAGGTAGATAGTTTATTTCCTCCTACTCTAATAAAGCAACCTGTACCCACCACATCATAGCCCATCAGTCCTGTTTTAGCATTCAGGTGTGATGTGGGAATTATATTCCTCAAGGCTGGGGTTAATTGAAAAGCTAATTGGGAATGTGCAAGCCTAAATGCCATCCCAAAACATGCACTATGCCTTATTTATGGTTGGCTGGTCTACTGTTTACTTTATCTAATGCCAATGGAATTGAATAGAAACATGGGATGTAATAATAATCACAAAAACAATAATATTAACAATAATCCCTATTCACATACATTATGCATCAGTTGCTTTATGCATAGAATTTCATTTAATCTTCATGATGAGCCTATGAGGTATAAATTGTTTTTCTTAAGTCTCAGAGAAAATAGTAGCTAGCCCAAGGTCACAGAATTAGTAAGTATCGGTGCTAGGATTTGTACCCAAGTTTACTGTTCCAAAAATGACTCCTTGAGTCTCCGGCATTCTTTTCCATCTACCTATCATTCACCAGTCTTGTCTGAATAAGATTAACCATTCCTTCTTGTCTTGTCCCCCTCTTTTGATATTAGAATTTCAAAACCATGAGGTTTACAGAATCAAAATTACTGATCTTATAACTCAACCCCTTATTTTAGATAAAACTATGCCTAAGCTACCTTTAATAGACAATTATCTGTCCTACTAATAAAGACTTTACTCTCTTTGTCCTCTTTAGTTTGTGAAATGTAGCAAGCTATCATCTTAGTACCAATTATTTCTTTTTAATAGCTAGTAATTGTCATATCATCATAACCTCTACATTGACATTTGTACTCATTGCTTATCCTATAGAAAGTAAAGATGTCTTTGATCAAAATGGACCTAAATGCTTGACAATTGTAGATGAACTCTCTTTTTAGAGAGAATCAAAGATAGTAGGTGAGGCACATTGTCATTTTTGTAAAAAAGAGAAGCAAAAGGCTCTTTATTATTCTTTTATTAAAAAGACAGTTTGTGCCTACCAACACATTCCGTGAATGAAATTATTTTAAATGTGATAATATGAATTAAGTCTGCCTGGCTGGAATAGAATATCTCCATTCAAATAATTATTCTTTCTTTTTTTTTTTTTCTTGGACCCTGTTTAATTAATGCAAAAGTTAGTGTCTCCCTGTTATGCCTTTTTGTCACTTTTCAACTTAAATTGCTTAATTTAGTCAATCTTGCAATTGTATTACTCTAAAAAGGCAGATGAAGAAGGTTTAAGATAAACCGAAATGCAATTTCTGGTGGCATAATAATATACAAGAGTATAAAACGTTTGAAGTTGTGAGCCTTCACTTCCCCATCAGCATTGCTTCTTTCATTTGTATTTATTTATTTATTTTTCTTTTTTTAAAGCATAAATCATGAAAAGTGGATGTATGATGCATTTAGAAAAGACTGACATTAATATCCATCACCTATTAGACACAACTGTGGATGAACCTGGCAGTGATATATAACCTACTAGTGCTGTAACTGGCCCTAATATCCTGACATTAGGACACGTTCACCTTAAAGAATTTTTTAAGAACCAACATATTGGTTCTACTCTCTCTTCATTTAAACCAAACACATTAATTCAATATAAACTAAAAAGTGTAATCTAGCAATGCATTTGTATAGCCAATGAGACAGAATAATGTCCTGAGTAATCCTGGTGTAACATAAACAGCATCTGGCTTAAGGTGAGATCTTAGAGAGAAGGAATTAAATTAGTCCTGTTCTTTGCTATCCAGCCTAAAGCCAATTATTTGGCTACTCTAGGTCTCAGGTTTTCTCATTTGTCAAGTGGAAGTAACACCTATGCCTCAGTAGAACCCTGATGTCTACAGGATGCAGTCCAAATCCCTTAGCATGGTCTACAGGCCCATCAAGATATGGCCTCTGCTTTCTTCTTTGCCCCTCTTCCATGGACACTCTAAATCCAGTCTTAACTGCTTTCAAATCCCTAATGCTCCTAGCTTGTACGTTTTTGCTTATCCCATTTTGCTGACAAGCAAACCACAGGCTAGTAGTACGTCTCACTAATTGCACTCCAACCTTAGGCGACATTACCATCACTAAGAGATGTTCCCTGGCCTCTACAAGCCCAGGATGGATTTTCCATTGGCTCCCACAGCAGTTCAAATCATCTTTTATTTCTCTGTATTCATCATTAGAATGTGGATTCTCTGAAAGGAGGACAGTTCAATCTTGTTCACTAAATTCTAGGGCCTAAAAGAATGCCTGGAACATGGTTGTCTCTCATACCCTATTGCATTGGCTCTAGTTTGTCATCAGTTGCAAGATGCACCCTTATTTCATGTATTACTAAGAAAAAAAAAGATCATTAGTGGAACTTTAACATATCATCAGTTGCAAGACACATCTTGATTTTAGAGATGTTAAAATGTGAAAAAAAGTTTTAGAATCAATGAAGAGTGGCGTAGCTGAAAGAATGAATAATGAATCGGTTTATTTTGAGAATAAAATGAGTTAAGATAAATAAAGTGTTTAAAGGTTACACACTTGCTATCAACCCACTTTTATTTCTCTATAAATCATATTAGTTTGGCATAGGGAAATATAATAGATAATCCTAAAATATATCATACATTTTGTCCTGTGCTGATTAGACTCAACTGGCATTTGTATGTCCTATTCTGAATTTAGAAAGATTAATGAATAGAGGGAAAATGAAATTGAAGGTTATAGAAAAAATGAATTAGAAGCAATAATCAAACTGGAGCCATTTAGACTGCAAAAGAGGAAGCTTAAGAAGCCTACTGACCTCACCTTATGTATTTATATGTCCGAACAACAACAACAAAAGTAATTAGTCTTCACTGAGCTGAGAACTGTGCTAATACAGGTTCTACTGAGATTATTACTATTACTATTAGAGCAAAAACACATCACAAGTAGGTAGCTGGGGTTAGACATCATGTCTGACTCTAGAGCTCAAGCTCTTAACCTGTAGATAATACTCTCTGTGTGTGTATGTATATTCTCACATACATACAGAGTACTGTATATTATTTAATACTATATACTGTATGTTATATGGTATATATGATGTATATTTACAATGAGCTAGATATCAAGTTTATTATTTCTTATGAAAGATAAAAGGTAAATTTAAGTCCAAAATCTGAACTTTAGTTTAGTTATCAGGTAAGAAGAAACATCCTGATGTTAAAGATTCTTCAGACCTCAGTGAATGATGGAATCTTCCTATGTCTATTTCTGCCTCATTGTAGATTGAAGAGTAGCCTGACTTGGAGAGAGGGATGGATAGATTGTCCTCTCAGGTCCCTTTCTTAGAGCCTTCTGAGTCTTTGAGAGCTTGTTGGTCATGAGCAGCAGCATGACTCAGCGCCAGTGTCTGTCTAGCTGTGGTGACACAGAGGACAGGTGTTTGTCCATGCTGAATGCAGCTCTGCAGTTCTCCCCTGTCGCTTGGCAGGTGAATCACGCAGCAAAATGGACAGTAGCACCTGTTCTGAGGTCCTCACACTGCTGTCCACCCTGACAGAGCACAAAGCACTGCTGTTAGCAGGATAGGGAAGGAGACAAAAGGAAAGGACAGGATCAGAGAAATGTGTAAAACGAAGGAGGGGAAGAGTAGGCTGGAGAAGAAGGTAGCAGGTCACAAAAACACTGTAAAATTGTTACTAATAATGGTAATTGTTAGGCAGTTTACTCAAAGACTACGAGCAGCTTACTCAAGGACTATGATATGCACTTTATATGTATCATCTCATTTAATCCTCATATAAACTTAATGAGATAAGGTACACATATTATCATGTATGTATTGTATTTATGGGGCTAATGGAGAAACCATCTCACTTTAAATAATGCTTTGCAGTATTTGCTAATAATTTCATCTGAAGTAGTCTTATTTCCCAAACAAAATCTTAAATTATTAATTTAATCATTAAACCATAATTTCATTCAGGACATCTAGCACATAGATAAATAAATCCCAGCTGAATGATAAACTTGGATGGAGGGCTTGAGTTTTATCAGATTAAAGACTGGATTGGTGGTCATTAGGCTTCTATGTTAACTGGCTTGTTCCAACCACCTGACCATCTTGGCTAAATCCATTGAGCAATATGGTCCTGACTTCTTCATCTGCCATCAGATTCCTTCTATTTTAACATTCTTTGATTCTAATTTTGATTTGCTATAAGACTATGAAGTCCTTAAAGGAAAGGATTTGATCACATTCATCTTTGTGCTCCTGGCACCTTCTTAATGCCTAGCATTGAGACAAACTGAGAAATTTTATGTCAAATGAACGTATACAAAAGACCTGGAACATCTTTAAGCATGAGCAAGTATAGTATAATGGAGAATCTACCTACTTTCCAAGCAAGACAAAGATAAGAGACATTCAGGGCATTTCTTTCTTTACTGCTTTCTTCGTTATTCAAAATTAGTTTAGCATATGAATTTATTTTCACTCTCTCTCTCTCTCTCTCTCTCTCTCAAGAAAGGGAATATGAGGCATTTTGTAGCACTGGGATTGGAGGCTCCAGTTCTCTTCCTTTCCCACCCTTCATACCACTAATACTGGAGTGAAACAATCAATAACCAGCAGCATACCAGAGTTCTCTTCAGCCACCAACGATACTTTAAACTATGATATTTTCTAGCTGCTTTGTCCTACATGCAAAAAGTTTACAGGTTTTTGTTTGAGCATGAATGTTTATTCCTTATACCTTCTTATTCTGATAATTCTATTAAATAGAGACTTCCCATCCCACCTGCTGTGGACTAAATTGTGCCCCACCCCATCCATATATTGAAGCCCTAGTACTCAATGTGATTGTATGTGGAGATGTGGAGATAGGGCTTTTAGGAGATAATTATGATTGAATGAGATCATAAGAGCAAGGTCCTAATCTGATAGGATTGGTAGCCTTATAAGAAGAGGAAGAGAGATCTCTCTCTGCCATGTGAGGACACATAAGAAGGTGACCATCTGCAAGCCAGGAAGAGAAATCTTAGCAGAAATCAAACCTTGCCAGAACCTTTATCTCGGACTGCCCATCCTTCTGAATTGTGAGGAAATATATTTCTGTTGTTTAAGCCCTCCAGGCTATGATATTTTGTTATGGCAGCTCAAGCAGACTAACATACCATGATGGCTGTATATAGTGATGTTCAATGAGGACTGGTCAGGGTATCAGTGCCAGAGAGAAAAATGTCACTAGTTGTCCATTCCTTTTTATGTAAAACATGCAAATTCTAATAAATACACGGTGTTTGCAGGGTCAACATCATCTGTTCTAGTGAGCTAGGAGGGGTTATTAAAATTGCTAATATAAGAAAAGGGGGGCAGATGTAAAGGGTAAAGGGAAGGAATGAACTGGGGAGGATCGCTGTGCTACTTGCCCTCATATTCTGTGGTCTAACCAACAGAGCAAGAGGAGTGAATGCTAACTATTCAATACCCAGCAAAACTCACAAAATAAGAAAATTAAAAAAAAAACTCACCAAATACTATTCTTCCCTTCCACACCTACTTGTAACTCTAGGTCACTCTGATTTATAAACAATTGATTTGCTTTCCATACCATTCACTCCACAGTTCCTCAGTATTGACTGTGGGAGAAAGGTTTTGCTGTGAGGAGGGCTTCTGACTTTTCATCAGAGTTTGCAGCAGGTAGGAGTCAGTGTCCATGGTGTTCACTCCCAAAGCAGTATCATACTATGTCATTTAACATGAGAAATTGGGATGATTCCCTAGCACAAAAAGGGTGAAAACTAATGTGCTGTGGGAGAGGAAAATGTTTGTTGGAGTTAGGAGAGTTTGAGGGGCTTGGTGCTTGGGAAGGCATAAGAGAATAAGAAAAATATTTTTTTCTTCTCTGAACACCATTTTGGCCGAAGGCTTACTTTCCTTTAATTGTGTCTAAGCTCTTTGGATAGGTTCTTTGTCACCTTTATTGACTCTTTCAAATATTCTATGAATCCTCTTGTTGGCCCACCCAAGGGCAACCATATGGAGTGAAAGACTACTGACTAGAGTTCAGATTTGACTAGTTGGGTGACCTTGAGCAAATAGCTGGATCTCCATAATGGTTAGTGTTCTCATATATTAAAAAATGGTCTTAACCATCCTTGAATATTTTTTGATCCCATTAAAAATCTGCATGTACAATATCTGGTCCATTGTAAAACACTTAATATTTCCTTCTTCCCTCCCTCCCATTCATTTTAGTACTCTGCATAGTTCCAGAAAGAATGCAAAACAACTTTTGTTAACTTCTTTACTCATGATTTCTCTTACTCTACTTCTTTCTTGGGCTTTCAAATGGACTTGCCCTCTCAGTCTGGTGTTGTAAAATGTATAGCTCTTCCCTGGTTAGAGAAGAAAAACTTACTGAGGAGGACATCTTAACAAGAGAAAACTGTCAATGTGCTGATTTTGAGGGAATTCTAGGTTTTTGTTTCCTTTTTAATAAATGAACCTTAGATTATCCTTATAGAAAATTTCCCCCATTCCCCACATTTCCCATACCTCCCATCTCTCGAAACATACCATAATACGGTTTTTACAAGAGAATGATTCTCTGTTTGGTGAATGTCATCAAGGCACATTACTCCTCATTTGAAGTAAAGTAGTACATGCTGAATGACTCAAGGTGCTCATTTCCCAGCTGGTGAATGTATCATATCATCTCTGTAGCTTTATTCAGGTCTTGGTCTTGGTAAAAAAAAAAAAGGGAGAGGAAGAGCTTCATGCAGTGTTACATTCAATTCATAACTGGAAAGAAACTTCCTATCATAAATACTAACATTAATGCATATTTATTGAGTTCTTCCTATGGGCCAGTCACTATTCTAAGGTTTTTACATGTTCTAATTCATCTAATCCTCACTATTATCCTATGAGATAAATTGTATCCACATTTTTACAGGTGAGGCACAGACAGGTCAATTAATGTGCCCAGAGACACACAATTATCATGTTCTAGAGCCAGGATTTGAATCCCGGCAACCTGGATACAAGCCCACGTCCTTAACCACAGTGTTGCATTATTCTTCATATTTCCTGATGAGGAAACTGAGTGTCCAGGAAACATGAGGTCTGGGAAATTTCTCACCTAGTGCCAGTTGTTGGCAGCCAGTCTTTTGGGATTTGAACTCAGATCTTTCTAATGCCAGTTTATTTCTTCTGGCAGGAGCCTTAGTGATTTCCACACACTGCTGAGATGCATGTCCATACACTTATTTCCCATAATCAAATCTCAAAGAATTTCAAGTACTACCCTTGTTGTCTGAGATAAACAGCAGTTGATAGGTTCCTTCCATTTCACCCAAAGCAGTATTGGTTGTATTCACATTATTAGATTGTGGTATTAATAACCTGTAATGATATTTTCAGTAAATGATTGATCCAGATCAACCATGACTTCTAAGCCCTGCTTTTATTTTATTTTATTTTTAAAATCTAACAGAATGGAATTTGGTAAACAATTCCACACCAGTAGTTGCATTAATTGCTACTTTGGATGTTCCTGCTGTGAATTAAATGGAGCCACTGTGGATCTATTTCTTAGATATAACCATCTTTATCTCTGCTCTAGGATGCACAGTTTTGAGATTTTTAGAAGCAAATATCTTCACTAATCTGTTTCTATTTTCCATTTTATTCCATAAGTAACCTTTTTCATTGTTATCATCAGTTTTAATGTTCTCAGATATAATTTGCGAAGGGTATGGGATGTTATAGGACATTTTTGCCTCTTGCTCTTAGCATATAACATTCTATTAACTCCCCAAGTATAACATTTCGAATATCATGTTTAATTCAAATATAATCCATTATTTTATTAAAGTTTTTTTTCCCTTGCATACTTTACAATTTGCAAGAGCTTTATGGAAATGGTTTATGTGATACACAAATAAGATTTCTTTTAGTATCAGTCATTTCTTCAGTATTCTATGAACAACAGGATGAAATGTAGGATAATGAAATCGTGCTTGTTGACAGTTATAAACTACACTATGCCTTTTACAAAACAATTTTAAATACATTTTAGATTAATTTATGTTTTTTTTTCCTTTTTTGTCTTCTAATTTCTTACAATTTACCTATTTGGTTGTCCTGAATTGTTTCAAAGTCGTATTTTTTCCATGTTTCCTTGTTGACTACAGGCTGGCCCCAGGAAAATAAAATTCAAGTAAATAAGTTATCTGTGGCCTTTTAAGTCAATTAACAGTTCAGCAAACACTTATTTGACCCTTGGTATAGAACAAAGACTTACTTGCACACAACTAAATAATACTGTACTAAGATTTATTAAGATGCATACATGATCAAACCTTGGCCCCTGTGCTAGGGAAGTTCAGGTATACTTTAGGAAAAAAAGAAACATATACATACAATTAAAGTAAACTCTTAGCTGTGCTTTACTAGTATAAATAACACTAATTTCTTCTGCTTTGCTAGACTTTCTGGTTTTTTTCCTTGTGTTTTTTTGGTTTTGTTTTGTTTTTCTTTCCTGAATCTTAGCACTCTAGACCTGTGGAATCATAACTGCTTGCAACCCACCTGGTATATCTCTCATTCACAGAGCCCTCCTCTCCAAGATTAGACTATGATGTAATTATGTTCTTATGTGCATGTGGATATACATAGAGTCCTTCTAGAAGAAATGCCTTAAATTAAAGAAACTCTTATTTTAGTACTTCTATTACTATATATTGAGATAGAAGAGTAGAATATTTAAACATATAATTTCTGAATCCAGACTTTCTGGGTTCAAATCCCAGCACTGCCACTTACTAGCTGTGGTACTTTGAGCAAGTTATAGCTTTGTGTGCTTCAGTTTCCTCATCTATAAAGTGAGAATAATAGTACCTTTTTTCACAGGGTTGTTATGAGGACCAAGAGAGAAAATATCTGTGACATAACAGGAGTTATCTAAGTGCTTTTAATAAACACAGTGGGACAGGCTATTTAAAGGAAAGAGATTTGGGGACGAGTGCTGTTCAGTGGAAACTCTCAAACGAGTGGCTAATTCTTTCATCTCTTACTCTGACTCTGATTTTGACTTATAGTAGGACTACCTGGAACTGCTTCATAATCATGTGCTCTACAACATCAGCTTAGATGAGCAAGCAAAACTCTGCCTCAATACAACAATCCTGAGCTTTTCTGAGCAGTGCTTTTGGAAGGTGACTCTTGTCTGCAGCCCTGATTTAAGCAGTTGATTTCACCAGATATGCTAGGATTACTGCCATTAGGTTGTTGAGTCATTAGTTTGAAAAGCACAAGAGTGTCTGCCTTGATATCTACCCAAGGGAACATCCTCTGAGGACATAGGGCAAGGGCCTCTAATTAGTATAATGAACTTCTGTCTTCCCAAAGCACCAGCTTTGCTTTTGGAAAGGCATCAATATCCATCATTACTATTTGTTGCTAAGCGCTATGGATAATTCCAAGTGTTTCTGTGTTCTTAGGGACTGTTCAATGGATATGAGAACATTCAGATACCAGAAGGCTTACTTTTTGCATTTCTAATTAACATTCTACATTCTACCTTGTGTATTGTCTCTTTTTCCATATTCTACCTATTTTAATTTATACCATTTCATCACTGGTTAAGTAAACAGCATGTCTTTATGAAATAGAACTATTTCTTTAAAGAAACTAGATATTGTCTTCGAGTAAGTGGCAAAAAAATCTCAACAATCTATAAATGTATTAATTTGATAGATGCCTTACAATATTCTAAGAAGCCGAGATGATGATGAACATGGCCTATTCAGCACTCAAGGATTACATCATTTAGTGGATAAAGAAAATAACCAAGCTTGAATATAGTTTATTTTTATTGTGATTAAATACACATAACATAAAATTTACCATTTTGCCACTGTTAAGTTTACAATCAGTGGCATTAAGTACACTTACAATGTTGTGCAACCATCACCACTATCCATTTCCAGAACTTTTCATCATCCCAAACAGAAACTCTATACCCATCTGAGTATAGTCTTAATGTAAAAACTTTCAGAATTTCCACATTTGACCTCCTTAATAAATCTACTGATCAATTTACAATAGTTCCATCTACCTGTTAAAGCTCTTCTAAGAATGCTTCAGAAATGCTTACAAATGCCTGAACTTCCATCATTTCTTTGCTAAGATTTTATAATATACAAAGTAATGATGTTAAGCATTTTGTTGCAAGTAATGCAATTTCACTTTAGCTAAGTACCTTTAGCTTTGTTAAGATTAGTAATTAAATATTTATTTGTATAGTAAATTAGCTATGCCACGTGATCACTGGAAAGTGGGTACTCCATTTACTGCAGCATAAATGTTTTACAAGGTAAAGTAATGTAACTAGTAAATTAATAATGACAATTTAGGTTTCAACTAATTAAACTCTTCCTTAGCATTATTAATTTGAGGGTCTGAAGTAAAACAGCTTTGACAATGATGATAACTGTTGCGATGGCTTAGCTGCACAAAGCAAGGGTAAAATTGTGAAAATAGAATATGTGTAACTAGTCATAAAAAGTCAGTTTCCAACTGTTTTCTTTATGAATTTAGATTGGCAAGTCTAACCCAGGATTAAATATGCATTGAGAGAGACCTGTGGTCAACCTTATTCAGTCAAAACATGTTTAATGAGAATGGACACAATTGTGATAGCAGTCAATCAAATACATTTTAAAGAACATCGTGAACATGCCCAGACTAAGTTAGGCCTTTGAAACAGCATAATCTAACACAAAGAACCCAGTTCACAATCACAGATTATTGTAGCTAGAAGCTTTTATGCTAATATCAAATAATAATAATAACTGATTATTATGGGTAAAATATAACAGATAACGCAATTGAGGACCAGAAATATTTATCTTCATATATTCAATATTTGGCTTTATAAAGTTAGTTCAATCATAACCTAGACTTCTATTTTACTTCACATAAAGAGAACTACTTGTAAAAAAATTGTGAAAACATGTTAAAGAAGATATGATCATGTACAGTCACTCAATCTTTAGATTATTTGGGAAAACATTGTAGTTTGGTTGAGGAAGCTTCAGCTTTAGAGTCCAAAAGACCTACATTTGAATCAGCTTTGCTTTTTACGAGCTGGGGAAGTTATTTACCTTCTCTGAGGCTTAGTTTTTACATCTGTAAAATAGGAATAAAGTAGTAAATCACCTACACGGCTGTGCTGTAGACAGTAGGTGTTGCAAAGTCAATTCATTTATTCACTCAGAGAAACAGTAATTGGAATTTCTAACATATGCCTAATATATTCCCAATTAGGATATAAACATAAAAATAAAATGGACAACACCTACCCAAGTATCCTCCCCAACTTCTCTAAAGAGTTCAGTATAGTGAGGGAGAGAGCTATGTAAGTAGCTACCATATAGCATGCTCATCCAAATTTATTTATCAAAGTTGTGCAATAATAGAAGTACGTAGACTCAGCTCAATTTAGAGGCATGAAGAGAGAAGTGGAGAGGAAAGGATGGAGCTAGAGGAGGTCTCAGAGTAGGGATGATGCTTGGAAAGAGTCTAACAGAATGAGAAGGAGTTTGCCAACAGTGATGGACGTCATTTTGAGCAGAGATAACAGCTTCAAAAAAAGCACAGAATCCTCAAAGAGCATGGCCTTTTCATGGAATAGCAGTGGGCTCATCATGGCCTGCCATAGAGTGTGCAATGGAGTGGCAAGGAGTAACTTTGGAAAGGTTGGACAGGGCCAGATGGTGAAAGGCTTGATTTGCCCTGTAAGAAGTTTGAATTTTATTTGATGAGGGATGGAGAACCAATGTCACTGAAGGGTTTTAAGGAGGAAGAGAGGGAGCAGGAGCAGGGAATGGAGAGGGAAAGGAAGTTTGACATGACCAGATTCAGATTTTAGGACAACCGTTCTGGTGCCTGTATGAAGAATATATTAGTAACGAGCAAGAGCAGAGGCAAGAAGACACTGCAGGAGACTTCTACAGTATTTTCAAACTTTAGTGTGTATCAAAATCACCTGGAAGTCTTGCTTTAAAACAGATTGCTTAGCTCTACTCTCAGAGCTTTGGATTTAGTAGGTCTGGAATGAAAAACATGGATTTGCATTCTTAACAAATTTCCAGGAGCTGCTGCTTCTGCTGCCTCTGGACCCCATTTTGAGAATCAATACTATTAAAATAAGGGGCTGACCTGGACTTGTACTGAGGCGGTGAATGAAATCCTATTGTAAGAACCTCACTTATTACAAGCATTTTTGCCTGCTGAGATTTTGCTTGGATAATATCTCTACGCCTGAGGCATTTGATAACGGTGGAGGCTATTAGGTAAAATAAAGTGCACCAGCTTTAAATAAAGTTTCCTGCCAGGGTCAGAATGGGTCAAAGTGAGCTGTGACCCTCAATGAATGTAAACATGGAAAGGGCTGTGGGAATTTCCTTATTCAAATTCCTTTGGCGCCATGGAGGTGGTTGTTAAAAGAAGTCAGTTCCCTTTGGAGAGAAGGAAGAGACTTTTCCTCAGTCACAGGGCTGGTTGTCTGCTGCAGAAGAATCTTGCTCTCTCATCTGTCCATATTCCCTGGCTTTCAGCTACATTATGGTTTAAGGGAAACCAATCCGACTCACTTTTTAGTTGTTTCACAGTTTCAATTTTTTGTTTTTTAAGTAAGGATATACTTTACTAAGAAGTTTTACGTGATCATTTTCATTTGGTTTTTCTCCTGTTTTTGTTTATTTGGTGTATGTGTTAGTTTTTAGGCTGAACATGATCTCTCTTATTACCTTTCATTGTAACCGAGATTTCTTTTTCTTGTAGTCTCATTGTTGTTCTAGTGAAATGGGCTTTATCCGCTGAGTGTAGGAAAAAGGTTTTAATTGACATAATTAACTCTGAGGTGGTTACCTCGAATTTAAAAAAGGCAGTTGATTCTTCCAGAATGTGAAGGTATTGCCTGATAGAGCCAAGCAAGCTGTGTGTAATAATGAAGGTGGTTCGGAAGGAATTTTGTACTCTTAATTAGGAATGAGATGAGGTAGCCTTCTGTCTGCAGGAGGCTCAGGGCACAAGCCTGTAATTGCAAGGAGTATGATGGGATTACTTCACGTGTGAGATGTTGCTGTCACTAAAGGGGCCAGATAACCTTTCCTATAAATCCGAGCTCCTGTGTGGTGGGCGTTGTTGTAATGGGATGTTCAAGGGGTGAAATGATTGTATAATTTGGCGGATTTTTTTCTCCTTATTTCTCTGTCTCTGTGTGTGTCCACAGTGCAGAAGAAGGTCATAAAAATATTTGTGTCTCTCAAATATTGTGCTTCTAATGGAAGGATTTTTGAGGGTTGTCTTGTATATGAGACAATATGTTCCGGATGCTCTAAATGATGTCCGGAATAAATATATTGCACTTCTGTAAGCAGTTGGTGTGATTACCTAATATTGTAGCTCATAAATGTGTACCACAATAAAATATTATTGCATTAGTCAGTGTAAATTTCTCCCAGGTATAAGGATAGATATTGAACAGATATTATTAAATGCAATGAGTGTTTGGAAAGCATATATAGAACTTTGAAAGCATTTTAATTTCAAAGTAAGAGATTTGAGTTAATTAAGCACCAGGGACTTTATATGAGCCACTAAATTAAGTAATCTCTCTCTCTCCTGCCCTCTCTCTCTCTGCCCCGCTCCCTCTCCTTTTCTCTCTCTCTGTTTCTTTCTCTTTCTCTCTCTCTCTCTGACTCTGTATCCCTGCCCCTTTCCTCTCCTTTTGCTTTTTTTAATCATTCATTCACAAAACCTTGAGTTTGTGTTTACCAAGTAATATGTAAAGCGCATTGTCTTAAGAAACAGTTATGTGAAATTTGGACCTAGAGTTTGACCCTTAACACATTAATGGATAAAAATGAATTTATATTATATGTAAACTGAGGGTATAAATCAAGGTTAAGTAATACCCTATGTGTATAAGTGAGGTGAGGGCTAGGAAAATAGGAAGTCTATCCCTAGACAATACAGGATAAAAAAGAAATTCAATTCTGTGAGTTTCATCTAGGAAGTCCTCCTGGAGAAGGTAGAATTCTAATGCTGTTTAAAAGCCTAAAAGATAATATATTGACAAATAAAGAGGCAAAAGCATGTCATGGCCTTATTAATTCTGGCACTGTTTCTGAAGAAAGCATAGGGAGCTGGAGCGAAATGAAGAAGGAGAGGTTGTGAGGCTGTATCCTAAAGAAGACCTAAAATGGCAATGTGTGTAGAGAAGCTGGGGATAGATGGGGTTGGGGTGTGTTTATGGCACCATAGGAAATAGCTTTAGACTTAAAGAAAGTATTACAAAGGCTGGAATTCCAAACTCATCTGGAAGGCAAGTTAATGATTGCCCCGGAGAGGGAGGGAATGCTGATAATGAACTATCTGTGGTAAAGAAAAGGCTGTGGTAGTTTAGGGAACAGATAGGGAACAGATATTTTTAGTAAAAATAAAAAAGGCAAGGACAGTAGCATGTATTGAGCATTTGCTATGTACCAGCCATGTTGCTAGATACTATGTTTTGTCTTATTTCCTCCTCACATTAATTCTGTGAGGCAGATATATTTGTCTCTATTTTATAAGTGAGAAAACTGAGGTTCAGATGAAATAACTCTATCAGGATCACACAGTCAGTAAGTGAGAATTAACAAGTCCAACCAAAGTATTTACCATTGGAAAGTTTAAATTCATCATTTTGAACAAAACTACACCATATCCTTCATTCACACATTCTTTCGGTAACTAATGCACAAGGCACTGTGTCACTGTGTTTACGTTCTTGCTTTTCACCTACTACCTATCTAATCTTGGAAGAGCCACTTTTCTGTGACTATTTTCTGAACTGTTAAATAAGCTTTTGTGAGGATTAAATGTTGTCATATTTGCAAAGATGACACACAGAGGCCACTTAATCAGTGTTGGTTGAATCCAAATTTACATTTCAACAATAACCAGGCAATTACAAGGTATTCTTATCTATTCCCCAAGGAAACACAAGAATCAAAATTTGGCATCATTTTACTTGTTTCTTTCAGTTGTTTCTGTTTATGTGAATAGTATAATGATGATGAAATTGATGATAAGAATAATGTTAGTAAAATACCAGCAACCTTTTATTAAGCATATACTGTGTGCCAGGACTTGGGTTATGATAATATTTTATATTATTTTATTTAATCCTCAGCAAAAGTGCATGAGTTAGAGCTATCCCTATATATATTTTATGAACGCGGAAATTCAGGCTTCAAAGGGTTAAGTGACTTTGCTAAGATTGCACAGCTAATACTGGTGGACCAGGAGCTTAAATCCCAAGATGTCTTACATGCTCTTATTCATAACAATACTGCTTTCCTTTTTAACAAAATATGTTTTTTGAGTCAGAGTTGTTAGTAATCCAGGCCACCCTTAGTCCCTGTTAGTCTAAATTAGCAAACATTCACGCCAATTCATGCTCTTTGCAGTTGGTTACTGCTCTTAATGCCTTTACTTAAAGGAGACAGTTTCATTCTCTTCCTTAAGTGGAAAAATATAAGGTTTTGCTACTTATCCACAGATGTCCCACAGCACACATCTGCTGAAGCACTGATTTGCTTCGACAGAAAATGTGAGATTCAATTTCTTCTTGGTTGGGGAATATATATATATATTTAACAGCACTGAATGTTAGTTTTTCTCTCTCCCTCTCTCACTTGCTAGCTACCTAGGAGTAGTGATCACAGGGCTGATTTTCTACATGTATCCTAGAGACACTAAAATAGAACAAAGAAGACTGAAATGAGATCAAGAAAGAAGGGATATTGGTGTCAAGGCTGGGGCATAAAGGGGAGAAGGGAGTTGTGTGAACCGTTTGATGTTTTAGGTTCCACACATTTAGAACTTGAGATTCACAGTAGAAAGGGGAAAAAGTAGAAAGGGGTCAATTATGAGTTTGCAGAAAACTATAATAGGGATTAAAATTATTAGAGAATGAGGAGGGAAACATAACAATAATAACAGCTAACGCTGATTGATAGCTTATGATGTTCTGTGCCTTGAGCAAAACATTCAACATGTTATTAACTCATTTGATCCCCTCAACACATGTATTAAGTAGGTACTATGATTACTGCTTTAGGGGTCAGAAACTGAATTTTTAGAGCAGTGAAATAACCTGAAAGAGGTTACGCAACTTGTAGAGATAGAATGAAACCCATTTGTGTTTGGCCCTAGTGTTTTGCCTGCTGACTATCACCTTGACCATCAGAAAGAGTGACTCTAACCCGAAGGTCTTGAAGCAGCCCCTGTACCTCCCTGGTTCTGGCTGTACCTGCTCCAAATCTCCACCTTGAGATCATGATTCTAATCTGTGACAACATGCATTTGTTGGTAACGAAGGAACTTGGCCTTTGGAATTTGGCAGTCGTTTCATCTAGCTGTGTGATCATCTTCAGCAAGACACTTTACTAATGCTTATTATCTTTATAAAATGAAGAAGATTATATAAGATTGAAGATTATATGAAGATTATATAATCTTCAAATAATATGGAGATTATATAAGAGTAATACAAAACATTTCCGTAGTGCCATGTACTTGATTAGTGTTCATAACAGTGTATAAAGTATAATACTATTAATAATATCCTGTTTTTAGCCCAGTGCCTGGTTCTAAGAAGGTGCTTAAAAATTGATATCTATAGATTTACATCCTTATCAGCCTCTGACGCTGGGAAAATTAACAGGCATATGCAATGACATTCATAGTTCTACCCAAAGAGACAGGTCATCTGTCCTTACTCATAATGATTGCTTTTCTGAGATGAGTTCTAGTATGTGACCAAGCTACAGTAAAGCTTCTTAGAATAACATCTTCATTAAATAAAAGTTGAATGCCTTTAGGGGGATAGTAGTGCACATTGTATAATTCTCTACTTTGCATATTGAAATTCAGCCACCAGATCTTACAAAATGAATTCAGAGGCATCTTAAAGTGGAGGATGACCTTCACATTTTCATAAAATAAATGATTAATGTGGGGACCATTAATTCCACCCATACTCTATTCCTCAAATAGCTTTATCTATCATCAAAAAGGCTTCTCACTTTCAAGGATAAATGATACATATTTTTAATACAATTATGAACAATCAGGTATGTAATTTGTATTTGTTATACATAATAAAATACATAATTAAACATCGCTTCATAATTAATCAAGGCATTAAAACTCAGAAGTGGCAAGAAACTACTCTGCAGCAGCATCCTGACTCTAGGAGATTATTTATAAATAGTCTCATAATCTTAGGACTGTTTTTATTCCTATTTCGTTTTCTCCAAGTGTCATCGGATAGGTCAGTCTTGATAATATACTGCTTTTGGATATGCGCTCTGAGCAGAGTGATCAAAGGCTACTCACCTAAGCTGTTCAGATAAAATCTAAGGAGCCAAAAGTTTAGCCCACATATAATGCTGACCCATTTTAAAATAAAGTAGAATAGATTTTACCTCAGATCTCGATAAGTTAGTCCAAGTTTGTGCCTCAGACAATTCGTGCATCAAAACCTGATAGTAGATAAAATAAGGAATAAGCCATTTCTTTAATGGCTGTTTAGCAATGATAAAAATAGAAAGTTCAGGTTCACCTGCCTGCTTTGTAGCTCTTGTCGGGCTTTACTGAATACTTTATTAATAATGATGATTACAATAAAATAATAAGAGTCAACATTTGCCAGATTCTATGTGAAGCACAGTAGAAATACGAACTTATTTAATCTTCACCAAAGTCATGTAAACTTAGTGTTATCTTTGTATTACAGATGAGGAAACTGAGGCACAGAGAAGTTAGATGATCTATCATGTATGTCATAGCATGATCTGTCTTATAAGTTTAAAAAAAAAGGAAAAACTAAAGACCAGAATAGGAATTTCAGGTGATTGTTTTCTGTGTATGTAAGAGTTGGGTGTTCTCTTGCAACTAGCTGGGGGTTGCTTTTGAAGTTAGTGTTGATGCCATGATAAAGAGGACTCATATATAATAGGTGTTCTATCCTGTTGAACAAAATTGAAGATTTCCAGCACGTTCTCAGCTAATTTCCTCCTGGAGGAGTCAGAATGTCTGAGTTGATGATTATACTGAAAGGGGAAAAAAAAAAAAACTTCTGCATTACCATACCTGTCAGAGCGAAAGATGGATAAGTGCAAAGGAAAGGTCCACTGAGCTGCCCTCATGAGAGATAATCATATTCTGTATTTTCAAGTAATGCCAGCAGGTATTGATTGAGTGTGTTCTGAAAACCTGTGACTGAACCCTGCAGGGAGTTTACTAAGTGTAGAGTCTTCTCAGACTACACAGACAGTCTGAGAACAGTGGTGTGGACTTGACCATGTTCTGTCCCATATTTCTATGAATGCTTCATCTGCCTTGGGAGCGAGTGTAATATAGGGCAGATTACATTTCTGGATCTCTTTGGTGCCTATCCTTGTGCTACCACCAAACTGCTTTGCCATTTTGTTTTAACCCCATTTGGCTGTCTATAATTTTTCAAATATAACATATAGTCTTAAAACTCTTCTGCCTTTGTTTGTGCCTCTTTTTTACCACTTTCCCTCCAGCTCCAGCCCAGGAGGCTCTTAACCATTTCTTGAGACCTATGTCAAGTATCACAATAGACCTAGTAGTTCATTTATATTGTATTCTCTGCTGTGATCTTTTTGTATCTTCAGATTCAGGTGGAGACATGATGGTTGCAGGTAAGAAGAGACAGAGGTATAGGCCAGGTATGGAGGGGCCTGCATGGAAGAGTAGATCCAGAACTGAGACATCTGAGAGCAGGAAGTAGATCCAGTTACTGAGGCAGTGACCTCTGTGCCTGATAAGGTCATTCATTCATCATGATTCAATGTCAGGTGCTGTTAGTGGAGATTGAAAGACTCATTTCTAGTCTTCAAGGCACCTAGACCAGAAGGAATCTTAGAGGAGTGCAAGTACCAGGAAATTGTCATCATGGGAGGGCTCCTGTGGACTCCACATGTTGAGCTGTGCTTCTGGAACAGGACACTAGTCCTCAGAAAGAGACCACTAAAGTAAGCCAACAAAAAGCCTTGCCTTGGGAACTGGAGTATAGGAGAAAGAATGAGGGAAAACTAAAACTTAAAATCCATCCACCTTTTATTTATTTCTTCCACACTAATCTAAGAGTGAATAAGTCAAAAAGCATGACAGACATTGTTTTTTTTCTCATTGTAATGAATCAAATCAGTGTATGGCTAGCAAATATGTGGTCCACTGATTTCAATTTTACTTGTCATAAATGTTGCTATCCATTTTTGGTAGATTTCTAGCTCTAGTAATCATAAATAAGAAGGCATCCGCCTACCTTGATATTTTCTGAAAAGATAATGTATGTCCCCAGAGCCTGCAAATTTGTATTCATAAACATCAGCTTGTAAGGAGATGTTATGTCAAGAACACCGAAAATGTGATAAATATTAATTTCTAGACTGGTATTTTGTCAAGGATTTTTAGAATCAGCATTTCATGTTTTTGTTTTTGCCCTTGGAGTCTTCTAAATGATAGAAATAAAAATCGGTGGTCTTGAACAGGGTCTTGTTTTCATGTTTTGAGATCTGCCAATATTTTATTTTTCTACATAGTGCAATGCTACCCTTGATTATTAAAGAGCTGTGTTTTCTGCATTTTCACTGCATTTTCATAAGTGTTTGGAGCCAACAGTGTGTGTTTTTACTTGATTTTTATTTTTGTAAATCAGTAATCACTGTTTTTTAAGCACAAAGACACAAGAAAATGGCATTCTGTATGTAAAATAACAGGCAACAATATTCTAAGAACTTTAATATGCTATCCATAAACTCTTAGAAGAAAAAAATCTTTAAAGTGTTAGTGTTTAAAAGAAATGCTTGTTCACATAGTAGAGTCACTGATTGGTGTTTTCTCTCTTGTTTGGACTGAGCTGCTAAAGGATTCGTCTAAATTGACTGTTGACTTTTCTGTCACGAGGCTCTAGTCTGTGGTTAAAACCCCTTCTTTTGGTGTGCAGGTATTTAAAAATGGAACTTGAAATGTTTATAAGGTGTGGTGATTGAAGCCAGCAGCTCCATGGTGTAAGCCCTGGGTTTGGATCCTCCATCACTCCTAACCAGCTGTGCAACTTGGGTTAAGTCGCTTAACCTTTCTGAGCATCAAATTCTCCATCTGTGAGATAGAGATAACAATACCTATACCACAGGTTTGCCGCGAGCATTAACAGAAGCAATATGTGAAAGTGCTCAGCCGTCAGGGCTCAGAACATGATGAACTCTTCTTGCTTGCAAGGTTCTAGTTCAGCCTTTGCCACTCATGTACTGGTTGATTTTTCTGGTCCCAGTTTTCTGTTCTGTAAAAAGATCCCATGACATTAAATAGTTTCTCAAGACACTACAAGTTTTATAAAGTCACAATTCTAATTCTCTTGTCAAGAAAGGAAAAACTGGAAGCTGCTATGCGGTTTGTGTTCTGTCTTCGCCTCCGGACTTCCTGGAGAGCGGAGGGAGAGAGAGTGGCACATCTACAATGTGCAAGAGGTCCATTTTCAGAGAAATAGGAAAAAATATGATTGCACTAAAAGCAAATTCAATATGTTTATCTTGAACGATTCAGAAAGCAATTTGGGACACAGTTACAATGCTGGCACTGATAAGGAAATGGAAAGAGACTTGGGTTGGAATCCTTACTAAGTGATTCTTACTCCTTCCTCACTAAGCGGCATTGGAGAAGCAATCAGTTTGTGTAAGCCTTATTTTTCTTATCTTTAAAATGGAACAAAATTTGATAATTTGTTATAAAGATTAAATGTAGTGCATGTAGAAAATAGAATATGTAATGCATAAAACACATTGTATGTACTTTAAAAATGATATTTTTCTTTTCCATCAGCCTGTTCACTTCCCTATAACTAGCTTTCTTAATTTCTCTGCCAGCAATCCCACCCTTCCTTGATAGGAAGGCTTCAACCAGGGAGCCACAGGAAAGGTTGGGGTTGATCAGAGTGGAGTGATATTGGCAAGAAAAGTCTGTGGAGGAGAGAGAACTACTGGCAGAGAGGGCACTTCTAGGTCCTGCGGTGAATTTGGTTCCTCCTGACTGCCTCCTGGCTCTTTCATTAAGCATGTGCTCTGGTTAGTGCTCTGCTTTACAGAGCAGAATAGAAAAGTACCAAGGGAAGAATCCTGGACGTATGAAAAAGAAAGACTTTTTTTTAGCAGAAGTGCAGGGAATTCAAAATTGCTAGAATATAATGTGCAAGGAAAGGAATAGAAGGGGTTGAGACGAGCAGAAACAGAGGTCAGATCAGGGAAGGCCTTACAAACGGTGAGTCATCGGAGGCTTTTAAACTTCAGAGTGACGTGATCAGATTAGCAGCAAAATCATTCTGGCAGCAGTGTGGAGGATGAACTGAAGGAAGGTGAGACTGTAGATTTAAGATCAACCAGGGCCTTACTTCAGACATCTACTGAGAAGTGACAAGGCCTCTAACTAAGGGGAAAGCTGGCTTGCAAGATATTTTAGACATTGAAGTTGACAGACTTTATGACCGTCTGGATGGAGGAGGTGAAACAGAGCTGGCATCCAGGGTGGCTCTCAGGGTTTCAGCGTGGCCCATTAGGTTAGGGCTACCTCTGGGAAACCAGACGCCCTTGCTTCCAAGACGCTCTCACTAGTCCACCTTGGAGGGAAGAAGTCACTTCTTTTGTAGCAATTCCATTGCATTCGTATTTATACAACACATTGCATGCCTTGAATTATAATTATGTATGCATACAGCCTTCTCCTTCAATTAATTTTAAACTCACCAGAGTGAAGATCTTGTTTAATGCATCCCTAAATCCCCAGTAAGTCCTGATTAGTTGTCTTAAATATGTGACAGTTGTCACTTCACTAGACAGATGTATTTGGCATATGTTCTATGTCTTCTTCCAGCCATGGATTAAATTGTTTTCAAGGGTATTGGTCTCAGAAATGTCTCCTGTGGAATGCATCTATGCCCCATTGAATCATTCATTGTTAACCACTTTCTGATTCTTCTCTTAATTGGTTAATTGTTCTGGAACTCTAGACCAGCCTTTAAAAGTTTATTGGCACCCAGTGAAATTCAAAGATATTATTATGTTTGGAATCAATTAAAACTATTATCTTCTCCTGGTTCTTTGCATACTTCTATGTCTCTGAAGGAGATTAATCTAACTGGATCTGTTTGGCTCGAAGAGGTGCTGGTGTAGGTTAGATCCCTGGAAGTTATTCTACGAGCCTTGTTTTACAAAACTGATTTATGAAAAGCAGATGTATAAGGTGACAGAGTATAGTGAAAAGGATATTTCTTGACCATGACACAAGAAACCTGGGCTCTAGCTGTGGTTCTGCCACAGGCTATCTGCACAGCCTTGAGAAAGTCGTTTCTCTTTCTGGCTTCAGTGTCCTCATCTGTTAAATGAGACTCTTAGACTAGAGCTTCCAGTAAAGCCCCGCAGTATCCAAATACTGTTAGATACCTTAGAGTGGACTGGACAAGCCTGGCGATATCCCCAAGACCATCGTTCTCTATGAAAGTGTGCCCAGTCTTATCAGAGCAGGGCAGGGAGCAAACCTGGGTGAGCCTGGTATCTAGAAGTCGAAGGAAAAACAAAACAAATAAAAACAACAGACCTATGTCCAGAGGTTTTTGGGAAGCAGGCCAGTTGAACAGGCAAAGCACAGGACCCAAAGTGTGTGGCCTTGGAGAGCAGGTGGTCATTTCAATAGTCAGATGGCAAGGGGGATGGGCGGGGCTGGCCATAGCAGGCAGGCAGTGAAAAGCAAAGAAGGATCCCAGGAGCATGCAAAGTCAGGATCTTGGAAATTTGTCAGGGATTAGCAGGGTCCTGGCCACCTGCCTGGGTTCATGAGCAGGGCAGAGATTAAAAAGGGAGAAAGGGGAGGGGAGAAACAAGAGCAAGACAGAGTTCCAGGTTTGATGAGCCTGACATATTAGGCAGGTCTCCAAAAGAGAGATTCAGGCAGAAAAGAGCAAGACAGAAGGTGAGTTCTCAGAACTGGGCCACCAGGTGGGGGCTTAGTTGCAGAAGCTGAGTTATAAGAACTGGGACAAAAGGTCAGAGCTAGACTAATAGAAGGAAGGTTAATGCTGAGGCCTCAAGTTTTAGAATTCGAGATACTATAAGGTCTCTTTTAATGCACAGCTTTTAGGAGGCAGTGATTTCCCCAATACGTCACTGCTGTTTCCCACAACTGATTGACAGTCTTCTCCTCTCCCACCCACTTCTTTCTCCTCATTCTCTCTATCCTCATCAGTTTCATTGAGAATTTACTAAGTTCAAAGTATGAAGGAATAAGAAATAGTCTGTGGACGGATAGCTAGAAACAGGAAAGTGTAAAATTACAATACAGTTTGATAAATGCATCAGAGAAGTATGTGCAAGGTACAGAGAGTACTGAGGAGTAAGAATCCAGTCTGTCCAGCGAAAGGGAGGAAGACATCCCAGAGGAAGCGCTCTTTGAACAGAGCCTTGAAGGGCAGGCTATACTTTGCCAGATGGAGAGGTGGGGCATGGGTGGACTAGGCAGAGAAAACTGTGTTTGCGTGTAGTTATGGAGTTAAGCAAGGAATGGACATGTTCATGGAATAAGGGCTTAAGTGTGATGATAGCCAGGAAGGTGTGGGGAATTGTCAAAAATCAATGAAGGAAGTAATCTGGGACTTTTCAGAAAGCAAATGATACTAGAGGTGATTATAGTTAAAGATAACTTCTTGGCAGAAAAGAGGGAAAGCTGTAGTGCAGAGAGGGTGGGAGCAGTGAAACCAAGAGGGAGGCCATTACTCATGGTCTTGGCAAGAGATGACAGGGATGGAACCAAGCCTGTCAATGAAGATGAGCAGAAACATCAGATTGAAGAGGAAGAAGCAAGGAATCCATAAAGCCACAACCAAACTAAGTCAGACGCAATTGCTAAGAGCCAGGGAAAGACAGCTATGAGACAGGGATTAAATCTTTCCTTAAATGTGACTCTCTTAGTGAAGCCTTCTCTGGCTACTTGTTCAATACCACTCTCACCATACTCCCATTCTCCCTCCCAGCTTTTTTTCCCCCTTCCTTAGTACTTCTTAGTATCTATCATACCACTTATTTTATTTAGCTTGTTGACTGTCTGTTTTCTTCCACAAGAATGTAGCTCTCTGAGGGTAAAGTTTTTCCATTTAAGAAAGCTGGTCTTCCCTTTTATCCCTAGCACTTAGAACACTCCCTGGCATAGAAAGTAAATATCGAATGAATGAAATTCAATTCAATATTTACTTCCAGTGCCAGGGAGTAATGCAAGGAAAGACAGTCACAGAATATTAGATATTAAAGGAACGCTACGGACCAGACTAGATGCTTTATTTTACAGAAAATATTAGTGATTTACCCAAGGTCACACACAGAGCATGTCAGACACAGATAATAGGAAGTGAGGGGTCTGTGAATATGTGGAGTCTTGTTTCCAAGGGGCTGTTTGACATGCAGGAAAAGAAATTAGGGTGAAAGTTCTGTGGCCTGGCTGTTGACAAGACATCGCAGCCATGTCATTCCTG
>NW_006494614.1:53653496-53680226 GCF_000325575.1 Pteropus alecto | reverse complement strand
CAACATAAAACAGATAAGTCATTTGTTTTTCTTCTGTAACTCAAACATACTGAAATAATTGTTTCTTTCTTCCAAGGACTATCCTCATCCATTGTCTTTTGCCTGTCCCTATTTGTAAATCCCCCCCCACCTACCCACCCACCCACACACACACGTATTGTTACAAGTATAATGGATCCTCTGAACTTGGGTATCATACATCAGCACTGTATCTTTTCTGTAATATAATGGTGTTTCTGTTTCCTTTGTTCTTTATTCCTCAATAAACATCAATACTCAAGAAAAACCAAGCCATTGTTCTGTAAAATGTGAATGAAAACATTTAGTTATTTTTTTATATCTAGAAATGTTAAAAGGTTCTAAAATGTATGAGAATTTGAAAATTATATAAAAGTTAGATTGCCATTTTATTTCTCATTAATCTGTTCATTTGTCCATTCTTTCCTTATTCATTTATTCTCTTGTTCAACATATTTCCTTAGAGGATTGAGTTGTTGGGAATACAAAACTAAGCAAGGGATTTACTGCCTGGTAAAAGAGATAGAAAATAAGGCAAAAACAAAACTTCGAATCATTCAATAAATATATATCTAATTTGTGTTCTACTTATTTGTATTTTAATGATTAAATAAATATTTACCCAATAGCTACCATATATCCAGGTGCTGTATTAGGCAATGTGGGTCTAATAGGAAATAAGACAATCACAAATCTTTGCTCTTATTGAGACTGCATACTAGTTGAAGAAACAAACATTAAATGATTATGGAATATGCCACAATGGAAAAGTGTAGGAATGCTAACTTGCCTAGGCAATAAGGGAAGCTTCTTCAAGAAGTGATATTTGAGTTGAACTCTGAAGGCTGAATAAAAATGAACAAGGTAAAGATAAGTGGAAATGGGGAAGAGAAGTCGAGGTAGAGGGAACAGCATGTATTGGGGCCCAAGGACAAAAAGGGTGTGTCTCATTAAAAGAAGGCCAGTGCGGATGTGAGCAGCAAGGGAAAAGACTAGAACAGTATACAAAGACCATATCATGTAGAACACTATAAACCACATCAAGGATTTTACTTTTCTTCCCCAGAGCGATGGAAAGTTAATAAAGGTTATTGACAAGAAAGTAATGCTAAAATCTGAAATTTGGAGACTGAATTGGAGTGAGGCAAAAGTAGGTGGAGTGGAAAAAATATAAATATCATGATAGAGATATAGAAATGTTACAATAAAAATTCAGAAGTCTAAGAATACTTTCTGGTAGAATATTGAAGAAGTATTAATGGAAGAGGTGGTTTTGGACCTGGACTTTGAAGAAAGAACAGGATTCAGGCAGGTAGGAGTGGAAGCTGTGAGTTATCAAGGGCATTTTCAACAGAAGGTCAATGTGGAAGGTAAGGGAGGTGTGAAAGCATAAGTGATGTATGGGGAACAGCAAGATGATAATTCTGGCTGGAGCATAAGATAAACATCTGAATTACATGACTGGAAAATAGATTGAAATGTAGAAGTGAGGGGGGAAGGGTTTGGGTATTATGCTATTTGAATTTTATTATGTAAGCAAACGAGAGTCATTCAAAGATTCTGAGCCCACAAGTGCATACTCAAATCTGTTTTCAGGGAGATTAATCACATAGCAAAGTGTAAGAAGGATTGGAAAGAATAGAGGTTGGAGGGAATGAGAACAGTTAGGAGTCTAGCACAAAAGACTTGGCTGCAGACAATCAAAGCTTGCACGAGGGTGGTTGGTGGCAGAGGGAATGGAAATGATGCAAAAGATATTATGGAGATAAAATGAACAGGAGTAGGCAACTGATTAGCTGCCAGAGAACATGGAAGAGATTTAAATACTTGATAGCATTGTCAATACTTCATTTTACTTATTCTTCAGTACAAACTTTTGAGGTAGGTTACAAATTGGGTGCCCTGCAATGCAGACCGATGACCACACGATATCTTGCCCACATGTCACAAATAGCTGTGTCACTACTTGTAGCAGTTTTTGGGTGATGCCCAAATGACTGGGTTTTAAATGTTAACCTATTAACAATTATCTTCATATCCTATTAGCAATTAACTGAACCATCTGTTCTTACTAATAGAGAATATCTTCTGGAAAATGAATTCGAGAAGGATAAAATATTAGATGTATAAAAAAACCCAGACTGAGAAGATTATTTTATAGCACTGCATATTCTGGAGGAAAAAAAAAAAGATAGTTTGGATAAGAAGGAATTTCTCATTTTCTGTTGTATAAAGCTGACACTAAGATACATAAAAAACAAAATGATTTCTATGACTTAATTCTTTATCTTAATACCTTTTTAAGTGAAAGACTAACCATGAAATGATTTGAATGGGAAGACAATGCCACTAGTGGAAAAAGCTCTTGACTTGGTATACAAAAACAAAATTTGAGTTTATCTTTGTTGTTTATTAGTGATATAATCTATGTTTCACTTATTATCTCTCAGCCTTAGATTTCCCATCTTTAAAATGAAGATACTAGTACCTACCTTGCCTACATTATAGAGTTGTAGTGAGGACTGAGTGAGTTGATGCAAATGAGAGTGATAGCAAAATATGTCATTAGTCCTAAAAGATACTTCATTGTAAAAATCGAAACTGTCATTGAACCAGATCTGTGAACTTCTAAATATGTCCTTGGCCAACAGGGGAATGGTGTCATATGGTAATAAAAGTTGGTACATAAAAAGGCTTCATTACAGATTTATGAGTTCTTCATTAGAATTCCAAAATTATTGGTCATGGTATGTGTTATGTCACCAAAATGGTGCTGTGTCTGCATGTGTTAGAGCAATGGCTTTTAAAGAGTGGTCCCTGGACTAGCATAGCAGCATTAGCAAAACTAGGATTTTGTTAAAATGCAAATGACGGGCCTCACGGACGACCTACACAGACTCAGAAACTTGTTGAGTGGTGCTCTAGCATTCTGTGATTTAAAAGTCCCTCCAGGTAATTCCAATATCCACTAAAGTTTGAGAACCACTGTTACATAGAGGAAAGAATCTAGGCTCTGTAGTTAAACCTGGAGTCAAATACTAGCTCAGATCTTTAATCACACAGTGACCTTGAACTTATTCTTTAAAAATAACTGTCCCAGGGTTTCCCCACTGTGGTAGAAGATTAAAAGAGACAATATACATATATTTTACCTCTCCTAAAATACTAGACTACTACTGGCTTGACATAATATTTGTTTACTCTTCCTTTAGTTCCCCCCACCCCCTTTACTCATTTTTGCAAAATTTCTTTGGGTGGAAATAATTTTCAAAGTATTGGTGTTTTGCTTAAGCTTTTAGACCACAAAGAAGAATGGCTATCTGAAATCTCCAATATACTAAGAAAAAATAAGACCAGGGTTTATTTTGGACAAAAATATAATTTTCAAAGTATGTAGGCTACTCCATAGAAAAGTATGACTTCTACTATTAAAATTTATATCAGTGTCTATAACTTAGGAAAGTTCCCTGCTTCACACATCCAAACGTGCAAATAAAAGATAGCTGCTATAATGATGACTTCGAAAGTGTGTCTGTAGCTAAAGTGTAGTACTTAAGTTATTTGGGGTCAACACCCAAAATGAACATGTTGCTAAGCACAAAGTTTTAGGTGCAAGACCAGGTCTGGGTACAGTATACTTTTTTTTTTTTTTTTTTGCTAGAAATGAGACCCGTAGATACTTACATTGAATTCTAATATATTACTAGCACCGAAGAGGTCCTTAATGCAGCCCTTAGACATTGAGGCCAGATGAGATCCATCTATTCGATGACTATTTATAGCATACCTACCATGCATGAGGCACTCTGCTGGGCACTGGGCAAACAGAAGTAAGCAACACACAACAGTTGTCCTCATTGAAGTAACAGCATATGGGAAGAAAGATATTAAGCAAATGATCACTAACATGAGTACATAATTATAAATTGTGATAAGTTCTATGAAAAAAAAGTGTAGGGTGTTTTGAACAGATGTAAAGAGGATCTGTAAGGCTCCACCCTTGAAGAACTTATAGCTTTCTTTAATATGCTTTGCATCTTCTGTGTTCAAAGCTGGTCTGTGTAGATCTTTTAGCTCTTTACTGCTACTCATAGGACAGAATGACGAGAATTTTACCTGCCAAATAACGTTCTTGCCCTTTGGCCTTAGGAAAATTACTTAATCTCACTAGAGTTAAATTTTCTCAACCATAGAATGTAACATAAATACCAACCTGGTAGGGTTGTTATGAGGATTGAATGAATAAGCAGAGAACTGTGTGTGCTTGGCACATGGTAAGTGCTCAATGAATGTTAAGGATGCTAGCCAAGAGGAGACTGAGGAGGAGGAAGAGGAAGAAAGGGAGGGGAGGAGAGGGAGAATGATGATTTTGTAGTATCTGGAGCAAAGGCAAAGTTAGTAATTCAAAATTCTGTACTCTTGACATTTGTTTCTTAGGAAAAGATAGATACATATGGACTATAACCAAAATATTAGAGAAAATCCTTAAACACACAGAAAAACAGTCTCTAAAATCTGCTACCTAGTCTATTTTTTGACTATGTGCCACCAGGGTCCAGAGAATTTTAACAAGAAAAGGTGAGGGGAAGAGGTTTAGTTTCAAGTTTTGGTCTACATTTTTGGCGACACTCATTTCTAAGAAAGAATAGAAATCTCATCATGGCTCTTAGCCTGAAAGAGCCCACCGCCTAGTGGAGGAAGGGAAAAACATGCATAGAATACAGTTTGAGATGCCCTGTTATGTAAGTATCTATAAAGGGCTAAGAGATTAAAAAGAAGCCCCCTGGGGAGGCCAGGGATCATTTCTCAGGAAGGATGAGGCTTGAGCTTAGAAGGAGAAGCACCAGCAGGGCACTGAAGGGGACAAGCAGAGAAAGGCATCCCAGACATTTTCAGTCCCTATTCTCATGTGGTGATTTGTCTAAGGAAGGCTCAGGTTCTTGTTTAAGTTAAGAGATGCATCCCCTCATGAGAGACATAATTAGAATCTCAATTAATTAATTTGTTGGTGATTCCTCCCTTTTTATGCACACCAGCCCTAATTTATTTTTTATCTGTAATATACATATTAAAAGATGAAAATATGAAGCTGTAACTGAGAAAGTGTCATAGAGTTTTGAAAATGAATTCACTGTAGGAGTCTAAATAGAAAATAAGAATCAGCTCTTTAAGCTGCTTTTTCACTGAGTGTTTTGAGTCAGCAGTAATTCTGGGTATAGAACACATATTATGCTTTATCAATTGGGCTGACCCAGAATATTGCAGCTGGTGTTACAGCATAAATTATATAAACTCTTATTTTGCACAGTAAGAATTGTGTAAACCCACTACCAATACTGTCTCTCACTGAAATGTGAATGATGTTTGTGGGTTATTTTGTTTGTACCTTTGTCTTCACCTAAAACATATGAGAATATCAGTCACACTGGACTGTTTAACACATCCTTAAAAAGAAGGCATGAAGTGAGGCTTTTATCAACAGGAAAGGTATTCAGATATATAAAGTATCATACAAATATCCCTTGTCATGGTTTAAAAGGAGTATGGGCAAGGTGGTGTAGGCTAACTACTGTAACAAACAATGGAGTAAGGACCTATGACTCTAACTACTGTAACAAACAATGGAGTAAGGACCTATGACTCTCACATCATGCAGCTGGTAATAGGTCTCTGGATCACAGAACCCTGCTCCTTATACCTTTCTCAATGCCACTTTCATCACTTGACTTCCAAGATTGTCAAATAATAGAAAAAGAGGGTTTGGAGAGTTATATAAGGGATTTCATAACAAGACCTAGACATGGCCCACATCTTCCCCCATAACATCGGAACACAGCTGATGGTGCCAATCTAACTGCAAACAAGGCTGGGGAAAGTCACCATCTTATGGGACCAGGAGAAAAGTAAACAATTTGATCAACACATAACGATGTCTTAGGCAGAATTTTGTAATTTATAATTAAGTGATTATTTTATAATTCCTTAATATAATTCTAATTCCTTATTCCTGTATCAAAAATAAATCTCTCTCACAACACTTTAATAAACAGAGGCGGCATATATAATAGTTGAAAGCAAGGACTTTGGAGTCATATCAATCTTAGTTCATTTTTTTTTTTTACCTTTTTCTAGCCTTTTGCCTTTTTTGAGGTCTTTTTCTTTATTCTTAAATATTTTCACTCATCAGTGGGGAAGTGAGGTACATAACAAAGAATATTACAATGATAGAATGTGGTAATGTATACAACATAGGAAGTAGTCAGTAAAAGATAACTGTCATTATGTGTATGATTAGTAAAGAACAATGTGAAAGATGTTAATACAAGTGATTTATAAATAAATAAATTTCAGTTCCTTACATTTAGAACATTTTTCTTTTATTCAAATGACCATTTTGCTCCTAAACCCTTAAGCTATTTTCAGAAAAGGTGTTTTGAAGTCTCAAAATAAAGGAATTGGGCAAGAAGAAGAACATTTCTGGTTGTGGTAGTCCACAGAAATTTACAGAGTTTCCATTTTGTGGGGGTAGGGGTTGATAGCTGCCCAGTCCGCTGGAATGTGATGCCAGTGGCATTAAGGATGACTCACCAGAGAACCTGTTTTTGCCAACTCTCTCATCTCATTTGTACTGGGGAGGAGGCCCAGCTGTACCTCTTAGGCAACATGGCTTACTGAGGGTTTTCTCCTCCTCATTTCTGTGAAGTGTGCTTTCTCGATGTATGCACATAAATCACAGATATTTGCAAAATAAGTAAAATATTAAGTCTAGGGCTCACATGTATTTATCACAATTAAGTAGAAGAGTTCTCAGTCAGTGCCCATGCAGGAAAGCAATTGTGTCATCTGGAACAGAATGTTTCCTTGTGGATAAAAACGAAACAAAACTAAACAAAAAACAGTACAATTCCAACATTTATTTATTTGTTCTAACATATCTTTTATGAAAACTCTCTCTAAAAATATATGGTTAAGGACTTAAGTTCTTTTGTTTTTAATGTTTCTCTTTTTTGCAATGAAAAGCAACTATAAAGATATTTAGTTCATGTAAATCTAGTACATTGAATTTATCAATTATCTTTAAAGTCATTGCTGGGAACTATTGTTTGTTTATGAAAAATATGAAGCTGTAATAAAAATATTTTGTGATTCTGATTTATAAGTGGGAATATTAAAAAGCAGTAAGTAATTTAAATATGTCACTAACATCCCATGTTAGAATGTTAATGGCCAGAAAGAAAACTCAGGTTTCCTAATTTCTAGGTCCCAATACTCATAAGAGAACAATTTGTCTTTTATTAGTCCTTGTATTGTTTGATGCTCATAATGATTTTATAAATATTACATAAAAAGGACATGTGAAAGATTATTTAGTCTACTGCCCTTGGGCAGCTCAATGATTAAACAATTCAATATGAATATTTTTGTTTCTGGTAATATGTTGATTTGATTATTTGGGACATCTCCTTCTGACTACAACTAAAAATATTGGGTATAATATAGTAAGACAAAAAAACAACATTTTTAAAAGTACCAGACAACTAATAAGACAGTAAAGATTTATCAGGCAGAAACCTAAATGAAGGCAGGAACGTAAAGAGTTAGCATTGCACTAAAGCTCGTTCTTCCATGATGACATTTGCTAAACCAAGTGAACTTAAACTTTACAACTGATCAGCAAAGACTTCAGGATGGAATTGTAAGATATAAATTATAAAATACTTGTTGTTTAAATTAATTAAAGACTAGCTTAAGTAGATAGTACAAGAAACTATTAAAACTGTCCCCACAAATTTGAAAAAAAAAAATTAAAGAGAATTTTAATGAAATACACACAATTGAAATTAAAGACAAAGTTGAGATCTCTAACAGCTGCTTGGTCAAAGCTGAAGAGACAAAGATTGAACTAGGAGATAGTTCAGAATAAATTATCCGGAATGCAGAGAGACAAAAAGGTGGGAAATATAAAAAACTAAGAGACACTGAAGATACGTGAGAAGGACTGGTAAGTATCTAAAAGGAGTTGCAGAAGAGGAGGTTATACAGAATGTAGCAGAGACAATAGGTGAAAAGATAAATGGCCAAGAAGTTTCTTGAATTGATAAAATGTACAAATGCACAGATTCAAGGAGATTTCTGAATCCCAAATAGATTTTTTTAAAGTCCACACCAAGATATAGCAAGGTGAAAATGCAGAACACCAAAGACAAAGGAATATCTTAATAATAGCTGGGAAAGAAGGCAGTGTATATCCAAGCATATGTTGGGAAAATAACTTTTATCTTGGAATTTATCTTTAAAAAATGAAGGCTAAATAAAAAAAAAAAAATTAAGAAAAACAAAACCTATAAGAGCTTGTCATCAACAGATTCTCATTGAAGAACTTCCTAAAAATTCCTCCTAGGCAGAAGGAAAGTGATCCTAGGATGAAAATCTGAGCTGCTAAAAGAAGAACAAAGTGCTGTACATATGAATTAATCTAAAAGAAATACATTTTATAGAACAATAATGATACTTCATGGGATTGAAAAATAAGAGTCAAAATACGAGCAATAATAACATAGTAATAATATGTATAAATAGTACATTCGTAGGAGGTTAAAAGTATTGATTAGGTTTATACTCTTAAGTATGCTGGAAAGCCAAATATGTCACTCATTATGTCAAATGTTAATGAAACTGCTGGTGCATGAAACCATACAAGTGAATCTCACAATGCAATAGTAAGAATAATAATACATTTTATGTGATTCTCTTTCCATATAGTTCCAAATAGATAAGACTATACTATTTTGTCAAAGGATATATAGGGTGGTAAAATCCCTAAAAAAAAAAGAAAAGAAAAATTACAAAGTCAGGATAGTGGTTACCTCATAAACAGTAAGAAGGGAGAGTATTTGAGAGTGGCACTTTATAATTTTTTAAAACTGTGCAGATATGTTCCATGTGCTTTTCTACACATATATTTTATAAACATATTTTCCAATAAGAATGTTTCTGAAAGATAATCAAATAAATACATTAATGATTTTTGCTTACATCTTTGTTATGTAAGCATTTTCTTATGTTGTGTGTTATTTCTTCAGAGCAGACTCCTAGGATAGAGATCAATGGGTCAAAGATATTAATATTCTTAGCACTCTAATAACAATGACTCAAAGTCAAGCGTGCCTGATTTCTAGGCTGTTTTCTTGCAAAGCACACATTACATCTCACATATTGTTGTTACCAAAAAAATTTTGTCACCTTATATTGCCACCAGAAATGCATGAGTACCAAAATCTATTTACACCAACACTATCATTTAAAATACCATTTTTCAAGTTAATAGGCAATTACTTTGTATATTTTCAAGTGTATTTACACTATGTTAAAAATAATTTTTCCTTATAAGGAAACATAGTAGAGGATTAAGAATATAGCCTCTGGACCCTGGCTGCTCTAATCATTGCCCTAGCACTGTCAACAGTAGTTATGTAAACTTGGGAAGATATTATACCTGTTCCTCAATATCTTCATCTGTAAATAGAGGACAATAACAGAATCGATCCCCTCAGGTCATTAAGAAGATTAAATGTAAATTGCCTAAAACAATGTCTGACATGTAGCAGATATTCAATATTTGTTTGCAAATACTTTATAAGAATAGACAAAAATGGATTTGACCATAGCTCGAATCACATCCTTTGTAACATCATACTTATAATCAGTAAAATATGATATGGCCAACCCAAAAGGCAAATACTAACCTAGTCTTCCAAGACCATTGGCTGACTAATCCAGGACCAGTGGCTAACTAATCTCTTCTGTCCTGAGGAGTTCTAGCAGTTAGTGCTGACCATGAAGAAAGAGTATGCATCAGAGAGAGGATCAAGGTTGCCTATAATTACTCATTTAATTCAATAATGAATTATTGAGTCACATGTTTGACTTTCCAGGAGGTGTTTGGAATACGGTAGTATGCAAGGCACTGCACACTAGCAGGGGAAAGAAGAAACAAACATCTAGGTATTGGAACAAGAGGCACAAGGTGCAATGGGACAGGTTAACAGGAGGTCCTAGTCTCATTTAAGGCATCAGGGAAAGCTTCCCAGAAATAAAATTGACATATAGCACTTACCAGTGTGCAAACACTGACAGATATATTATCTTATCATTGATTCTTCACAAAGACACCGTTAGGTAGATATCCAAACAATTTTAGAAGGAGCAAGCTGCGATTTAGACAGGATGACTGGCTTGATGGAGTTGTTTCATTTCCAGAATTACAATGGATTTCCCATGAAATAAAAAACCTGCTTAGGTGGCACTTAAGATTCTTTTTGTCTTCCTTCACCAAGCAAAATCTAGAATCCACGGTGAGCCAAATTCTAGCACATTAAACTATAAACAGCAAACAGCTGCTTTGACTTTTTTTTTTTAAGCATTAACAGGAAATCCCAAGCTAAATTTAAATTGGGCTTTTGGGAAGAAATAATTCAAGGAAAAATAATCAGCATCTAGTTTTGTTTGCCCTCCATTAAGAAGTCCCAGAATGCAAATCAACTGTAGTGTCAATAGTAAATGCTCAGAAAGTATCCAGACAAATTTCCATCTCTGCTGGCATTCTACCCTTGGTTTGTCTGATAGTTTGTTACCTTGCAATTATGCTTGAATTGACTGCTTATTAGATTATACTGAGAAATCTATTACTTGATATTTATTGTTAAAATATAATGTAAACACTAATTTTTGGAAAGATAAAATATCGAAACCATTCATTAAAGCTGGGTAATAAAATAAACTAGGCTACCTCGAAGGGCATTCTGTCTCATTCAACCCCTTCCCCAAATAGTTAACCATTGTCATTGATTACTTATGTGTCTCTTCCGAGTTTCTTTATAATTTAGTCAAATATTTCAGATTTGCTCCTTTTCGCATAGAAGTTTGCATAATAGACAATACATGTCTGTACTTCAGTTTTTTCACTTAATCTTACACCTTTAAGATGTTCTCATATCAAAACTTGTTTTTAGAGCTTTCCACTATATGAATGTGGCATAACTTATTCAAATTGTTCTCAGTTTACTCATATTTGGGTTGTTTCTAATCTTTTGTTCTTTCAACTAACCTAATAACATTAGTGGTCACTGAATATATGTGTACTCCTAAATTTCCAGCCTTGTGTGCAGGATGGGGATATGTGTCTGGATAATAGCCAGTGAGATAAAGGTAAAATTAATATGTTATTTCCAGGACAGACCCATAAAACTATTCCCTACCACCCTCCAATATTTTCTTTTCCTGTAAGGACCCCTTAGAAATCATATGTTCCAGATACTGTAGTTACAAGATGAAGAAGGATTATCACACTGCATCATTTGACTGTGCTGTGTCATTGTATTAGGCCTCTGAAATTTTGTGGTTAGTACAGCAACACCTATTATTTCCTGACTAATACAAACCTATCACTTTAAATGTGTACAAATAAATTTATGAAATAAATTTCCCAAAGTGTAATTTCAGCTTTAACTTTAACATCTCCTTCTCACAATCTCTAAGACCAAGTTTTCATCAGACCCTCTAATTTTTCTCAGTGCTGCTCATCTCCAACCATGGCCTCCTTCCTGTTTATCACCTGGCAGTTCCCTTACCAACTAATCTTGAGCTCTGTTAACAGTCCATACACATTGTTTCCAGATTAATCTTTCCCTTTGTTCTCAAAACTCATGCAATTTTTCATGACACCCTAAAAAAACATTGAAAGGTTGCCAGCTGCATAAAGGACCAGTTCTAGCTTTTCGAGCCTGCCATTCAAGCCTGCCCACACTAAGATATAGAAGAGAATTGCCCAGTGTTGTATCTAGCGTAGAGTAGGTACTCAATAAAGGGCAGTAGCTATTATATTTTATAGTGTACAGCAAAACAGTGCTTTGTGTACAGCTGACATTCAACAAATAATTCCTGGCTAGTAGACTTCATTAGGGAGAATTCAAGATTCAATGTTATATTACCATAGGATTCCTTGATTTTTTCTTTCTCACAGCTTGATTTTAAGATTAATCTTTCTTACAGTATTGATTGATCAAAAAATTGGGTGTCAAAGCTACAGAAAAGTAACTCAGATAATTCTTAGTTAAACATCTAGGGAAACATTCCTTTGTAACAGGGATGGATTATGCAATCGGACATATGGCATCCGTGGATGATTGTACCACTTAAGGCAATATTAAAAACAATGTATCACTCTGAATATTCATATCAAGCATCTATACCTAAATGATGCTGCTAACTCATAATGAAGTTGGAATAGCTGTTTTTAGCATTTTTGAACCATAACATTCTAAGACATAATTATTCGCATGTTGTTATCTCATGAATTTGAATTTAGTCCATACATAATCTAAAATGCTTAAAAATGTTCATGGGTTGAATGTGATGTTGTTTCCATAGCTAGCTGCAGTTCTGTAACATAGAAATTTGAAGCAGAATTTTATTTCTCTTGACAAAGGCTAGATGTTTGTCAATTCAAAAAAGAAATAAGTATTTTAAAATGTTTGTTATTTTTTTACATTTATTTAACTGATTTAAATGAAGAAAATGTGTGAAATTATTCTGGTAGATAAATCTAGTTGTCCTGGAAACTTTGAAGAGATAAAAATGAAAACAAGCTATTTTCATGATTAAACTGCAAGAGCTATGAATATAAATCAACTCTAAATTTCTTTAAATTTTGTTCCAGTGTGAACAAAACCCTTTTTTAAAGACCAAAGAAATATTAAAGACTCGGTGAATGTAAAACAATACATATTATGTGATGTATTTTTATTTGTATTACATGTACATAAAATCCAAATCCAGCATTTTGTTATAGATTTGGGACAGATTTTTTTATATAGGTTCAGTTGAAAAACAGGAATTTTTAAAAAGTCAATCTCTTGCTCTTTCTCTCACTTCTTCTCTTGCTTCTTAGTATTTCACCTTTGTTTATGCTGTACGAAATTGTGTAAAGTACCCAAGTCCTGAAATATCATTTAACATTTAATCAGCTTGCTAACTTTAAGTGACACAAGGAAATAATATACAATGGAATACTATTTGCATTGTGCTTTACTGAGAAAAAACTCGAACATTTTCTTATCAAATTAATTCTGCCAGCAACATTAACTATAGAGATACCCATGGTGCTCTAATACTCTATAGATAAAGTAAAATGCAGATAGAGAGTGGATACATTATTTCACAAAGGCTTCTAGAAGCAACAACCTAGACTATGCAAAAGCCATAGAAATTAGAGCACATCCTTTAGTACAGGGGTCCCCAACCCCTGAGCCATGGACCAGAACCAGTCCATTGTCTGTTAGGAATCGGGCCACATAGGAGGAGGTGAGCAGCAGGCCAGTGAGTGAAATTTCATCTGTATTTGCAGCTGCTCCCGAGCGCTAGCATCACCACCTCAGCTCCACTTTGGATCATCAGGCATTAGATTCTCATAGGAGCACTTGTTCCTGGTGCCGAAAAGGTTAGGGACTGCTGGTTTGGTTTAGAAAATCTCTAAACTAAATATTTAAAGGAGAAAAGTGGACTCCCTGAGAGTCAAAGAGTGACATACAGGGATTTCGATGTAGTTAGTATAAAGAGGGATACACATTTGAGCAGACACAACAATGACCTTATTTATTATGATCATTAATAATGATGTATTTAATTACAAAAACAAATGGTTTCTGCATATCTCTCTTCCCAATCTCTGACATCTACTTTTTATTTTTCAACTACTTTTCTCTCCGTCCTTGTTTCTTTTTTCTCTCACATCACAGACTCCTCTGTTGTGAGATTTTCTTTGCTTTTTCTAGTAGCCAGAGTTGGGTTCTTCTAAACCATGACATTTCTAAAAACACAGAGTATTGAAATAATTGCAACCTACAAAGTATACATTTTAAAGTTAAATAAATTTGGTAGCTATAAATTAAGAAGAAATAGCTACCTTCCTTCTCATTACCAACCTTCTAGGAAAACAGCCCTCTCTAAGACACACACACACACACACACACACACACACACACACACACTAAAGTAATCAGCAAGAATTCATCAAGAACAATGGGAGTTGAGATATTTCATTAGACCACACTTTTAGGTTTCCCCCTGCAGGCAACTGTGAAAATGGTGAGAGGTGCCAAGAGATGTTTCTTATTTAGATGGGTGCTTTGATATTGATGGTTTCTAAAGGAATCGTTTAGTTCAGACAATAGGATCTGTAGCCTCTTAGTAATTAATGGCATCACTACCCAAGCATTTTTGCTACTTCTCTCACAAGCTCTGTTCCTATTGGAATTTTGTATCTCTGTAGAATAAATTGATTGTATGTTTGTCAGCAAGGCTGTTTTTTATTATATGGCCCCAGTGCATGACTGCACCTATGATGTGGTGTTTGACCACGGCAGGAAAGAAAAGTTTAACATGGGTGGACCAATAGACAAACAGTCGGGTGTGAAAATAAACTTTTTTCTGGTTCACAGCTGTTTCTGGTTGAGAGTCGGGAGTTAGCGGTAGCTGGGTTCTAAATCTCTAAGGTGGGATCAAATGAAGCCATCTTAAGTATACTAGCTATGAGAGGTATGCAAGCCACAAATCTGAGTTTTAGTCTTTCTTCCCTAGAAGAGCTGAATAGTAAAGGAATATAACATACAAGGTCCAAAATACTTCAGGTAAATTTGGGAAATTGAGATTCGAAAGATTTTTTTTCTGCATGTAGTAATAGCAATAAGGGATTGCTGAAGAGGGTGGCAACTGCTCCTTGAGTTCTTGGCAACTTGGGAAACACATGAGACATGTTTGCTGGTAGAGAAGAAGAGAGCACTTCAACACTAAAGATGATTGCCCTGGAATTCATACATGGATTTGTAATGGGGGCAGTGGCAAGGCTTCAGTCACACTATCAGCCAGTCTTATTGTGTTGAGGCCTCATCAGAGCAAAGAGCAAACTCAGAGGGACTATAAGTGTAGCTTGCTTTGCTTTTAGGTAACATAGATCCTTTGTACTTATGAGTAAAGTTAAACAATGAGAAAAGACATTTGAAGTGTAGGCAAGGCAAAGAGATATTATATATATAAAATAATCCGGCATGCAAATGTAATTCTGACATTTGTTCTTTATGGCACTTGTGGACTGTGAACTTCTTGAGACAGGAATAGGGTCTTTTACTTATCTTTTGCATGCTACACCACACCTAATGGAGGGCCTGCCATATCTTAGACATGGTTCTTTGTCAAAGATGCTTTAGTGGCTAGTGAATAAAGTAAATTATTGGCCCATATCTGGCTATTTATTTTCTTATAGTGGCAGTGGGGATGGTGGCTGGAGTATTTTTCTTTTTCTGTATAACCAATTGTTGCTTTTTAAATTTAGGTAATATTGACAACAGCAGTATATGTTTCAACCATACAACATTAAAATTCATTACCCGTATACACTATAGTGTGCCCACCACCAAAAGTCTAGTTTCCATCTATCAGCATACCTTTAACTCACGTTGACCATTTTGCCCTTTCTTCACCCCGCTTCCTCTCTGGTTACTACCAATTTGTCATCTGTATGTATGAGTTTGTTTTGTTTTGTTTTGTATGTTTATTTGTTTCTTTTTTGTTTTATATTTCACCTGTTAATGAAATCACAAGGTTTTTGTCCTTTTCTGTCTGACTTATTTCACTCAGCATGCTATCCCCAAGGTCCATCCATGTTGTTGCAAATGGTAATATTTCATCTTTTTTTATATACCACATCTTATTTATCCTTAGGCTGTTTTCATATCTTGGCTATTATAATAATGCTGCAATGAACATAAGAGGCAGCTTGGATAAATACTCAGAATGGAAATTAGTACATCATGTGGTCGTTCTATGTTTAATTTTTTGAAGAAACTTCGTAGTGTATAGTGGCTGCACCAATTTACAATCCCACTGATAGTGTATGAGGGTTACCTTTTCTCCACATTCTCATCAACACTTGTTATTTCTTATCTCTTTAATAATAACCATTCTAAGAGATATGAGGTAATATCTCACTGTGGTTTCGATTTCCATTTCCCTAATAATTAGTGATGTGGAACACTTTTTCCTATACCTGTTGGCAATCTGTATGTCTTCCTTGAAAAAAAAGTCTATTCAGAACCTCTATCCATTGTTAAATCAGGTTGTTTTTTGATGACGAGTAGTATGAGATTTTTAAAAATATTTTAGATATTAACCCCTTTCAGAAATACAATTTACAAATATCTTCTCCCATTTGGTTGGTTGCCTTTTTTGTTTGTTGATAATTTCCTATGCTGTAAAGAAGCATTTTAGTGATGTAACTTTATTTTGTTATTTTTGTTTTTATTTCTCTTGCCATTGGAATTAAATCCACAAAAACATCAATAAGAGTGATGTTTAGAAGCTTAGTGCCTATGTTTTCTTCCATGTATTTTATGGTTGCAGGTCTTACATTTAAGCCTTTAATTCATTTTGAGTTAATTTTTATGCATAGTGTAAGACAGTGGTCTAATTTCATTCTTTTGTATGTAGCTGTCTAGATTTTTTGTTGAGTTTTTTACACTTTTGGCGTAAATGGGAAGTATCTCAAGAAAGGGGATTTTTGTATGCATTGCTTGAAATATTTAGACAACCTGAAAATAAACAAAAAGTTATTTCATCATATCATGTCATAGTCTATTAGATTTAATTCTTATAACATAGTAATTTGCAAATAATAACTTTATTTCCTATATTATGCATACTTCTCAATATCTGTATGTTTTTCATATTAAATAGATACAGAAAGTGCACTTTTCTAAGAATATACTTGATTTTATGTTGACAATGAAATTTTAGACTAAGAAAGAAACTCCTCAATTCTCGTATGAATTGAAAGTTACCACTAAGGTATTATCAAGATTAAGATGCTTCTAATGAGATTTTAATTATAGTTCTAGTAATTTTTCTTTTGATGTACATACTGGTAATACTTAAGCAAAAACATAATTCTTATCTTTGGAAACTTTTCCATATTATTCTTATGCTAAATGTTTTCCAAGTTAATGGAGGTTTGTAGGCAAAGATGTTCATTACGTTCATAGTTAACATAGCAAAATGATTCATCGTTTATAAAACATTTCTAGCAAATGTTAGAGCTTGAGAAAGTAAGCATTACACTCTCAAAAAGCTCAATTTTCATATTTACCTTTCTTATCAGCAGAAATTAATTGTCCTAAACTCTAACAGTATTTAAAAATGAGTCTATAGAAAGTAAAAGGCCTAAGTCAAATGGAGAGAAATACCTTGTACTAAGCCTGTATATGTTTTTAACCTTGATTGAATTCTTAAGTTAAAAGTAGAAAACATTTGCAGACTCAGATTGAGTGGGGCATGTGTGTATGTGTATGTATGTGTGCGTGTGCAAAAAAAATAAAAAAAGGAAAAATGCAAATGAATGCATAGTTGAGAAGGAAAAATGCAAATGAATGCATAGGTGAGAAAAAGATTAATAATCCAGGAGTGGAATTATTATAGTATCTTTTAACTGTGAAAGAAATTCCAGCAAGGTAATAATGATGTGATCATTGATAACACGTTTATTTTCTTATATGCTTTTTTGCTATATTTCTAACATTATGGTTATATTATTTAAACAATTAAAAATTTAAAACTATATTTGTCCTAGTATTTATGATATTAAATTGATGGTACATATTAGATCTATTCATTACATTTAATTCATATTTGGTACTTAAAGTTAAAAAACATCAATAATAACAGACCCTGTATTATAATCTTAAACAGAGCATACTGAAAGCTATTTTAATCTTAAACAGAGCATACTAAAAGCTGTATTTGCTGATATACCTGTACTAAGTTCTTACCTTGACTAGTGATGCTTGTATTATGTTGCTTAATGCCATCTTATCTATATCTCAACTGACTTGAATTTTTAGTGGCTGGTTTGATATTTTTGTTTTAGAAATTAATCGTTACTTAGCAAACTTCATTCCACTTAATCATGATGAATACAATTATTATCTGGATATATTTGTTCCATTTATTCATGTTAATATGAGATCAGTTATCTGAATAACAAAATAGATGAACTATGCAATGTGATCACCTTCATGTAAGAAATCACAATTGTAAGATGAAGACAGCAATAATACCTGCTTCGTAAGACAATTGGGAGGAATAAATGAGTCAGTACATGTATGTGACTAGAGCAGTGCATGCCATATAGTAAGTGTTCAATACATACTGTTTTTCTTAAATTATTGAGTTTATTATTATTATTATAGCTCTTTCTATCTAGGCAAGACCACAGATTCTCAAGCTGGTTCAGAGATCACAGTGTTTGAACTGCTACAGACGTTATGAGGATAATTTTAATTCATATATTCACAGTGATTTTGCTTCCTTAGAAAGGAGAACTAGGAATCTGTGGTTTCATTGTAGAAATATATTTTAGCAAACCTGTTGTGTTCATGTGGGATGGCATAAAGTTAAAGTCAGTGTGATTAGTGCAGAAAGCAGGAAACTTAACCACAGAATGGTTTAGGGTCTTAACTCTTGTTTACTATCTGTGTGATTTTAGGAATATTGCTTAGACCTTCTGAGCCAAGCTTTCGTTTCTGTATTTGTAAAATGAAGATCATTTTGCAGTCCACAAACTTGTAATGAGGTTCCATTACAGTATGTGAATATTTTAAGTACACTGTCTGACACACAATAAAGGCTCCCAAAGTAACTCATAGTTTGTTTTTGTTAACTTAAACTTGTAATGGAATGGATTACTATTTATTCTAACTGAAAGGGAATGCAGTACCAAGTATTTTTTTTTAAATATAAATTATATATACTGGTGATGGCCCTACGTACAACCACTTGCTTGTAATTGTATTTTTCTCTATCAGATAAAATTTAATATATGATGTTTTGTAAAACTTTAGTTTTCATTGTAGATGATTTGGTTGCTTTATATTCTATGTAATATATTTTCTTTTTTTAATTTAATTTTTTTTTAGTTTTTAGTTATAGTTGACACACAATGTTATATTAGTTTCAGGTGTACAACATAGTGATTAGACATATATGTCCTTATGATCACCCCGATAAGTCTAGTACCCACTTGACACATACATAGTTATTACAATATAATTGACTATATTCCTTATGTTACGCTTTTTGCATCCCATGACTATTTTGTAACTGTCAGTTTTTACTTCTCAATCCCCTCCCCTTTTCACCCACCCCCACAAATCTCTCCCATCTGGCAACCATCAAAGTGTTCTCTGTATCTATGAGTTTGTTTCTGTTTTGTTTGTTTTGTTCTTTAGATTTCACATGTAAGTGAAATCATATGGTACTTGTCTTTCTCTGTCTGACTTACTCTACTCAGCACAATACCCTCTAGGTTCATCCATGTTGTTGCAAATGGCAAGATTTCATTCTTTTAATTAATTGATTTTTATGGTTGAGTAATATTCCATCACATATGTGGACCACCTCTTCTTTATCCATTCATCCACTGATGGACACCCATATCTTGCCTCCATATCTTATCTACTGTAAATAATGCTGCAATGAACATATGGGTGCACATGTCCCTTCAAAGTAGTGTTTTGTTTTTTTATGGGTAATTACCCAGAAGTGAGATTACTGAGTTCTTCTTTATCTCTTGTTATAGCCTTTATTTTAAAGTCTATTTTGTCTGGTATAAGTATTGTTACTCTACATTTTTTTCATTTCCATGTTCATGAAATATCTTTTTCCATCCCTTTATTCTCAGTCTGTGTGTGTCTTTTGATCTGAAGTGAGTCTCTTGTATGCAACATATATAAAAGTCTTGTTTTTTTTAATCCATTCAGCCACCCTATCTTTTGTTTGGAGCATTTTATTTTTCTTTATCTGAGGTACATATTGATAGATATATAGTTACTGCTATTTTATTATTCATATTTTTAATACCTTTCTTTCTTTTTTTTTAATGAAATCCCTCCAACATTTTCTGTAATACTGGTCTGGTGATGATAAACTCTTTTAGCTTTTTCTTGTCTGGGAAACTTTTTATCTTCCCTTCAATTCTAAATAACAGCTCTGCTGGGTAGAGTAATCTTGGTTGTAGGTCCTGGCTTTTCCTCACTTATATTTTGTGCCAATCCTTGTGGCCTGCAAAGTTTCCATTCAGCTGATGGTCTTATGGGAACTCCCTTGTAGGTACTAATTGCTTTTCTCTTACTGCTTTCAAGATTCTTTCTTTGTATTTAAACTTCGACATTTAAATTATGATGTATCTTGGTGTGGGCCTTTTTGGGTTCATCTTTCTTGAGACTCTCTGCACTTCTTGGGCTTGTATGTCTATTTCCTTCGCTTGTATATTTATTTCCTTTACCATGTTAGGGAAGTTTTCCATCATCATTTCTTCAAATAGGTTTTCAATTCTTTGCTCTCTCTTCTCTTTCTGGCACCCCTATGATGTAAATATTGTAACATTCAATGTTGTCCCAGAGACCCCTTTAAACTATCCTCATTTTTTTAGATTCTTTTTTCTTGTCGTAGTTCTGATTGGTGTCCTCTGCTACCACATCCTCTAAATTGCTGATTCGATCTTCAGCTTCATCCAAACTGTTGATTTCCTCTAAAGTACTCTTCATAAAGTATTCTTCTTTTATGACTGGTTCCCTTTTATGTTTTCTATCTTCATTTTTATGTTTTCTATCTCATTGTTAAAGTTTTCACTAAGTTCATCTACTCTTCCTTTAAGTTCATTGAGCATCTTATAACCAGTGTTCTGAACTCTGCATCTAGTAGATTGTTTGCCTCCCTTTATTTATTTGTTTGTTTGTTTGTTTAGGGGAGCTTTGTTCTGTTCTTTCAAGTGGGACATTTTTATTTGTCTTCCCATTTTGGCTGCCTCTGTGTTTGTTCCTATATATTAGGTAGGGCTGCTGTTTTCCAGTCTTAGTAGAATGGCCTTATTTAGTAGGTATACTGTGGGGCTCAGTGACACAGTCTTCCATGGACACCTGAGCCAAGTGCTCAAGATATGTCCCTTGTGTGGGTTGTGTGTGCCCTCCTGTTGTAGGTAAACTTTGCTATTTTCATGTCGAGGGAGTGATTTACCTCTTAGACTGATTGATTGTGAATATTGGCCAGTGAGGGACCGTTATACAGGGCAGGATTCACCTTAGCAGGGCTCTGGTGCCTGCCCAGTCTGCCCTTTGGGTGTGTCCTCCTCAGATGCTGTCCTGGGTGGTGCTCCAGCTCTGGCACTGAGTGAAGCAGGCCACTTGATATTCCAGCCCAAGGAGTTCTTAGGAGGAGCTCAGCTACAGATCAAGTTCAACCACAACCTGTGCACTTCTGGGGCCACCTAGTAAGAGTCATCAAGCATTTCACAGATGGCTGTCACTCATGCTGGGCTTAGAGGTACCTCAAGAGGCCAAGCCAGGAATCAAAGCTGGTGCCACTAGTACTGGGCTTGGGGCTGCTCAGCAAGAGGTACGGGGCATGCTGAGGCCAGATGCTGCTTCTTTGGGTTTTTTGAGCCTTTGAGAGATTTTAGGAAAGTCTGCTGCATGAACCCAGACAAGCCATTTGTATGGGAGGCAGCTTGGGTGAGCCTTTAAGATGGCAGAGGTGGGGGTCTCAGGGAATCACCTGGGTGGGGTAACCTGTCTTAACTAGGTTGATGGAGGCTCAGATATGGTGGCCACCTGTGTCCATACGTTGGGTTGGGGGAGGGCTCAACAAAGAAACAATAGGTACTGCCAGCACTTCTGTCCGGAAGAAAGCTGCCCCTCCAGCCCTCTCCCTGAAGCCCTACAACTCAGTGTCTCCCTGGAGCTCCTTGAGCAGCTGCCCCAGTGCTGAAGCTCAGAGTGAGTGAGTCTGTTTGCAGGCTCTTTAAGTGAAATGTCTACAGCTCACGTAAACTTCTATGTCACTCAGCCACAATCTGTGTTAGATTTCACTGCCAGGGGTTATAGAGACTTCTCTTCCTGGCACTGAAACCCTGGGCTGTGAGCCCAGTGTGCAGCCAGGACCCCTAACTTATCCAGGGGGGCCTCTGCAGCCAAGATAACCCTCTTGATTCTCGACCTCCACATGTGATTGTGGGACCTGCCTGTTTCAAGTCTCTGCCCCTCCTACTAGTCTTAATGTAACCTCTTATGTATGTCTGCAGCTGTAGAATTTCTGTTCATCCAGACCTCAGGTGACTCCCAGTAATGGTTATTCTGTAGTTTTATCATAATTTTGATGTGGTCATGAGTGGAAGTGAGCACAGCATCTACCTTCTATGCCACCTTGACTAGAATCTCCTTGATGTAGTATATTTTCCTTCAAAGTAACTCCAGTTTAAAAAGCATGTGTGTTTCTAGTCCCCCACCCATATTCCTTTTTCCTCCTCAAATGAGAGCTCCATCTGAACCTTGTCTCTACTTATATTAGAGAACATATTGTTTTAAGCAACACATTAATTTTAAAAGCTAATCATTTAGGGCAAAGTGATTGGTTTTCATGATGTTAATGCCAATTTAAATTCACTTTTGAAATATCCATTTATGATTTCCCAATTATCTCTTTACTTGCAAATGTGGAGTAGTAACTAGACAAATATGTCCGGATGGTCTAAAGAGTCAGCTGAGCTTAAATATAATTATGGCACCTTCTGCTATGCCCTATACCACTCAAGTTGATAATGCTAATGTTTAATTTTAATGTCTGTATTTTCAGAGATATGTAACCACTGTAAGTTGATCAAAGTCAGAAATAAAAATTACCCTCTAAAAGAGCAAGGAAGTTTCTGTCCAGTTGTTAATTCTCCAAATATTTAATGAGCTCTACTCTGTAAAGGATAATAGAGCAATGCTTTCACAATTCTGAGCAAAACTTTTCTTTACCTAGAATTCTATACCTAGCCAAAATATCAGTCAAGTATGAGAATAGATTAAAAATATTTCTAATGATATGGGTACTTGGAAAGTTTGTACCACATATACTCATGCATTTGAAGTTTCAAGGAATTCTGCAGTCATTGAGGAAGTAAATGCAGAAAGAGGAAGCCACAGCTATAGGAAACAATGGAGTCAGCTCAGGAGAGCAAAGAGATAGTGGTGGGAGGTCCCAAAATGGCAGGCATACAAATGGCCTGGGGAGGAATTTAGATTAAAAAAAAAAGTTTAGATGCTTCTGGAAATGGCTTAGGGAAACAGTGATTTGATAGAATAAGTTATATGATTAAGAATTTATAAATAACAAAATATAACAAACACACATAGTATAAGAATATGATAAAGGCCACTAGAAACTCTGGAGTGGGGGCTTGAGGAAGGATTGTATTTTACAGGCCAACTATAAGGGAAACTAAATAAGACAGTAGAAATATAAAACAAATTTTGATGCATTTTTTAAATGTGTGGGGAAAAAAATGTATTCTAACTTAACGTAAGGAACATTCTTTCCTGAGTGACATGGAATCTATAGAGAAAAAAAAAAATAGGTGGACAGACAGACAGACAGACAATGCTAGGATATGTACTGTCTGGGCATTGAACAATTGTTTATAGATTAATTGCAGTATAAAAGCCATTTATCAATTTTTAATTTTAAAAGATAACCTATAACAAAATATGTAAGGCATTGCTATGGCTGCATGACAAAATATATGTATCAACAGTCTTGAACATACAGAAATAAAAGTTTAACTGAGAGAAGAGAGGATGTTGAAGGAAGGATAGTGGCTACTATTGACATCTTACAAAGCATGGAGTTGAGAGAGCCTACCGAAAAGTAATGAAATAATAGATTTATAAGAAAATATTTGCAGTTATAAAGATAACTGATAAAAGGATGAAAATATAAACATCAAACATCTGAAGGAGAATTGGGAGTAGAAGATTAATGTAAATGACTTAAATCCTTATCTTTCATATAAGGAAGCCAATAGATATTAAAATTGACAAATCAAAAATTAGAGATATATTCATATTATATAGTAGTTCAGAAGTAACCTAGAGAAGAATTTAAAATAAAAACAGTTTAAATTCCTGGAAGAGTTTGAGGAGTTAAAGAATGGGTTAGAGTGAGAGATTCTGAGCTTTTCTAGACAGTTTGTATGGAAATGTAAATACATGCATTTGCATGCATTATTTTAAAAGCAATAAAAACAAATGTAAAATAATCTCTGAATTGGTTAAAGCAACATGCTGCTCTGATTTGATTGCTTATTATCTCCTGTGTTTTATCTCTGCCACGATTAATTCCTTGCGGGTAGGCACTGAATTTCTTGGAGCTTACTTGTAGATTCAAACATAAGGTTGCTCAGTAAAAACAAATAAATGCTTCTTGATCGATTGAATTTTTATATCAACTTTCTTAATAGGAAACATTAATTTATGGGGGGGGATGTAATTCTGCTTATTGTTAATTCAACTACATTTACTGAGAAATTACTATTTGTAGGTGATGATTATGGTCTCTTCATGGACTCAAAGTACAGACTTCTTCTAGTTTGAAGTTTATTGTTTGATTAACATTTTTTGAGTGTCTATTATGTGCCAGGTACTGTCTAGGCCTTGGAGATGCAATGGTTACTACTGCAGATTCCTCGTTCTCTTAGATTTAGTCTACTGTTTTCCCCAAAAAAGATTCTACATACCTATTGAATACTATTTAGTTAACTGATATGACATAGCTCTAAATATCTGTAGAATGTTGTAGTTCATATACTATCAAAGCATTTATGAACCCTGGAGAAGACTCCATTTTTCGGAAGACGAGAAATGAGTTTAATGGAAGTGGGTCACATAATGGAAAATGAGAAAAAGTCTCTCATCCTTGTTGTTAACAAAACAGTATTCATTTGTGGCTGTGATCTGTGCAATGTAGGGGAATAAGCACAAGAGTAGGCATCTTTGATTTTTAAAATCATATTAACAGGTCAAATATTTTTTGATATTTAGATGACTTAGGAATCTAAAGGGGAGTTGTATATTTGTGAATTTGCACCAGTTTATGTGTAGGAGGGTGAAAATTACAGGAATGATTGGATAAGTCAGTGATCAGGATAGGTTATGGTAATTTAGAGGTCATATGCAAATTGAGAGTTGTAGCCTTAAATAGCTTTTCTTTAAATATACATGATTTTATATCCATGATTTTATATCCTGTCGTCTCTCTTTCCAAGAGTCTCCAAATATACATCTTGGTTCCTCCATCTAGTTCCTGCACCTGGCACAATGGAAACAGATGGAAGAATCCAAAGTCTTAATTAAAGCTGTCTTTGAATGTATAACAAATTCCTGTTTTGAAGTCTTATGAATTCGAAACACTGTGCCAGCATTCTGCCATCTTGTGGCTTCTGAAGTCATTGCAGGACATACAGAACTCAAAATCAGCACCCAGTTCCATAAGACTTTCACTGGGCCTGTGTGTGTCAGGTTTTATGGGCAGACACTTTATTTTAAAGGATATAGTTATCCAGGGTTAATGAGAATGTATTTAGGACTTAGTTTTTCAATACATTTTTTTTTGCAATATAGATACCATGTCATTGGCTGTAATTCTTTAGCCTACTACAAAATAAAGATTTCCAAACTGCAACTTTAAGTATCATGGAATCTTAGAACTGCAAGGGACAACAGAGATCATCCAAGCCAATATTAAAATCTCTTTTATTATATTTCTAATAGAAGGGCCTGCAGTCTCAGCTTAGATATCTCTAGAGGCAGCTTGTTTAATTTTGCAAAAATGGCTGTCCTAATCATCTTTGACAATATTCTTCCAAAGAAGTACAAATTCAACTAATGCTGCTTGCATACAGCTCATATTTTTCCATATAAACCACAAAAATTTATAAAAGATCTTCTTTTGATCGTATTTTTCGAATTTATTAGAACAGCATCAAGCACATAATAGACATTTCATAAATAACAGCCCTATTCGGTTTTACCATATTCTATTTTTTTAAGATGTAGGCTTATAGATTATTAGATTGTAAGGAAACTGTGTGCTCAATGATAAATTCTTCCAATAGTTTATCTAATATTCTTCCAGTTTTTCACATTTACTTTTGTCCTTTCATTTATTTGTTGCAACTAAATCATTGAGTACATCTTAGCTTGTTATTGGAGATGCAAAATTAAAAAGATGTAGTAAGTGTTATTAATTTTTTAAATCTATTGGGAAACAATTTATTTGAGTATAAAAAATTAAGTTGCTTGATGGTAGTATGTGAAAAGTGTGATGGGACCCCAATGAAAAGTATCTAGTCACTATGCTACACAGCATAATCAATTACCACAAATTTAGTAGCTTAAAGTATACACCTTTATTACCTTATAGCTTCCATTGGTCAAATGCCTAAGAAAAGCTTAGCAAGATTCTCTGTTTCAGGATTTCATTGGCTTCAATTCAGGTGTCCTTTAGGGCTGAAGTCTCATCAGGGACCAACTGGAAAAAGGTCCACTTCCAACATTCTTTAAATTGTTGACAGAATTTATTTCCTTGTGCTTGTGTGACTGAGGGCCTCAACTTCTTATTATTGGCTGTTGGTTGGAGGCCACCTCAGACATGATGGGTGGCCCATAGTTCCCTGCCATATAGCCCTCTCCACAGGCAGTTTGTAACATGACTGTTTGCTTCTTCAAGGACAGCATGAGAAAATCCCTCTTCTCACTCTCTCACTCTCTCTCTCACCCCTCTTCCTCCCTC
>NW_006494614.1:53641795-53653306 GCF_000325575.1 Pteropus alecto | reverse complement strand
TCTCTCTCTCTCTCTCTCTCTCTCTCTCTTTCTCTCTCTCTCTCGTCTTCTAAGAGTCTTATATGACTTAAGGTAATCACACACCATACATAATATCCCATCATCTTTGCCATTTAATGTAACCTAATCAAGAATGACATCCCATCACCTTCACCATATTCTATTGGTCAGATACCAGTCACCACTGGTTCTGGTGAACTCAAGGGCAGGGTATTACAGAAAAACATGGACACCAGAAGGCAGGAATTATTTGGCGGTCATTTAACCTTAATTAAGTCTGTCAGAGCTAAAGAATATCAGACAGCCGGAAAGGCTTCTCAGGGGAAGTGCACATTGTGATGAGAGTAATATTTCCATGTAGATAAGAAATAGGAAAACAAACCTAGCTGAGTAAGTAGCTTTCCTAAAATATAGGAAAGTGAAGGAAGATCAAACAGGTGGGTCAGAGTCAGATCATAAATGGCCTTGTTTTGTAAATTAAGTAGTACACCAAAAGTCAAGGAGAAAATGGATAAGTACCAGGCAGGAAGTACCATGGTCAGAGGTCCATGGTATAAATGCCATTCTGGCAGCAATGTGGAGGATAAATTGGGGGAATATAAAATAACAGACAGGGGAACAAATGATATGCTACAGTCCTAGGGTCATATGGCGACAACTCAGGCAGTAGAGTAGCATCTAGATACAGAAAATACTTAAGAGGCATAGTCACAATATATGGTATCAGTCACTAAGGGTTAGTGAAAGAAGGTTATGGATATTTTTGCATGTGTATTTAAAGCATTAGACTTCTTTCAGGTAACATATGACTTTTAATTTGTAATGGTGTCATAACTGAAGGACACTGATGTTTCTGTAAGTGTGCTAAATCCCTTATATATAAAACCAGATTGATCTTTAAGTACAAGTGGCTATGATAAAACAAAATCTTTAGGATGAATTCTCTCACCTATAGCCAAGTGCAGGGCCTACAATAGTTAACCAACCCCTACCTTGAGTGAGTAGAGGAAGACTGGAAAGCTTTACAACACTTTATCATTTAATGTCTTATTTGAAAGGAGCCTCTTGATTACTTTTGGTTTAGTCCAATTTTAAAATGAGGACATAATCTTGGGTCATTTTGTCATTAGCAATAAGTAAAGATTATGTTCTGGCACAGAATTGGGAAGGCAGCTGGAAAAATATTTCCATTAGCGGAGACTGGCCCAATACCTATTTGATCATCTCTAAGAGGAGTTTGATGAGAGCTAGTGGTTTTACCTATATCTCAAAAGACTGAGAAAGGCCTAGTCCAAGATGGAAGAACTGGCACCCTTACAGATATCTATGTAGTTGGAAAGAACTTGATTAGGAAGAGTTAAATTCACTGCTAGCAGAAAAGCTGATTTGTGGCAGCCTGTTTGCTCTGCTTCATATTAGGCCCACTTCTAGCTAAACATGTTTGAGTAGATATTTTTTGTCTTTTTGTCTGCTCGACATTCGTTATACTCTTCCTACTTGCACTCCATTTTCTTCTGAGAAATCACCTCTCAGAGAGGCAATTTTGATGAAATGGTAAATAAAGAAATATACCTCCATACTCCAGAAGCTGAAGGAATCGTCTTCATTCCAGATGTTTCTCTCACAGAAGGCAGATAGATGATCTAAATTCTATTGGAATTTAATCATTCCAGCAGCAGCTATCTTTTTGATGTCAGGTTCTTTTATCCTATGAGCTTTCCCACATCTTTCTAGTATATTTTCTTTCTTACTAAGTTTATCAGAACTGTTTTTTTTTTGTTGTTGTTTTTTTTTTTATAACCAAAGACGATGATACACTGGCTCATTAACATTTTAGAAGTGAGGAGGAAAGTAGTGTTTATTGAGCTTTATCAGCAGTCAGACATTCTGTTAGATGTTTTATATAGCTTAACACTAAATTGTCATGAAATAAAAATTTATCTTAATATTAATGAGTTGAATTACATTAATACATTTTCTAATATAAAATCTAATTTGCAATTCTGAAATAAAGTCAACTTGGTCATGATGACAGTATATGTTAAAATCTAGACATATATAGCTAGATCCAATATGGTCAGATTTACATAAGGGGTGTGTGTGTGTGTGTGTGTGTGTGTGTGTGTGTGTGTGGCTATGATTATAGCAAAATTGCCTAATTTTTAGTACCTATTAGTCTCAAGATTGAATTGGTCAGTGTATCTCTTTTCTTTATTCTATAAAAGACATTCTTTAAATTTGAAAATTTTCACCTCTTAATGGGTTGATACTAGGTTCAGACAGTTTTGCAGGTGAGTTCCCCGCAAAACTATCTGAGCCTCGTATGTTCCTCATAGGCATATTTAAAAATTTTTATTCACTATCTTTAATAGTTACAGGATTACTGAGGCTTTCTATTTTTTGAGCCAATTTTGATAAGTTATGACTTTCAAGGAATTTGTCCATTTCTTTAAGATTTTTGAATTTATTTTCTTATACTGAGTCTTGGCCCAAATCACAATTCCAGAAGGTATCATTTATGTAGAATATAATATAAATATGGTGCCTGAAGTTGTGCAGAGTAATGTTCTGGTCTTCTCTTTTTCTGGAGGTATCTTTTTAGAATTAATGGTTTTCAGAACTTTTTCTTTACTAATATAACTATTTAGGGCTCTAAATCTTTCAATAATTTTAACAGCACTCTACACATTTAGTATATAGTAGTGTTATTCCTCTTTTCTTTAACTCCTAAGTTATTTAGAAATATGCTTTTAAAATATCCAAATATATGCATTTTCAAAGCTGTTTTTTATTCTTGATTTCTAGTTATTTCATGTTCAACTACATTGTCTCTATGGTACAGATTACTTGAAATTTGTTGAGATTTACTCTATAGCCTAATATGGGGCAAATTTTTATAAATGTTCCATGTATTTGAAAAGAATGTGCATTCTCCTAACATATGTTTTCATGGTATAAAATCTTAGTTATTACTTTCTGTGCACTTTAAAGATATAATTCTATTCTCTTATGGCTTCCATTTTATTCCCTTTAAGTTGTGGTTTTGTAGATAGATCTGTCTTTCCTCTCTAGCTTATTTTAAGGCCTACTCTGAACATATTAAAACATAGTTATTATATATTATTAATTCTGCAGTTTAATATATTTGTTAGTATTTTACTCTTATTTTCTTATACTGAATCTTATTAAATACTATAATATTTTAAAGCTATAATATCACACTATTCTACCTTAAAATACTAATTATGTACCTCTAAAAAGAAAATTATATATATTTTCTACATAATTACCTGGAAAATTTTCAATAAATTTTTAATATTATCCACTACTTGCTTTATATTCAAATGTTCCTTATTGTTTCAAAAATGTCATTTTATAGGTGGTTTATTCAAATCTGGATCCAAACAAGGTACACATTTTGCCTTTTTGTTGGTTCCTTTATTTTTGTTTTTACTTTTAAATTCTCTTAAATCTGTAATGGTCCCCTTCTTTCTATATTTTAATTCCAAAGTAATTAAAATTTAATTCAGTTGCCTTATTGTGTATGGTTTCTCTATTCCACATAATTCCTATGAACTAGCAAATGATATAAATTCTGGATTACACTTGGATTCAAACCTTTTAGCATGGATACCTCATAGGTAGTACTTGTATTGCATAAAACAAAAGGCATATATGTCCGGTAATCGTAATTTTAGCGATGTTGCCATTGATCAGAGGTGCAGGTTTTGTCAGTCTTACCCTCTCATTATAAAGCTCCTCATTAACCTTTTACCTAAAGCTTTACCAACTCTTGATAATTGTTACCTTCTTTAGTTTCTTCAATAGGTTTCCAATTGGTGATTTTCTAATTCAATCATTTTCTCTACATTCATTAGATGAAAATTTTCTCAAAAGATTTTTATTCTCACAAACGGAGGTTGTTAGGTATCTCTGAACTTTAGTTTGCTCTGCAGAGAGAGAATACACATTTAATATTTTAATTACCAAAGATCACAGTAAAATGGCTGCTACCCTAGTGCCTCCAGTGCTAACCAATGAATTTTATTTTATTCTGTTTTAAGTTTGTGTCTTTTATAATCGGATACTTCAAGTTGTTTTTATGAGAAGAGACAATATAAGTAGAAAATTAATCATTAAGAATACTGACTAAATCACTACACATTAGATTAGCATTTCTTGGGGTCATGAAAAGTTGTTGGACATTGCATTTTCTAGTATATAAGCAAATACCTTCATATTAACATAATAATAACTCTTCATTTGATGAGAATTCACAATTAAATTTCTCAATGCTTTAAATCCTATACCATCCTTAATGTTGTCATCCTTGTTTACCTCTTAAGGTCAATGTGATCCTACATTTCAATAATGATTTTCCTAAAATTTTTTTCTAATATTTTATCTTCCCACTCCCCTTACCTTCATCCTTAGACTTGGGGTTGAAATAAATAACAAGGCTATTCTTAATCTCATTTACTCAGAAAAGGGTTAATATGAATAATAAAAAGTCATTTATTTTTTTAAAGTTATGCTAATAAGAATTAAGAGACAGAGAGAGGATTAAAGCTTAAGGAAGTGAATATCTTAGCCTCCAAAGAAAACATAGATGGCATTTTAACCAAATTTAGAGTTAATACTTCATGAAAACATTCATTAACATGGCTATATTTCTCTTCTTGACCTTGTATTTTTTTCAATATCTTATTATGTGGAGAAAATGGAGACATCAACATAGTACAAAAGCTTATTTAAAAGGCAAATGGGTCAAGTGTGTATGAAATAGCAATTATGAAAATAATCATAAACAAGTCACTGAATAAGATTTAATTAATTAGATTATACCCAAAGAAAGGCTCTGTATTAATGTATTTAACAACCAAGAAGGGCACATTATGGTCACAAGCCATTTATGGTCATCTATAATAAATACGAGTAACCTAGTGGAAAAGTGAATATATTATATAAATGAGAAACTAGGCGCAGAGATTTTGTTTTAGGTAGCAAGGATCTGTTCTCAATAATTATTAGTATTAAAATATAGGTAGCTAAGACTATAATTTAAAAAACAAATTACTAGTTCTTTCAAAGGCAACCTATAGTTTAATGTTAAAAAGATGAAGCCGTGCGATAAAAATTTTAATATTCAATTTACAGACAGAAAGACATGTACTATAAAAATAAACTTGTAACTTTAAATGCTTTATTGAAAAAGCCTCCTTGTATATTTACATAAGATAAAAGATCTAAAAAATTAAATGCAATATGGTTATTGTAAGATGAGATTAACACAGCCTGTCATGTCATCAGACCAAGCAGCATTGTCAGTTGATAAGTTTTATAGATACTGTTTTCAAAGAACCAATTGGTAAAGAAAAGCAGCCTAATAAATATAGTAGTCATTCACTCATTCATTTATTCAGCAAACATATGTCAAAGATCATGTGTCAGATAGAGTTCAAAGTGCGAAAAACAAGATTAATAAGAGAAGGACTCTTCATTTAAGGAGCTCACAATCTCTTTGGAGAATTATACACAGAAACAGTTAATTGTAGTCCACTTTGAAGAGTATTATAATGGAAATATGGAAGATGTGCTGTGGGTGACTTGAAAAGAAGACTTTTTTTTTTTTTTGGTCTGGGTAAGCTGGAAAGAGCCTTTCCAAGAAGATATCTTTAGCATGATTTGAAGGTTGAATACCAATCCGCCACTGGAGAAATGAAGAATCACAATTTAAAATTAGAGAATCATGTACATCGTTAAAGAAAGGAAATTATAAAAGAGCATGTGGTGTTCAGGGATAATGCACGGTTCTGTGTGATTGGAGTAGAGAGCATGTGAAAGAGAAAAAAAATGGAAGAGGATAAGACTCCATGCCATGTTGGATACAGATGGAGATTGAGTGCCATGAGAAAAAGATTAGGCTTACAAACTCCAGTGTTTCTAGGTGTCTAAAAAAGGTTTTGATGTAGTTTTACATAGTTACCAGTTCTGCGGTTTATGAAAGATAACATATGGAGATTGTAGGGAGAAAGATGGATTTGGAGAGTATTACCAGAGTTCATGGGCCAAAAACCAAGAGAATGGTAGTAAGAGTGCCCAAAAAAGGCGACGATTTTAGAATTTCTTTAGAACATAGAATCGATTACGCTAGAGGAGTAGTTGTGTGTCATGGGTTGAACATCATAGGGAGAAATAATCAAAAATTATTCTAAAGTAGCTAAATGGGGTAGATTACAATGACACTGAATCAGGGAGAACAGTGAGAAACAGATTTTAGGGAAAAGTTTCCTGACCTTGGTTTTGGGCATGTTGAAGTTTAGAAAGCTGAAAAATACCCAGGAAGGACTATGACGGGTAGAGGCCTGGAGATATCCTCTTCTTCATAAAACAAATATTAGAGGTGAAGCATCAAGCTACCCATTTGGATTTTGATTCAGCTTGGTGTGGACTTTTATAAAGCCAAAAGATTAGTTTTTTGCCTATGGGAAAAAAGAAGAGCAGGCAAAACTTATGAATATGGTACAAATGTATTAATCTAAAGCATCAAGAAGCTCAAAGGACTTTTTGATGTAAAATTTTGATGTAAAATTTCTCATATCTATGCAGATTTGAGAAAATTTTTATTGTGTTTCTGTTTTAAATCCATATTTTGAGATTATGCCCAGGGTTATATTTGATCTTGATTGATAGACATTTAGTGGAAGGTAAATGTATTTGTTCAAACTTTATAGAAAGATAGAAGGTTGTTGTAAAGATAGAAGGTTGTTGTGATTTGGGGATTTTAAGGACTTTTAAAAAAATAATCAACAACCTCTAGAAAATACATGTTAAAAATAAGTTTTTATGATTTATTGACAATGTAATGATGTAACTATCACTTATACACTGACAGTATTTGACAAGCAAGGTTTTTCTCCTCTATTTATTGTTAGAATTTTTCCTCACTAACACTTAATAGGTATTTTTTATTGTTCCTCTTTCTTAATTGGGAAAAACAAGAACAGAGAAATTAAATAACATTGTTGAGAACATCAAAAAGCGACCCAGAATTTGAACATTGATCTTTAAGGAGTCTCCTTCAAAAGCAATAAAAGTTCACTTTGAGGCCTCAGTTGCTCCCCTCTCCCCCCCCCCCCCCCCCTCCTTAGGCTATTTTTTTAAAGTATTTAACCAAATGAAATCTGTACTTGTTAGCTAAGGTCATTTATTGTTCAAATATGCCAGTAACTCTGGTTTCATCTTTTGCTTTATTTGGGGGTATTTAGTAAGATTACTGATTATTTAGTGAAAGGCCAAAATTTCTTTCTCAATAAGCATTTGATAAATGAATGTGAATGACTTAGTGCTATCAAAAGTACTAAATCAAAAACTTAGTTGAAAACAAGTGAACTAAATCCTGTAGATGAATGATAGTAATAGCAGAAGTCATTCAGCATTAAATTTCCCTTTGGTTAAGCCAATGGCAGCTGAATAGAGAAAAGGTTTTCTTACATGTTAGTAAGGAATAGATTCCCAAGATGCACTACTAACAGAACTTGATTTGTGCATTTGTGACTTTCTAGAGAAACATGTATTTATAACACTATTAAACAGAATAGGCTTAAATCAAAAGCATAAAGTGTGGTTTGACTAGTAGCATCTGGAAAGAATCAATCTCTTTGCCTATAAAGTTTCTAAGCAACCACAAATTGGAGCAATGTAAGGCTAGTTCATGGGAAGTTAAAGCTATAATTTTTAGATTTCAACAGTTTTGGATCTGCTGTAGGGCAAAAATTCTGAAAGCTTATTTACACATTCTGTCTTTATTAAATACAAATTTCATATAATATCAAATAATCACAGCTTTTTTTGTAAGCAAATGGGCCTTTTGAGGAAGTCCAATTTAAGCCTGTCTTTGTTATGTATAATTCAAATCTGCATATGTAGTCCAGCATAATTATTTTGTAAAATGTAAAACAACACTGAAATTATGGTATTATTATTGTTAAGCTGTGAATTTGCTAACATCAGATACTTCCTGAAATTTTAAATTTTAATTGGATTGAATCTAGTCTTTATCAAACAATACTTCAATGCACCTTCTTACAGTATGAATTTAAATGTAAGTCATTAATTTCCTCCTTTACGCAATGCCCCTATTTGCATTTTATCAGATTAATTTAAATGTAAATATGCTTTACACAATTTACCTCTTAAAATCCTTCAAGGTAAATCTCAAAGGTCTGCCACCTAACAAGAAGGCAGGAAAACAGACTTTTCATATAGCATTATAAAATAAAGTCATTTTAGAATACTATAATTTCTCAAAAGGACTTCCTTTTTTGTATGAGATATTCTTTTTTAACAATGTAACATCAGAGACTAGCATAGAGAAAATGAAATAAATCTTTCTCATATATAAAGCAGGAAAGATTCTTTTCTCATAAATTTAGAGTATATCTATGAAAATTTTCCATATAATAGAGAATTTTAATAGAGGCTATCAAGACTTTTATATTAGATAACCAGTTGAGCTCACCATAAGACATATAGAAATAAAAAACTATTAATTGGTCTTAGTAATATATCAGTTTTCACCAGTAGCATAAGCAACATTTCTATGCTAGTATAAAAGATCTAAAATGATATCTATCTATCTCTATCTATCATCTATCTATTATCTTTCTATCATCTACCTATCTATCATCTATTTATCTATCTATCTATCTATCTACATCTTGATACATATCTATAAATCTTTCTATCTATCTAGTCTAGAAGGAATTTTTCGTGTACAAATAGTAAAATAGTACCATATTATAAATGCAACATGATTTTTTTTTTCTTTTTAGTGATATAAACCAAGGGCCGAAAGTGACCAGTAGAAATTAATTAGTCCCAGCTCACTAACCTCCTTAAATCTAAAGCCAATGGATTCATAAAACAGCCAAAATGGAAAATGTAAAGATTGACTGAGTATGCAGTGGGCACATTTCTCCATCAGCTAGCTTTCCATAAAAAAGACCCCTACATACTCTCCTCCCACCACCTGCCCACACGCATACAATTAAAGCAGACTCCATTGGTACTTACTGGTATGTCAGAGTCCAATATTTTGCTCCAGGCTTTGTTTCCTTCATTCTGGTCCAGGAGCCTACTGCCTGTTATTTCAATTCATCAGTTATTTCTTGAACAGCTATAATGCACCTATAACGTAGAGACCTAATAGGTGATTAAGATTTAGACATTGCTTTTCAGAAACTGATACTCTTGTGGAGGTGGTTAGATCCATATATTATTAATGCTATTGAAAAAAAAAATCCTGACATTTGTTTATCATATGCTGCAAAGGAGAAGGCATTGTGTTCTAGAACCCTACTGTGTGCCAGACACTGTGGTAGGCACTTTACCTTCATTATCATACCAAATTCTCTCAAAGTCTATGTGGATAAGGATATCAGAATGATATATTTAGCTATTAGTGTGTCAGAAGTTAGACCCACGTCCGCCTCTGTCTGACTAGAAACCTTCTACTGCCTTGCTGCTTCCTATATTTTCAATGAGGGAAACCGGAAAGGTGCCTTAGAGAGGGTGAATTATGAAGATGTAATTACACAGCTTATTTTTCCTCTTTAAATAAATAACACAAGTTTTCATAAGGATTCAGAATACCTAATAATGTTGAAAAAATACATCTCCACCATATGTCACTTTTATGTAGGTGAGAGGAAGCTCAGATCTGTGAAACTGTTCAGTATTGAAGCCTGAGAATAGATTGTGTGTATCAAGCAACTCTAACATGCATAAGAGGAAGTACATTTTTTCCAGGAAAGAGGGGTTTCCTCTTCCTTGTAAGAGTTTACATTAGCGCATAGATTAAAAAACTGTTCCTGTCATTTACCAGTGGAGGGACATAGAACCAGTTAGATAGCTTCTCTGAATTTCAGTTCCTCAGGGATCAGGTGAGGTGACAAAGTTTGCCTCACATGTTGTGTAGATCAAATGTACCTGCATATACCTGGCACAAGGTAAACTTTCAAGACCTGTTCCATTTCCTTTCTCAGACAATTTAGAGTGTCTGGCCCTGAGATTTCTCCGTTTAGAGTTATATGCAGCTGTTCACCCAGCATTTTTTATGTGACATTATACAATTCAGGAAAAGCATGTTTCTAAGGCTTCAACTATGTCTTTGGTGTGAAGCTCTTTATTGCCTTTGTTAAATGCCTGATTGAATAGAGAGCCAACTTGTTTCAGGGTCCAACTTTCAATAGAACAGTTAAAGTAAATGAAGCTGTTCTGTGTATGTGTGTGTTTTTTATTCTCTTGAAGAAAGACAATCTTTGACCTTAGGCAAATTATTATGCCTAAGTCCTTATAGAAAAAATACAATGACCATTTCTGCCTCAAGATGTTGTCATGAGAACCAATCAATAAGGTGTTTTAGAGGGATGAGAAATATGAACTTTTTTGTCCCCTTCTTGTTAAGGTCATTGACAATTTGTAGGAAATTGTACTTCTTATGAAAGACAAAATAGCACAGTGGTTTAAAAAGTGAATTCGGAAGCATATCAACCCTAAATTTCAACCTAATTCTCCTGCATGGTGGCTTCGATAACTTGTATGGGACTTTCTTTTTCAAAAATTTTTGAGTTAGAAAAATAGTGTGTAAATTCATGGTTTTGAATATATAATTAAACTTATGTAAGTTTATATATTAAAGATCTGCCATATTATAGTATAAAATGTAAATTCGAGGGCAATCAAATTAAGGCAAAGCCATTATAATTTAGAAAAAGATGTCCATATGCAGAGACTTAATTCTCTTCAATTTCAATAAACAATATTTCAGTACTTAGTGTTTATCACACCCTATACTGGACTCTAGAGATTTAAAATTTGGCAAAACATGAATTCTAGGTTATACACAATGTCATTTTTCTCTGTCACTTATTAAAAACTTATTGTGTTTCAAGCACATAAAAATAATATTAAACTTTTATAGAAAGCTCATTATTAGACTTTTTTAATGAAAGTCTAGACTAAACTTTTCATGTATTTTATTTCATCTCATACAACTCCCAATGAAATACACCTTGTTTTCACATTTGATAGACGATTGAACAGCCTTAAAGGATAAATAACTTGTCTAGGTTATACTGGAACTAACAAATAATCAGAATCTCAGTCTTCAATTCCTAATCTCTACCTTAGGTAGGAATGTTAACACCAAATGTATAATTTGGCTTTATGAATTATTTCATTTTTTCTGAATGAATAATTTTCCTTAAATTGAGTTTATGTTAGTCCTTTGATATAGTGGATGGTTTTGACTGCATGCTCTTTTTAGGGACCCTTTATCTTGGAAACTTGTCTGTATTTTAGAAGAATGTTTATATAGCGAGCCATGAAGGGTAGGCAAACATGGAATTATTATTTCTTCTTCTTATTAGTAGTAATTATTATATTATATTCTTAATATAATTATTATTAATAATATAACTATAATACAATTATAATATATGCAGCATA
>NW_006494614.1:53640456-53641768 GCF_000325575.1 Pteropus alecto | reverse complement strand
TATTAAGAATATATTCTTAATATGATTCTTAATAATAAGAATAAAATCCTTATTATTAATAATTATGAAATAATGAGAAAGTTATAAAAGGATGGGAAAGGAAGTCATGACATGCCATGTAAAAGGCTAATACAAGGGATTTTGGAAAAGCAGATTGAGCAAAATTTTACAATGTGTATTACAGGTCCCAAATATAATTGAGCAAACCTTTGATCCCACTGAAAATAAGAGCTGGCAATGGTAACGTTGGGCACTTCTACAGTTTAGGATTGTTTTCAAAGTCACTAGCTATATGGGCTGTGACAATGCAATAAAAGCATGAAACAGAATTGAAGAGCTTGGATTTAGAAAGTAAATTATCTGTCAGTGTCTGAGATCTTGTCTTTTCTATTTGTATGAACCAAGATAAGTAGGTGCAAGGTAAATATAAATAATGAAATGTGTGCATTTACTACTGGCTCTAATCTAAGACTTTTAGAGTAATGATAAATGTACAATTCCAGGAATAATTAATATATAGCTGCAGAGACTTTGAACAATTACCCTTTGCTTAGTTTGAGGCTTAGCAAACTACACAGTACATGGTCCAATTCTGGCCTACCGTGTGTTTTCATAAGTAAGTTTTATTAGAACACAGCCATGCCGTTCATTTAGGTACCGTCTATGGCTGTTTTCATGCTAAAGTGGCACAAGTGACCACAAAGACATGGCTCTCAAATCCTGAAATATTTACTATTTAACTCTTTATGCAAAAATTTTGCTGACACCTGACTTAGAAGATTATCTAAATTCTGGAGGTTTCAGGTGAAGTAGATAAATTAGCATAAAACAAACACAAAGAATTCATGACTTCTTAAAATAAGAGCTTGGTCTTTTTAAGTACTTGTCATAAACCCCTTTTTATGCACTTATCCATTTGGAGAAAGTGATTATTTCCCAGAATTTTTTTTACAAGTCTTATGACTATAATATGATCATATTAAATATAATCACTCTGTCAACAAATATTTTTGAGTCGATTCTGAGTACTAGAACTCAACAGGGCACTAGAAATACAAATTGTGTTAGATATAGCTCATGCCTTTAAATAATTCCCGGTGTATGTGGAGTTTATACTAAATCTTTTTATTTAAGCTCAGATTCTTGTAGATATCATATAGTTAGATTTTCTTTATAATCCAATTCGTCTATCTCTGCTTTTTAATTAAAGAGTTTAGACTATTTACATTTGATGTAATTATTAATATGCTACAATTTAAATCTGCTACCTTGCTATTTGCTTTCTATTTTTACCCTCTGTTCTTTGCTCCAT
>NW_006494614.1:53590743-53640371 GCF_000325575.1 Pteropus alecto | reverse complement strand
TAGGTGTGGTTTTCTTTATGTTTATTCTGCTTGAGGTTTTCTTAAATCTGTGGATTTATAGTTAAATTTGGAAAATTATTGGTCACTCTTCAAATATTTTTTCTTCCCTTATCCACTTTCTAGGACTCCATTTGCACATATGTTAGAGTGCTTGATATCATTGATGATCTGTTCTTTTTTTAAAAATCTCTGTGTTTCATTTTGAAAAATTTTTAATCATTATTTTTTATCACTATCAATTTCTTCAGGTTTTCTTGTCTTCTGCAGCATCTTAATCTATGGTTACTCTCATCCAGTGTATTTTCACTTCATATATCTATTTTTTATCTTTATATATTCCATCTCTTTCCTCATCCTCATCTTGTTCATGTTCTTCTATATATTCTTAAATGCATGGAGCACATTTTTGAATTAGCTTTTCAAGCATTCTTATCTGCTAATTTCATCATCTCTATAATTTCTGGCTCTGTATTTTTTTTAATCATGATTATGGGTCATATTTTTTTGCTTCTTTGCATGTAATTATTATTTTTGGGGGATGCTACACATTGTGTACTTAGCACTGTTGATGGCCAGGATTACTGTATTCTCTTCAAGTATTAGACTTTCTCTGGCCCACCGTTAAGTTGCATAAAATTAGTTTAATATTTTTGAGGCTTGCTTTTAATCTTTTATTGGGTAAAACATCCCTAAATCTATGGTTAATTAGGGTTATTTATCCCTAGAACTAAGGCAATATCCTTCTTAGTCCTTGATCTCCTGCTCAAATAACATGAAGTCTCTTTACTCTAGCTGGTAGAAATGTGAAATATTTCCAGCTCTACATGAGCTATGGGAGTTGTTCAGTTTTTTCTAGTGAGTTTACCCCCAGCCTCATGGAGCCTCAACCCATGCATGCCTAGATAATTATATAACCAGAGAATTGGTGGGAGTTGGGGGAGACTTCTCTTTAGATGTCTAAGGGTGTCTCTGTCTCTGTCTCTGTCTGTCTGTCTGTCCCTCCCTCCCTCCCTCCACCTTTCCCTTCTCCCTCTTTCTCTCCTTTCATCTTTCCCTTCCTCCCTCCCTCTCCTTCTCTCTCTCTCTGACATTATGCATGGAAATTCTACCTGTGTCCACCACCCTGAACTCGTTTCTTTCTTCTCAATGTATTGAAGAAACTGGGCTCCATTTAGGTCCCATATTTCATGCTGTCTCCTAAAAATTGCCTACGGGCAGGACAGTAAGCTGGGGCAATTGTCAAGATCACTTCATTTATTTTTTTCCTCTCAGAGATCACAGGGATATCTATTATCAAATAACTGAAAATAATTGGTTCATATATTTTGTATGGTGTTCTAGTTACAATATTTATGATTGGAGGGTAATTTCCCTAGTGGCCAATTCTTCATGAGTAGGAGTAGAAGTCATAATTATGGTAAATGAATTGTGAAATATAATGGATAATTGTACAATACTTATTTAGTTTCCAGAGACACAAACTACTGATTACCCATAGAAGTTGGGGAAGAATTTATAAGGAAGATATGATATTTAAGTGAGGTTTGGAAGTTTTTTATTTGTTTGTATTTAGTCAATCTTATTTTTCATACTTTTTATTGATAACTGCAAATCTTTACTTTTTAAGCTTCCTATCGAAATAATCACACCTTATTCTTAAGAATTAGCCTCCTTTAAAACATTGAGGTAATTTGGCTTATAAAACATTTTCTCCCTCATATTCTCACCTTTTCTTAATAAGTTATCTTCCTCTTTCTTCATGCTGAAAGCTCACCTGTTCACCTGTATCATTGATTCCATCCCATTATGTCTTTCAGGTGACAGAGAAAAATAATGCATTTAGAAACTAGAATAAATTATATTCCTGGGTTACCAATTGTATTTTCTTTGAATAGCAATATAGAAACCTCAATTAGTCTTAAGAATTAGCTGATTGAATATAGCTGAATATTTACTATATTTACTATAAAATATAAATCAATGGAATTTGATGGACTGAATATACAGATTTAAAATCAAACATTTAGTATAAACGAAGCTGAATAGGTTCTATGATCCTATTGGGGTGGGGAGCTATAAGAAGCCCTAATAAGAAGGAAGGATGCCATTTTATTTCTCATTCAACTTTAGGCAAGGCTAGAGAAATTAGAGTAGAAAGCCAAAGTGTAATAAGCATATTTTAATATCTTTTTAAGAAGAGTTGTTTGTAGGGTGCTTAGGGATTTCATCCTTTTTCCTTAGTTCCAAATGCTCTCCAGAAGTTATTGGACTTTCTCACATTTAAACATAAATAAATTCCAGATGTCCTAGACAATAATTTTTAGGCAGTTTCACCTTATTACTACTAAGTATGTCTGGAAATGTATTAACTCTTTCCATCTTCAGAGCACCCTTAATGAAGTTTAAGTCAACAAATTCCTCAATGATTCTGCAGCAGAGACAGGGTGTTTAGAACTAGTCCTTGAGTCTGCTGTTAAGACCTAGTCTTTGAGTTTGCATCATTGTGGTTTACTAAACAATACAGCACAGTTAGGAGATTAACAAGTCAGAGCAATGCATATCCATTCACTTCTGTTGACCATTGTTTTAGAATATATATGTACCTCAAACCAAATCTGGAAAAAAATTAATTATCAAAAAAAGAATATTTTTAAAGGTTTATTCATTTTTGAGAAGCATATCGTTATATTAAAAAGGGGGTCATTTTGTTGGCAGTGGAAGGAATTTACAATTTGGAGTTGGACACATCTGGGTTTAAATTTCAATTCTATTTTTTAGTATATCTACTCATATACCCATTTCTACCCACAAGACTCCATATGATATATCTCTCCCTCAAGGAACTAACAAAACAGAAAGAACAATGTAAGAGAAATGGCCTGGGTTCATATCCCAGCTCTGCTATTTTCCAGCCATGTGGCCTTGAATAAGTTGCTTGATTTATCTGATCTTCAGTTTCTGTATGTGTATAGAAATGAGACTTAGGGTATAATATACATTTTATGGGTTGTTCTTAAGATTAAATTAGTTACCATATAGCAAAAACAAAGCCAGTTGCTTGGGTATAGTAAATACCCAGTGAGTGACAATTTGTGTGTGTTTTAATAATATTAAACATCAATCATCCAGTTGTGAAACTGAGTATGTCCTATTTGTCAGGGCAGGAGTGGCACATTTGATAACACTGTGTCTCATCTCTTTACTTGTGTCTTAGCAGCCATTCATGTGCTGTAGCGTGATAATAGCAAAGTCTTTGTTTGTGTAGTTGGTAGGGTTATTTTTCCAAACAGCCTAGAGAGAAGTTACCACTTCAGAGTTATCACCAGCTTCCCCAGGGCTTAATTTCAGAGGTGTTAGAGTTGAGAACAGGGACTCATTTTATCTACTTAATATCTTGCATAAAAAAAAAAGAAAACGAAGGTGTGAGAATCGGTTTCATGTACCAATGAAAAGAAAAGATTATTACCAGTTTCATCTCCAAAAAGGAAAAACTGTACTTGCTGTTTGATGAAGACAGAACAAGTACCCTCACTGAGCTCAGCATCATCAAAGTGCTTCAAACAATGCCAAGTCTTAATGGGGGCTGAATTTAATAAAATTCCACAGTCAGCTTTTATCAAGGCCACTGTGAAGGAGATCTCTGCAGAAATGATCCAGAAAGTGTGTGTGTGTGTTTAAATGTTGGAAGAAATGAACCTGCTGAATGAACAATATACAACAGTTATTTGTAGATTAGAAAGCACTATGCAAATTGTCATCACTAATATTATAATAGTAATATTTAGAATTTGTTTTATTTGTTATCTGTTTCCTAGTCTGTAGATATACAATGGTCTGAATTCTTTGGCATGGCCAACTGTTAGAAAATCATTAAAATAATGCTCCAATACATTAAGAAGTTTGAGAAAAGATCTACTGTATTTGTTTAATGCCCTGATTTTTTTAAAAAAAAAGTTATTTTCAATCAGAGTTTTTGTCTTGAATAGGAAATATTTTTTCTTACTTTTACTAATAATCATTTAAAAATAATGCCAAGATTAAAACAAAACAACAGACACTCCTGCATAGTGGGTCCTTATTGTTACTATGTTAAATTTAACTTCTTATGTCTTCATGTTATTACTGTATTTATTCACATACTTTTCATTCTGCCACTTTCACTTTACCAGTACAATTTATCCATTCATTCAAAAGATAATTCCTGAGCACCTGCTTTATGTACTAGATAGACCTTGAAGACACACTAGTAAGCACTGTCACTGGTCTTAGACATGAAACAAGTAATCACCCAATAGTATAAAATCAAGCCATTAGGTGCTATGAAGGATCGGAATGTGCTGCAGTGAGAACATGTAGTAGACAATTTGACCCAGTCAGGAAGACCTTTTCTGCAGAATGCAAAATACACATGGACTTAGAGTCTAAACACCTTGTGCCTTTTGATAAATTGATTCACAGTCTCGTGCTCCTTACTGTAAAATAGGAAGATTAATGTTTATCTCACATGCTCGATATGTGGATTAAATGTACAACAAGAATAACCTGCTACTGCCCTCACTCTCCTGCAGTCCATTCTCTATTTATAGTCAGAATGGTGATGTTTTAAAAAAGACATCCAGTCTACGGCCATGCTACCCTGAACAAACCCAATCCCATCTGATCTTGGAAGCTAAGCAGGGTCAGGCCTGGTTAGTACTTGGATGGGAGACCACCTAGGAAGACCAGGAGCTGTAGGTGTAAAAAATAAAAACATAAAGGATTGTAAAATGACAAAGTCATTGCAATCTGTGAAGTCAACCAAAAGTTGCTTGGCCTGAAAAAAAAAAAAAAATGAAAGAAAAAGATATCCAGTTATCCTGTATCTCTGCTCATAGCTATCTCTGCTCATAGCCCCTTGGTACCTTTCTCTCAATCTCAGGAAAAATTTAAAATCTTTCTAGTGGCCCATGAGGCCCCAAATGAATTAGTCCTTTCTCATCTCTCCTACCCCTCACTTAATTCTCTCCCTTGTACAACCATTTATAGTCACAGCAACTTTTTTTTTTTTACTATTATTTTAATATCAGCAAGCTGAGCTGGTTCCACCCAATGGCCCTTATTTATTCTGTAGTTGTTCTTCTCTCTCTGGAATGCTCCCTCCAAATATTCACATGACTCACTGTCTCATTTATTTTAGGCCTTTTGCTGAAATGTTTGAATCTGCTCAAAACTACTTTTTCTGATCCCTTTATCGATATTATCTCCTCCTGCTCCCATTTCCTACTCTGGTTCTCTTCTCTTTTACCTACTTTGAGTTTTCTTCATAGTACTTATTGATAATGTTAATTGTTATAAGAAAACCATGATAATATTTACTACTCATATTTATTATTTGCCAGACTCTCTTCTAAAATCTTTATACCTGTTAACTCAATTAATACTCTATATAACCCAAAGAGATAGATAATTACTATTAACCACATTTTACAGATAGAATAAGGCAGAGCAGTTAGGTAATTTACCAAGATCACAAAGTCATAGCCAAGTGATTAAGTAAGGATACAGGATCTGGATTCCAAAAGTCATGCTCTTGACAATTATGCTCTGTTTTCTCTCAGCTTGGGAGTGTGCCATATACTTTTATCCCTCCTCGTTTATTTTGTTTTGTTTTGTTTTGTTTTTTGCTGATACATCATAAACACCATGACAGGGACTGAGTTGGTAGGACCTAGAATAATGCCTCACATTCATTCAGTGGATGCTCAGTAAATGTTTATGAATGAAGAGCAGCCCCTGAAAGGGCATAATGCAATGCCTAGCAAAAGCTAGTCTTTATTATGTACATTTATGGTAATTATATTTTCCTGCTTTAGAAATTCACATGGGGATAAATAAATAAATAGAAATTGACACATGGAGATGGAAGTAACTGTCCCTAGAAAAATTATTGAGTCCGAAACATCTGTCTCAGGTGCCATTACCCTTCTATTTTAATGTCCTTACCTTCTGCTTTTGCCTCTACTACCAGGTCTTCAGTGTCCTGTACTCTCTTCTGTCCCCATTATATTCTTTTTGAAAATGATCTGAACACTTTCGCCTGTGGTATAGACAACTGAGTGGTGACTTAGTACTACCTCAGTGCAACATGATTCTAACTGATCTCATTCAGAAATAATATTCAATAATTATTTATCAAACACTAACTTATGTTTGGGACAATATGAAAGATGCTGGGAATATAGAGTGAAAGTCATGTTCTTCCCCTTCAGGGCACCCTAACTAACTCTTCTAATCATCCCCCACAATGATTTTCATAAAATGCTACATTTGCTTCATTGTATGGCTTCAAGAAAATGACCCTTTGTGATATTTTTTCTGTTTCTTTATCCTTCTCCTTTCATGCTCCAATTATACTAGTAAGCCTCTAATGTTACTACTGCAGGGGATGCCTTTTGCGCTTTCACACAGCCTCTTCTCTCCCTTACTGTGCTCCTGCATCATCTGGTTCACTTGCTTGCCCTTCAAATCTTAGCTCAACTGTCACCACTCCCAAGAAGGTTTGCAGATTAAACTTCTCTGTTGCCAGAATACCCTGTTCATACTTGTATCATCTTTTATCATCCTATTTGCTAGCACTGAAGCAGGGCCTATGCGCTTATCACTTAAATCGTTATTCTGAGAGCCAGTTTCTAACATGGGTTTTCTCTCCACATACCAAGCAATATTGGACATCAGCAGGGGCTGAGAATTCAGCTCAATTCTGACTATCTACCTGGAGATAGAATCAGATTCCGTGGGGAAAGTGTTCATGATTGCTTTTCATTTTAGACATCAGTTGCAAGTCCAAGTTGTTACCTGTATTTCTGACCAATTGGGTTCAATTAATTTATTAGAATAGCTCACAGAACTCAAGAAAACCCATTTATTCATGAGATTATTGATTTATTAAAAAGGATATTAAAGGATATGAATCAACAGCCAGATAATGAAATAGTTACATAGAGTGAGATCTCAAAGGAAAGAGCTTCTACCTTGTGGAGTGTGGGACCCAGCATCGTAATGTGTGGAAGCCTTCTAGTACCCCAACACGGAAGCTCTCCAAAAAGAACCAATGAGCTGTCTTTTTGGGTTTTTATAGAGGTTTCATTTTGTGCTTATAATTGACAAAATCTTTGGGCATCGACAATTGATTCAACCTTAAGCCCCTCTCCCCTCCCTGGAAATCAGAAGGTAGAACTGAAAGTTCTTTTTGGCAGCCAGCCTCCACTCTTGGGTGGGATCCAAAAGTCACCCCATTAACATAAAATAGACATCATTGTTGCTCTCATAATTTTGGAAATCCCAAGGTATTTGGGAGCTGTGAGCCAGGAACTAAGCCTGAAGACCAAACATTTGAGAAATGTTTTTGCCATCTATATGACCAAATATTGTATATTTCTATAAATCACAATATCACATCACTCATTTCCATAAAACATTAGCTTGCACAGGGCAGAATTCATACTTGCTATATAATAGATGCTGCAAAATTTTTGTTAAAAAGAGGAAAAGAAATTAAACCTCATTTGAATCAAATTAATATAGGAAAACTAATTGTATATTCACCAGGTTCAGTTAAGTTGATGGGAGTAGAACTTTTCAGAGTCCAGAAACTTTCCAGCTGATGGTAGGTGCTACTGGCTCCTGGGGATGACTGTGGGTTGCAGGGGTGGGTGACATGACAGCAGGTGGTAAATTTGGGGACTGACAGTTCTATCTAAGGTTTGGAACTCAATTTTCTGCTCCTGGTCTTTTAAATACAACACTTCTAAAGTGTCAGTGAGAGCAATTTTACACAGTTTATTTACTTTAATAAGAAGTATTTTTTTTTCGTTGTTCCATCAAATAGCATTTTTCTCATCTTGAAAACAAAGTTATTCTGCAAGGTAGAAAAAGTGCATTTTCTTCTCAACATTAGGGAAATATATAGACAAACATAGGAGGAGAGAAGGAGATCAATATACAAGCAAGTATGATTTCAGTTTAAATTTACTAATGCAAATTTATTGCTTAAAAACTATAAATAGTCTAATATACCTTTATAATCTGCATTCTTAATAAACATTTATTAAATATCTATAATGTATTAGGTACTTGATTTTAATGAAAAGACAGCTATTTAAATCTTCTACCTTAATACATTTTTTTCTACTTGGGCTTTTATTTGATGTTACATTTTTTTACTCATATATTAAATAAGAAAATATTTATATTTAAATACTTTATTGAGGAGTTAGAATAATGATCGAATCAGACTTTTATTAGTTCAAACATACATTGGGAACTTACACTGTGCTAAATGCTGACAGTATAGTAGTAAACAAGCTGGATACAGCCTTTGACCTCCCAGAAGTTATATTTGTGCATTTAATTGGTTACCATTGTGATATGCTACAAAGGAGAAGTGCAATGAGTGCTAGGGGATCTTATATCAGGGATGTCTGACCTATGAGGGAGGTTGGGAAAGACTTAACAGAAGTTAAGTATGAGAGCTAAAGGATTAGTGGGATTTGGTTAGGTAAACTGAATGATAAAGTTATGGAAGAAAAGCTGTTACAGAGGGATCAGCCTTTGCAAGCTCTCTGAGGTAGGAAGGAATATGGCCAGAGCGGCAGGAAAGCAGGGAGCCAAGAAGAGAGGAGAAAAACAAAGAAACATATCATACTCAACTCTGAAGGCTACATTAAGGATTTGAGATTTTATTCAAAGAGCAATATTTGCCATTTGAAAATTATTAAGCAGATTGTGTTTCTTAAAACTATAGCTGCTGTGTGGAGATTGGTTTGGAAGAAAAGTAAACTCCATGATCTATAGAGAAAGAAATATGGCCCATAGAAGAAGAAACCTTTAATTTTGATTAGAAGCTGTTGATACTGGCCAAGAAATGGAAACAGCAAGTTTCTATCTTTCTCCCGCCCTCAGATTTCTAGTTTATGCAGCTGGGGGACTATTGGTGCTGTTCTCTGAGAGAAGAAACACTGGGGAAATCAAGTTTAGGGAGAAAAAAATGTGAATTGAGTTTGGATATTTGAAGTGTGAGATATCCCTAAGGCTATATTGCTAAATAAATCCTAAAACTATCCATTGAATTTAAGTACCATAGAAATCTTCAAAAGCCTTCAAGAAGTGGTAGAAACCAGTTTGGAGTTAATTGAGAAGCAAGTGTGAGGTGACAAAATAGAAAGAGTGGAGACAATTGTTTTTGAGAAGTTTGGTTGTAAATAAAAGGAGGGAAACATAGGGATAGTAGGAGAAAGAATAATTTTTAAAGATGGGACTGAGATTTAGCAAATTTAAATGCCTGTGAAAAATATCTAGTATAATGAGAGAACTCGAATGTTCTGAAGGGAGAAGGAACGATGTGTGTTATGAGGAAGAGTATAGGATCCAGGGTATAGGAGAAAGGAGTAAAACTATTCTGTATTTTCTCTTTAGTCATCCCTGAAATAAAAATGTGTTTCGATCACCTACTATTTTCCAGTCATTCTTACAAATCCTTTACCTTTTTCTTTCATAAAGTTCCACACAATATCTTTTGATATATAGTTCCCAGGTGCAATATTACCCCTTCCCAGCATTTCAGAGAGTATCTGAAGTACTATTATTTTAAGACATTAAAAATATCTTACTGCCTTGGTCTAGCTGCTGCCTATGCCAATGAGGTGAGCCGGCAGATTCGTATACTACAAAATGGCTACTGCTTCACTTGCACCCTAAATCCCCCACAGGGAACATTCCTGTAGCTCACTCTAGCCAAAAATATACAAGAAATGGGATTCTGGGAAATGTAGTTCAATCTAGCGAAGTTGATATATTACTAAGCCACTAAAACAACTCCATTATTTCACTTGGTTTTAGTATGTGATTTATTTTCCTGTCATTTCCTCCTTTACACGTAAAGTCACTTGAGTACTATATGCCATACATTTTGCCAACTGCTTTACTTCTATCACCTCATTTAATCTTCACAGTTACCCTGTGGGGTGTGTATATTATTATTCCTATTAATAGACTAGGAAACTTCCTGTCTTTCCTAAGGTCATAGAGCTAGAAGATGGCAGAGTTCTAATTAATATCAAGGACTTCTAGTTTGGTGCTTTTTAAACCAAACTAGAAAAACATATGTACTTCTAGTTTGGTGCTTTTTAAACCACCCAAGAAAAACATATGTACTTCATCCCATAGAAAAATACAGGTCTTTCTTTGGTTTGGTGGAATGCCCACTTCCATCTTTCTCAGATTGCATTACCTTATTTGTTTAAAAAGATTCTGTGAATCAATATGTCTTTCCAAAGGTAAAGTTTACAGGAGGATGTTATGAGACTTAGGCACAAAAATGTGTACTACCTGCCTCGAGCAATTTGTTTGATAAAACTTTATCTGAGTTCAGCAATTCTAATATTTCAGCCCTAAACACTTTCTGCTCAAGAGCTGTCATTATTGAGAACTATGACTATGTTTTAATTACTCTATGAATTTATATGTGGATCACACTGTGTTCATTCTATTCCTCCCCCATCGTAACAATCTGATCTAATTGCTGTTTCAACCTAAATCTGCTGAGACAAGGCCCTTTTATGTCTGTATCTCATGCCAAGAATCACCACTTTCCTAGGATTACTGGCAAATTAATATTTCTGCTGACTACTAATTTATCAAAATTGTAAGTCTTTTAGAAGGATAGTAAAGGAACAAATACTGATGAGTACCTACTGTGGTCCAGAAACTCTATTAAAATATATCAATAAATCAAATGTTGTTATATTTATTACAGTCCCATGAAGTACATACCATTAACCTTTTTAAGTTTAAAAAAAAATATTCAGAGAAGTTAGTTACTTTGCCATAGTAGCTGAGTTACATGCATTATTTGTTTATGTGCATATATTTTATGAATGTATGTATACTCCTCTTATTCGAGAAGTGTTTGAAATTGTTTTATAAATCTGAACATAACAAAGTAAAATGTAAATAAAATTAAGAGAAATAAGCAGAAATTTGATAAAATATGGATTTAAAATAGATGATGTCATTGATGGCATTGTATGTAAGAATATATGCCATGGGGGTCTTCTATATTTGCTAAAAGTAAATAAAAAACTTGACTATGGGTCTTTTAGCAGACAATGAAAAGGGAAAAAGTGATAATGGTTTTTATTTACAAGGACTTAAGATTTGAAACAAACTTTTTCCTTTTCCTGGAAAAACATATTTTTTTTCTGGAACCGAAAGCAGAGAGGTATTTATTGTTGGTCCTCACAAAAAGAACTCTATATAATGGAGTGTACAGAGCTCTCGAAAATATCTTTATAATAGACATAATAATAGAATTTCTAGGGCTTAAAAAAATAAAATCCTTTAATAGATGTAAATGGGCTGATACCAAAGCCTGACTCTCTAAAAGCAATGTCTTGTATAGAGAAGGAAGTAGGATGGGAACAAGAAAACATTGAATTAGTCCAAATATATTGCTCACTGATGGCCTTGATTAGCTTGTAGACTGTTTGTTTGTTTGTTTGTTTTTTAAGAGAATCTAGAAGACCAGATAAAAAGAAAATTATTCAAGAAATATTCCATAAATACTATTTTGTTTAATCAAATTTTGATAAGTATGAAATGGAACTAAATGAGAAAATATACCTGCAGTACAGGTATTTTGTATGGGTGTTAAAAGCAGAGCCATATTCTATAGGGATCAACCAAACTAGGGATAATTATACTAGGGAACATTTGCCAAGTAATTACTCTATGCTTGACTCTGGATTAAGTGTTTTACATGCATCATCTTGTTCAGTCCTCTCCAGTCTCTTAGGAGGGCTTAGGAACCCTATCTTGACAAGGGCCTGAATGGAAGACCACTCCATCTCTGCATGGAGGTTGGCTGAAGGAGCATCTGTGGTCAGGAGAAAGTTCTCAGTAAGTCCTCCTAAGTGCACTCTCCCACATAGATATGAGTGAGTAAGGCCTCGAGTTTCTACACTGTAGAGCAGTGGTTTTTAACCCATTTTGTGACACATACCCCTTTGCATATCTGATGAAAGCAATGGAGCCCATCCCTGAAAAGATGCAAATGCACACAGACATTTTCCATGTAATTTCAAGAGATTTAAGAAGCCCCTGGAACACACCCAAGAACCTCTTTAAGTTAGAAAACTTACAGCATGATCCTGGTAATTTTAGACTGTTTATTTTTAAAGTCTGAATAACCAAAAATCTATCTTAGCTATATACATATATATTTAAATAAAAACATATATTTAAAGAAAATATATATTATATTAAAGTAAAGCATTCACAGAATGTAAAGTTACTTTAATAAAGCAACTACCTGGTATGCCCATTGAGATAAAATAATGGGGAAATTCATATCTGGTTAAATAAACGAGAAGACATTTGAATGGCGAGGGATCTCTGCCAAAGGTGTCTACATTGGCATATATTTATTAATATGAATACATTCTTCTACAGCAATTACATAATAGGGCCTTTTGTCAGAATTCATTTAGATAAAACCAAATTAACTACCTATGTGGGATATATATATTTATGGTCAGCATAGGGTGGGCCAAGTTAGAACTGCTATGCATGATTGTGCAGGTTGCACGATACACCTCAGCTTCACACCTAAAGGGGTATTACAATATAGATATCATAAATTTTTATATTTCTTATGACAGCTTTTTAGCAGCACGTTCTTTTTCTAATGTTATATATGTATTCAGATAATTTTCCAAAGACTGAAATTAAAATATAAAAGAAAGTGTGCCTTATTAAAATTTCGCAAGAAAATCCTTTATGGTAAGTAATGCCCCTGAACCTTACATATCTAGAACTTTATCTGGTCATTAAAGTTTGAATCAAAAAGAAGGAGACTTATAATACATCCTGTTTCATACACCACCCTCTTGGAAATTATTTCCAGATCCATCAGTATTTTGTCTCCAATATCTTGATGCTGGCTTTATTAATAAAGTGAATATTCTGTTTATATATTAGTAACTTGAGGTTTAGTGTGAGCTCATGCATTTAGCTCATACCAGACAAGGAATGGTTAAAGGAATTTGGGTCGGCCAACCTGGACAAGAAAAACTAGGAGGAAATTTAATCAAGGAGCTTCTCCCAAGAACTTTTTTTCCATATATATTAATTTCCTAGGCCTGCCATAACAAAATATCACAAACTAGGTGGCTTAAGCAATAGTAATTTATTATTTCATAGTTCTGAAGGCTAAAAGTTCAAGATCAAGGTGTCCTCAGGGTATTTCTTCCAAGGGCTGTGAGGGAGAATCTGTTCTATCTTCCTCTCCAAGCTTATGGTGATTTGCTGGCAATCTTTGTCATTTCTTGGCTTATAGATAAATCACTTCAACCGCTTGTCTTTATCTTTACGTAGCATCATTCCTGGGTATATGTCTGTCTTTGTGTCTAAATTTTTCCTTGTCATAAAAATGCCAGTCATATTGTCTTAGGGCCCCTATTAATCATTTAATCTCAACTTGACTTCTTTACAAATAGACACTATTTCCTATTTCTAAACAAGGCCACATTCTAAAGTACCAGGAGTTAGGACTTCAACATGTCTGTTTTTAGGGAACACAATTTAACTTATAACACCATGTGTGCCTTAAAAATGGGAAATACTCGTTATTCTCATTATTAGACTACCTCTTGAAGCCTCACTACATACTTAAGCATATTAAAGATTTTGAGAATTTTTTATTAAATCTGAGTTAGCTTTATCCCAGCATTCTCTAAATCTCACTCTCCCCAGCATATCTATGAACAGTGTCTGATGGAAGAAAAACACAGACATGGAAGAGAGAAAGTGTAGGATTTAGAATGAGGGATGGGATAAAATTCCAATTCTATAATTTCTAGCTGTTTGATCTTTGGCAAATTACTTAACCTCTTTGAGCTTCAGTTTCTCACTAAATGGATGTAATTATTTTCACATTAAATAGATGTAATTATTTTTACTTAATAAGTTTTTTAAGGAGTATCAAAAAGGAAAACATATTGAATTATTTATCTCATCATGTATAGAGCTTGGCACATGGCATAAATACTGCAACTAATAATAACAGTAATTACAACATGAGATATTTATTGAGTTTATACTATGTGGCACATACTTTCCATAATGCTTCCACCTGTGTTATGTGCTTTGATCCCCATAACAAGCCTTTGAGTGCTATTATTATTTCTATTTTCTAGATGAAAATACTCCATCTTAAAGAGGTATTATTACTTACCCACTTTCACATAGTGTCAGAATGGAGGTTCAATCCCAAGTGTTTCTGCCTGCAAATTCTCATAAACTCTGTAAAATCTGTATCAGATAGGAATGATCTGGGCTGTAATAAGCAAGGTACCTAATTGCGACAATCAAAAAGAGAATATTTTTCTCACATATAAAGCTTATCAAATAGGTAAGCTGCCATGATATTGGAGGTGACATCTCTACCTATCTTCTCATTGCCTTCTTCTCATTGTTGTAAGATGGTTTCTACATCCTTGGGCATCGTGTACTATTTCCACACAGAATGGGAAAAGGGGGTGGGCACAAAGGCACCAATATGGCTATCCCATTTGTCATGGCCACAGAAAGTTTTGCAGATTTCCCTTCCACTTCACCCACAGACTTTAGCTTTCAGCTTATTGGCAAGAATTCAATCATGTAGCCACCCTTTCTAGAAAGAAAGGCTAAAAGTACAGATATTTATCTTTTACAGACTCTATAGTGGAGGTAGTCAAGGGAGAAAGTAGAGAGTGGATATTAGCCAATCCAAAATACCTTTTACATACTATTTCTCATTAACTTGATTTCTTATTCTTCAGCGGGTAAGCCAAATGGCAGTTGACAGAAGTAATTGGAAAGAGCTTGTAGCTTTATGCAGGTTGGAACTAGAACCATTCAGCAAAGGCATGCCCACCTGACAATTCCAATCTGAAGGCTTAATTTGTGGACATGATAGAGATATCAGTAAAGAATGAGTTAAGTATTTTAGTATTCTCAAGACTGAGACATACTTAAGAGGTTATTCGGTCCACCTCCAATGAATTTATGTCTTCAGGAATACCTTAAATAATGAACACCTAGCCTGTGCCTGTGCACAACTAGGTAGAACATCAATATCATTCAAAACTGATTAACAGACACCTATCAGAGAGGTGATTGGTCCCTTTGAGAAGGTGTTTTCATTAGATGACCTTAAGCAGCCTTTTTTTTTTCACCCTAACATGAACTGTATACAGTATAGTCATTTGCTATATTTATTTTTTACCCTAACATGAACTGTATACAGTATAGTCATTTGCTATAATTATTTCTTTTAGTAATCTCTGTGATGATTTAATGAAATGACTATCTTAGAGCACATGGAATGTTAAAGAAGAGATTTTGAAAGATATCTCTTAGCACAACAACCTTATTTTACAGATAAAAACTCTACAATCTTTATTAGCAATAGCAGAATCAAAATGAAAACTCTAGTCTTCTGATTAGTTGTAAAATAAATGGAAAGACTACTTGACTTGTTTTCAAATCCCAACTTCATCAGATGCTGGCTTTGTGACCTTGAGCAAGTTAATTTCTCAAGACTTCTGCTTATCACTTTTTGTTTTTCAGCTAACGTCAACAAACATTCACTGAGCACCTACTCTACACTAGTCAGTAAGTTAGAGATGAGATACAGAGATGATTGAGATACCATATTTAATTTGGAGGTGCTTACAGGTTGGGGGAAGGGCAAATATATAAAGAAATAGTGAAATACTCTTTAATACAGAAATAAATGTGAATGAGACATAGAAAGGAATAGTCAGATCCATTCGAAGATATTAAAGAAGGCTTTGGAGAATGGAATATGATTGAGCTGAGAAACTTGAAAGGAAAAGTGTTGAAACTCACCTTGGTAATTAGTGGTAATTAGTTTCAGAAACAAAATCCTAACCTGAGAAATAATATATAAAAAATGCAAGTTTCTATTTATAAAAAGAGAATACTGTAGATTTCTGAAGACTGCAGTGATAGATAACACCTACAGAAATGTCATTTTTTACCACTACTTTTTTCTCTGTACCAAAGGTCAACAGACTTTTCTACAAAGGTTCAGATAGTAAGTAAATATTTATGATTTTGTAGACCAGACCATCTCTGATATAACTATTCACCTCTTCCATTGTAGGACAAAAGTGCTCATTGAAATGAATAAACAAATAGTTTGGCTGTGTTCTAATAAATCTTTATTTAGAAAAACAGAAGATGAGTTGGATTTTGCCCACAAGTTGCAGTTTGCCATTTCTTGCTTTATACCATGAAGCTTGGGGGCAATCCAGCTCTACTAGCTCTGTGAGTGACTCACTCATTACAAAGTAGCAGAGAAAGACTATTAAACTGAAGGGAAAAAATAACAGAAATATAGATTATAACATCATCTTTACTTTCAACATATGATTCTCACTCTAGTAGGTAATCTTTATGTGACTCTTAGGACATTATACAATTATGATCAGTCCAATTTTTTTTTAAAGAAGGTTTTTATTCCAGTTCTGTGGCCTGTTCCAAAATCTAAGAGGATCGAAAATGATTAATAGTTTAGGAGCCTAGAAATAGCCTCAATGGCCTAAAAAGCTTAAACATCACAACTTTGATAATAATCAGGCTTCAAAGAGCTTTGTTAAAACTTAGTCTTCACTTTTATTTGGAATTAGTTCTATATTCCAAACTGTAACTTTCATATTCTCTAAATAGACTGGTTTCAAAATTTCTAAATCTATGTTTCACATACAATTTGCTGCAGTAATTTTCCAAGGTCAGCATAAAAATTGTTCCTGCTGGTCCACATTTGGAAAGATAATCTATGGAAAAACAAATGATCTGGCCAACGTTTCTTTTTCTTTCCTTTCCTTTAATTGCATGAGGTTGCATTTGCAGCACCTCCTTCAAGGTACTTTCTAATGTAATTGGACACCAGCCAAAGTGAACTCTGCTTAGGGATTATATATATGTGTGTGTATATGTATATGTATGTATATGTATATGTGTATCTGTATGTGTGTGTACATATATGTGTGTATATATATATATATGTATGTATATATATACACATACACACACACACACACACATATAGCATTAGCATGTCTTTGTTAAGGATTGAAAAGTAATATGATGAGGCTTGAGTCTATTTTCCCATTTTGACTTTTATTAAATTTGCAAGATTGGACTATCATATATTTCCAAATATACAAGATCTATTATATATGCTCTATAAATAAAATAAAAGGCAGGATCTCCAGTCTTACCCAGTGAAAGAAATAATGAAAGGAAATAAAAATACAACAAAATGTGATACTGTCTTCCTACCATTAAGTCATTTTTAGATCCAGAATTTTGCTAATCTGCGTACTAACCTGGGTATTTCTATTCTACAGCCAGGTAACCTCAGGTGAACCGGAAACATGAGAAATGGGTGAGAGAACTTTGGACAGATACATTACTGTGACTACATTAGAATTTTTTTTTTCAGGTATAAGAAAGATTGAAATTGATGGACCTGTTTTATTTAAGAGGTGGAAAAGACAAGTTTGTCAATATCTGATTGCACTTCACAGTCAGTATCGGCCATCTCCAACAAGAAAGAAACATGAGCTTTGAGCTAGTTTCACTTTCTCTAGATGTTTCCCCCTATAGGAGAGGTGTAAGTTTAAGAGTAATCATGATAGTTAAGAGTGATAATGATAGATAATATGTCCTTAGACCATACCAGGAACTACTCTAAAAGCTTTGCCTATTATAAATTCATTGCATCTTTCAAAAGCTCTCAAAATAAGTATTATTACCACTCCAATTTTAGGAATGAGCAAAGATGAGTACAGACAATTTATGTAGTAACCCAGGGTCACATGGTTAATAAGCAGTAGAGGCAAGCTGTGGACTCTCAGACAGACTGCCTCCAGCAGTTGGCTCTGCCCTTTGCCATTCCACCTCCATGTTCAGAGAGTCTTCAAACTAGACACTGTGTCAATTTTTCTTTCTTAGATTGGCATTTTTGTTTTTGTTTATCTTTACACTCTCCTCTGGCTTTAATGGAGAAATCTTGGATAAGCTGTACTTTTCAGGGCATAAAGTAGGAATCTTTGAATTCTGTCCTTACTCTCTGAGTGTGGGCATATTGTATAGCATGTAGCATTCATGTTTTTTTCTCTCTAAACGGAGATAACTAGATGACACTAAACATAATCATTATACTGATTTCTCCCAAACAATGTAAATAGTTGACGCTAAATACTTCTTGTGGATGGAATGATATTTCAAGACATAGTTTTCCATTGATAAATGTCTGTCTATATTTAGGAAAAAATCTAAATTGTTGACAGTTTAAAATAAATATAATTAGGTGAATAAGAAGAGTGAAAACAATACTACCCCACCTTATATTTTTATACATGTTTATAGTTTCTAAAGTGTTGTAACCTATACCAATTATCCTGGGAGTTAGTTAAAATAATAATTACTATCTTCATTTTTGAGGCACAATGAAGTTAGGTATAAAAGCATCTCCTGTCCTTCACCCATTGAATACTCTCAATACCTTGCACTGTTCCTCCTAACACTCTAGTACTCTATAAACATCTGATTTTCCACTGGATTTCAAGCTCCAGGAAGACAGGCCACGCTTCTGCTTTCTTTGATTGCATCCCCAGCCCCTGGCACAGTTCCTGATATAGATATTTAACAACTATATGTTCAACCAGTAAGTAACAGGTGAGGCTAGTGACCTGATCTTGATGAAAATAGCTCCTGGAGCAGTAATTTAAAACTTTCTAAAAAATGAAAGTCCTGGACCAGATAGCTTCATAGGCGAATTTTACCAAATATTTAAAAAATCAATACCTATTCTCAAATTATTCCAGAAAATTCAAGAAGAGGAAAGTCTTCCTATTTCCTTTTCTGAGGCCACCATTACCTTAATTCCAAAACCAGATAAAGACATTACAAAATAGAAAACTATAGGTCGGTATCTCTGATGAATAGTGATACAAAAATCCTCAATAAAATATTAGCAAACTGAATTCAGCAATACATTAAAAATATCATACACTATGATCAAGTTGGATTTACTCCTGAGGTGCAAAGTTGGTACAATATCTGCAAATCAATTAATGTGGTACACCACATTAACAAATTGAAAGATAAAAGTCATATGATCATCAGTAGGTACAGAAAAAGTATTTGACAAAATCCAGTACCTATTTATGATAAAAACTCCCAGCAAAGGAGGAATAGAGAGAACATACCTCAGCATAATAAAAGTCATATATGACACACCTACAGCTACATCATACATGATGGGAAAGGCTAAAACTCCTTAAGATCAGGAAGAAGACAAAGATGCCCACTTTCACCACTCCTTTTTAACATTGTATTCGCAGTCCTAGTTACAGCAATCATACAAGATAAATAAAAGTCATCTGAATTTGAAAGGAAGAAGTAAAACTGTTCTTATGTGTAGATAAAATGATACTATATGTAGAGAATCCTAAAGATTCCACCAAAAGACTATTAGAAGTGATTAATGAATTCAGTAAAGTAGCAGGATACAAAATTAATACTCAGAAGTTGCTTGCATTTTTGTATACAATGATGAACTTTCAGGAAGAGAAATTAAGAAAACAATCCCGTTTACAACTGCATCAAAAACAATAAAATACCTAGGAATCAAATTAACCAAGGAAGTAAAAGACGTGTTCTCAGAAAATTATAAGTCATCGAAAAAAGAAATTGAAAAGTATACAAATAAATGGAAGCATATACTGTCCACATGGGTAGGAAGAACTAATATTGTTAAAATGGCCATACTACCCAAAGCAATCTGTAGCTTCAATGCAATCCCTTTTGAAATACCAATGGAATTTTTTAGAGAATTATAACAAATAATAAAAAATTGATATGGAACCATAAAAGATCCCAAATAGGCATGGCATTCTTGAGAAAGGAAGATAAAGTTGGTGGTATCACACTACCTGATATTAAACTATACTACAAGGCTATAGTAATCAAAACAGCATGGTACTGGCATAAAAACAGACACACGGATCAATGGAACAGAATAGAGAGTCCAGAAATAAATCCACATCTATACACTCACTTAATATATGACAAAGGAGGCAAGAACATACAATGAGGTAAAGACAGTCTGTTCAATAAATAGTGCTGGGAAAACTGGACAGATATGTGCAAAAAATGAAACTGGACTGCCTTCTTACATGATACTCAAGAATAAAGTCAAAATGGATTAAACATTTAAGTATAAAACTTGAAATCATAAAACTTATAGAAGAAAACATAGGCAGTAAACTCTCTGATATTACTACTAGTAATTCTTGTCTGATATATCTTCATAGGTTAAGGGAAACAAAAGAAATGGGACTACCTCAAACTAAAAAGTATTTGCACAGCAAAGGAAACCATCAACAAAATGAAAAGACGATCTATTGAATGGGAGAAGATATTTGCCTAGGATACATCTGGTAAGAGATGTATCCTAGGCAAATATCCAAAATTCATAAAGAACTTGTAACACCAAAAACCAAACAATCTAATTAAAAAATGGGCAAAGGACCTGAATAGGCATTTCTCCAAAGAAGACATAGATGGCTAATAGACACATGAAAAGATGCTCAATATCACTACTCATCAGAGAAATGCTAACTAAAACCACAATGGGATATTACTTCACACCTGTCAGAATGGCTATCATCAATAAATCAAGAAACAAGTGTTGGCGAAGATGTAGAGAAAAGGGAACCCTCATACACTGCTGGTGGGACTGCAAATTGGTGCAGCCACAATGGAAAACAGTATGGAGGTTCCTCAAAAAATTAAAAATGGATCTACCTTCTGATCCAGCAATTGTACTTCTGGGTATTTATTCAAAGAAAATTGAAACACTAATTTGTCAAGATCTAGGCACCTCTCTGCTCATGGCAGTGCTATCCAACAGATGATTGGATAAAGAAGTTATGGTTCATATATACAATGGAATATCACTCAGCCATTGAGAAAATGAAATCCTACCATTTGCAATAACATGGACAGACCTAGTGGGTATGCTGAGTGAAATAAGTCAGACAGAGAAAAATAAATACCATATGATTTCACTTATATGTGGAACAAAAAGAACAAACTAAATGAAAACAGACTCACAAATACAGAGGACAATCTGGTGACTGCCAGAGGGGAGGGAAGTTGTGGGACTGGGAGAAAGGAGTGAAGGGTTAAAGAGGAACATATTAGCAATTGAAAGATGGTCATGAGGATGGAGAACATAGTATAGGGAATGTAATCAGCAGTAATGTAACAGCTATGGGATGTCATTTCATAAACTATATAAATGTCTAACCAACTTACTATATACCTGAAACTAATAATAAAAAAAAATTTGAAGTAAGAATAACATAAGAAAAAACAAAAATAAAAATAAAAGTAAGACCTTCAGTATTTGTTTACAGCAATTATAAACCAATAGTGTCTATGGTTTGAGGTCATATATTGTGCTAAGTGCTTTTTATACACTTCTATATATCTTTCCTTCACACTCACAATCTTCTTTATAAATCTAAGAGGAAATATTATTTACCCCAAGGTAGATGTGAAAGGCTTCGGCTTGGACTAAATCAGGGGTCCCCAATCCCCAGACCACAGACCGGTGCCAGTCCATAGCCTGTTAGGAACCAGGCCACCAAGTGGGAGATGAGTGGCGGGTGAGTGAGAAAATCTTCATCTGTATTTGCAGCCACCCCCCAGTGCTATCATCACCCCCTCAGCTCCACTTCAGATCATCAGTCAGATTCTCATAGGAGCAACAGTCCCTGGTGCTAAAAAGCTTGGAGACCACTGGACTAAACGATTAATGTGCCATTGGCCATTTCAGCTAACAAGTACTCAAAAGATAGTCCATTTAATATTCTCTCCACCCTGCCTGTTTCACAAATTCTTAAAAGTCTAACACCTATATTTTATAAAAGAGTGGAAATAACAATTGCTAAAAAATAATAAGCCCAGCTGCAAACCATAGTTCCTTTCAACAAGGTCCCTAGATCACACCTATACTATATTATTACTAATTTTAAAATGAAATGCACATCTAATTCTAGCTGTGGTAAAATTGAAAGAGCAAGTGCATATAATCTGCATTGCTTCCTAATTAGGATCTAGAGTCTGATCATTAGTGGTGTTCTTGGCACTGCCTCCAGAGTTAGCAGTTTGCTTGGTTTGCCCATAATAACAAAACAGACAGATAGTCTATCATGAATGTACCCGGCCTTTGGCCCAGAGGTGCTATTGGGAAGGTTCAGGATGGGACATCTGTATGTGTTAGTGTTTGGTAGAATGGAAGTGAACTAAGTAACAGAATGACCAAACATGAATACAGATCTTTGGACTCCAAATGGCACATCCCCACTAAAATGTTTTTTTTTCCTTCAAAATCATGGCGTGTTTCTTATAAGAAATTGCTAATCCAATATGGTGTTTTACTATAGTAGATCTAAACATATGTTAATAAGGCAATCACTAGCCATTATTTTAAAAGGGCACAGAGAGGGAGCATGGAAGAGGGAATGCAGTTAGCATTAATATGATGACTAAGTGGAGGGCCAGGGAAGGAAAGGAGCAATTGGGAGGGATCATTTTATGAACATTATAGATATCTAACTAATGTACTGCATACTTGAAACTAATTTAAATAAATTAATTAATTTCATAAGAAAGAGGGACACAGAGAATCTGTGGCTGTTACTCCAGACTCTCCCTGACTGATACTCCACTACCATTGCCCAAAGACAAAACACAAGGCCATGTGGAAATGGCTTTTTACTTTATCCTTTTCCTCCTATATACCTCCTCCTTCCCACTTCTCTCTAGTAACCAGTAATCTACTGTCTGTGTCCATGAGTCTCTGTTTGTTTGTCATGTTTGCTGCTTTAAGTTTTATATCCCACATATGAATGAAATCACATGGTCCTCATTTTTTCTGCCTGACTTATTTTGCTTAGCATGATTATCTCAAGATTTATCTATGTTGTTGTAAATGGTAGTATTTCATTTTTTCTTATGGCTGAGTAACATTCTATTGTGTGTGTGTGTGTGTGTGTGTGTGTGTGTGTGTGTGTGTGTGTGTACACACACACAAATACCACATCTGTAAATATGTCACATTTTCCATACAACCGCTATAGAAAACAGTATGGAGATTCCTCAAAAAACTGAGACTAGAATTACCATATGACCCAGTAATCTCTCTTCTAGTCATTTACCCAAAAAACTTGAAAACATTTATCTGCAAAGATATATGCATCCCGATGTTCATAGCAGCATTAAATGTGGTGGCTAGGACATGGAAGCAACTGAAGTGTTCTATGATAGATGATTGGATAAAGAAGATGCATCTTTCAATCCTGTACCTACCTCTTAATATATGCCAATTATCCAAAAGTCACCTTATGTTCAGGCATCAGTGATTTTGCTACCTTGGAGGAAACAAGAAGAATAACAGACATCAAAGTCAAGAGATACCTGTTCAAGTCTCTATTCCACTATTTACTAGCTGTGTGTCCTTGTGATATTACTTAATTTCTCTGCGCCTGTGTCTTTGTTGATAAAATGGATCTGTAAAATGGATCATAATACCTGCTTTTTCTGGAGATACATGTCCATGTTTCCTGTCACATAGCCTGATTCATAGTAGGCTCTAGATAAGTATTTATTTCCTTTTTTACCCCCTTTCTACCTCTTACATCCAGATCTGAGTAGTCATAACTAACAACCACAACAGATGTTGCTGAGGTGTTGCAAAGCCACTAACGTTTGTCTAGTGATCCACTTATTTCCCCACAGGATCTTTGAATTTAATGTAAATCTACAGTGCATGTAGACCTAGATTTATGTGTCTGTCCAGTAGAAGACTGCACCTCTCGTGAGACAGTGTGGATAATGGAACTTTGGAGATTAAGGCAACTGCTGGGATTTTGTGTTAAAAGTAATTTTAGATTATGGGCTGAGAAATATTGCTAGTGTGCCTGCATTCTCTGATAGTACTTTCTTTTGTTACTACCAATCAGCAAATAAACCAGATTCTCCTGAGAGATACCTCATTATTTTCTTTACTTTTTCTCTGTGACCATATTTCTGGCTGTGCTTACTGGGGGACTTTCTATAATTGGGTTCAAGCAGCTCAGTAAACATACTAGTCCCCATATACACACAAACCTAATCTCTAAATAACCAGTGTAGTTCTTAGATGAATGTATGGCCAGGAGATTTACTGATACTGAAGAAATTAAATTCCCCATAATTATTTTTCTATAATTCATTCCCAGAGAGCAAAAGCTAAACTACTCAGATGTTGATAAATTTTAGCTTATAATCTTCAGCTCCAAGAAGCACATGTACAATGCCATATACATAAAAATAAGACTCTTTTCTAAAGGAGATTATTTTAATGAGGAACTTCCTTTTTGGGGAGACACTGGAACTCAGCCATCCAGAGTTCAGCTTTGCTTCCTTAGGGGTGATCTTGATAAAGAGACCAAGCAAAGGACATCTCACTAGAGTCCAGACTCAGTCTTAAATTGGAAAAATTGTGTATCATTGGATCAGATGGAGGTGGGAGAAATGATGACATAAGACATGCACAGTCAGCTGAAAGCAGGAGAGATTATATTTTAAAATTTTCTGCTCCAGGATTTTCTTAAAAAGACAAACAGAGAAACAAATATCCACATGCATTTATTAAATGTTCACTGCGTCCACTATAGAGAATAAAATTTATAAGTAATTAACCTTTTTAGGTCTCAGTACGAACTAGAAAATAGAAATGAGAAACAAAGCCTACTTCAAAATGTCATGTTAAGGATTTAATGAAATAATGGTTTTAATAATGGCTGACACAATAATGCTTCATAAACGTAGGTTCCTTTTATGCTTTTAGTCTTGCTTTTAACACAGTCCCAAAACCTTTTATCATCTGACTGATGAGTCCAAATCAGTCCTCCCTCCCCTCAGACTGATTGAAGTATGGAGAGAAAGCTGGAGAATTAAGTGACCACTGAAAAGACTGCAATATGGAGGGGGAAAGAAATGTGAAAACTCTTCATAGTATGTGGATATGTGTGTTCAAAATGTCATAGCAATTTTGAAATTTTAACATAAAGGGAAATAAGCCACTTTCATCTATGTAGACAATACTGTAATGTAATCCATTACAATAACAGATGTGTGTAATGAATGATCATAGCAAATCCACATTAATTAATGACCAATAATTATAATTATTATTAGGTATGAAGGACTGTGGTAGCTGCTATATGGTTATATAAAATCATATTTAAATCTCACATGTACACTTTAAAGTATGTATTATTAACACTTTATATATTAAAAACTGAGGTTCATAGTTGTTAAGGAATTTGTTCAAGATTTTAAAAGGTATCACTAGAAAAATTTTAAACTATCTTGAAAATTAAATTGTTGGAAACTCTTCTTTTTTTGATATCCCAGTAAAAAAAATGAGTTGCAAAATATTAACAAGGTGTTTAAACTAACCATTTATAAAAATCTTCAGAAAAGAGGCTGTTCAGGTTGCTTCTGCACATTGGAGTTGATCGAGGATATAAGGCTTGGCTTGATAAACTCCAAGGTGAAGAAGGGAAAGGGCGTGTCAGGCAAACTGTGGACAATTGTACCAAGGTGGGAATATACAGTTCATGTGGATGGGGCTTTGACCTAAACAAATTTGATACCTGGCTTAAACTGTGTTTTTAACAAATGACTCATGAATAAATAAATGAATGTCCCTCTTATTTACATTTGGTACCCAGATGCATGCTGAATGTTGTGGTACTTTAGTAGACCTATCCATCCAGTGAGTTGTTCTCTTAACTCTGTTTTTATATTTCCAATATCCTGATAAAGTTTACTTCTCTTCCTGCTTTATCTATTTGTCTTTTTTTTTTCACTGGAGTTCTTATATAGGTTTTGCTCCAGATGCTAGCTAAATTGCCAGCTCTTAGTGAAACCCATGATCGATGTCCTGTAATAATATTTTATGAAGTACTATTTCTTCCCTACTATTTGTATGATGGAAAGAAAATTCCTTCTGTTTCTAAGGTCTTATATCTGCTGTGGCTTCTGTCAAGAAAGGTCTTTTGTGAGCCAGTGAACTAGGGAACTTGTCCATAAGCTTTTAGCAAGGCTTAGCAATAAAAGAAATATGGGCTTTAAGACTATTATCAGAGATGGGAAGCCTGGCCAAAGGTAGCAAATTGTCCAGTCACTTACAAATTGTTTTCTTATTCCCGCTAAGAAGTATATTAAACATATATTAAACATAAAAACAGATTAAAAACAGTAAGCATAGTATGATGTTATTTTTGGAGAAAAATTATATAGGAAAAAGATTGGGAGGATAGTACCAAAATATTAAAAATTGTTATCTATAAGAAAGAGACTGTGGGTAATTTTTCTCTTTGCTCATCTGCATTTTCTAATTGCTCTGCCAGGAATGCAATAATTACAATAATAGTAGTAATGATAGCCAACTTCTATTAAGTACTAACGATAGTGAACCAACCACAGTTTCTGCCCTGAGGTCAGGCCATATGGGTTTGGATTCTGGGTTCTGCTTTTATTACATCTCTATGGGGTCGATACTGCTATAAAGCCTAATTTTATACATAAGTAAACTAAAGCTTATAGAGTTTAACACATTTGCCCATGTTCACATAAAATGTGCATATTTTAAACAATAGAATAAAGATGAAAGAAAATTATCCTGATAAAGAATGTCAGACTCAGGTCATGTTTATTATAGTGAAATCTCACAAACTGATTTTTTATCAAGATCACAAAAAACTTAATACAGTGTGTATATATATTATATAATATGTAATACATACATATAGGTATATCTGGTATATATGTGTGTGTACGTGGAGGGGGAGAGAGAGAACATGCTTGTTTTTCCTTAGATTGAGTTTGGAAATTGAGAGATATGAAGATATGGGTAAGAATATTTAATTCATGGATATGCAGTTATACCTTCCCTCAGCAAATTCAAGCTTATCTTTTCCTTCTCCCCTTTTGCTATAGTCATCCATGCTCGGTATGTCTCCAACCCAGAAAAGCTACATAGCCATAGGCTTTCTTCAGGGTGAAAAGACTGGCTGTCTTCCCAGACTTGGCTCCTGGTGTACCATGCTGGTTATTTAATGTGGTTGCTGACTTGAGACTTAGCACTAGAAATGATGGCCCACCAGTGGGAAAGGCCTTATAAGAGCAAAGAAAATGAGTTAAAAATCAGAAGCCAGGAGAGGAAGTTGATTCATATGACTATCACGGGGCTTAGTGGTCTTGATAAGAGGACTCTATAAGGGCAAACTGTGAGTCTAAGTAAGTAAGGGAGCAAACTTTATAAATTTCTGGTCATTACCTGGGTAGGCACTCTTTTGTGACAAGGTAAGCAGGCATGGGGTCAGCTGAGGGTTAAAATTGGTTGGGAGGAACTGATTGAATCAAGTACGATAGACACTGGACTTGCAGTAGAAAGCTGAGGAAAAAGGAGAAATGGAGATAAAGAAATCGTATAGATGTCTAACCAAAGTACTGTATACTTGAAACTAATTTAAATGAATAAATATATTAAAAAGAAATCATATAGTTCTCCGTTAAGAGGCTGCAACAGCTATCCTCCAGTTGCTATAGTGTTTAGTCAGAGAAATCACTTTCCTTGATCTTTTTTTTTAATATCCCCCAATCTTTGTGTTGTACAATGTTGAATTACTAGATAGGCAAACTAAGGATATTCTTAGAGAACTAGCAAAGCATGGGTATCAAAAATTGAGTAAAGGCCTTATTGGTAAACATACCCAAACTTTTGCAATAAGAAAGAATCTAGAAAGAAGCATTTTAATTGCAGCATAAATATGAATGACATTAATTCAAAGAGTAAAAATTTATTTTTAATTATATTGATGGGGCTAGTAATCTTTTCAGGGCTTAGGGTAATTTATTAAATGTCTTAATCTAGCCCTGTCATTGCAATAGGCTTCTTCATAGTCACCACTAAGCATTCTAAATTTGATCCTTTACAGTGTACCAGATAGGCACGGTGCTATGTTCTTTACAAGCATTACCTCATTTAATACTCAAAACAATTCTAAAAGATAAGCATCATTCTTATATCACAGATGAGATGACTGAGGCTGAGAGATGTTAAATGACGTCTGAGAAACCATAACTGTTAGATGGCGGAGCTCAGATTTAACTATATTTCTTCCTTCTGAGCTTTTAAGTACTCTTAAGTCAAAGATCATATAATTAGCAGCGTAGAGCGTTAGAAATGATAGGGAGTTACAAATTGGAGGATTAAAGGGTTTGAAATCTTCACCATACTCATATTGCTTTAAAAGAGCCATCTCAGCATAGATGTTTGGTCCAGAAGTCCTTAGATATCTGTAAGTAATGCCAGACTTTTACTCAACAAATATTTCAATAATTCTCACCTGGGGTATGTCCTTGTTATCAAAATAAGAAAGGCCTGGATTTTTTTAATCCATACAGCACAGTATTGCTACCCAGTGCAGTGGCCAATAATGGTATAAACTTCTTGTATTATTTTGAAGCCATGTTAAATTGTTGCACACCTTCTCCTCCCTGTCTCCTTTCCTTCCTTCCTTTTCTCTCTTTCTTCCTTGCTATTTTGCTTTATTTATCTATTTATTTGTAGTAGAGGATTTTATTTAAAATATAAGGCTATGACTTGATTCTGGCTGGCATCAATTTTAAATAATAAGGAAACAGGCATTTGGGGCTGTAAATTTTAGCTATTTGCATTTTGGAATGTGTGTGTGTGTGTGTGTGTGTGGTGTGTGTGCATGTGCACGAGTGCGCACGTGTGTAGCTATATACATTTCAGACTGTGAATTAATTTAATACATTCTGATTTTATTTGCCAAGTTGATGAAGAGTCAAACAGATTTTACTTTCATATACACCAGTTTCCTTGGTTGAAATGTTACTTCCTCAGGGAAGCTGTCCCTAAAACCTCTTTTAAATATTCTCATAGCCGTTACACTTCTTCTTTATCACCATTATTAAAGTTGTAATTAAACGATTATATGTCTAGTTATTTGTTCAAGGTCTTTACCATTAGTCTGAAATCAACCTCAGGGCAGGGATAATATCTTGCTTATACATTGCTGTAAACTGAATATCAGGAACAATGTTGGATTATAGTAAGCATAAAATTAATGTTTATTTAACAAAATTCTCTACTCTTAATTGTTTCCTATATTTGGTTCTTAATGTTGTAGACAAACAAACAGGTTTCAACTATTTCAATATTACATTGCCTTTGAGAATTAAAAATGTCAACAGGCAACAGTACGCCTGAAAGCTAATAGAGACAGAAAACTATGTCATATGTCATTTCCCTCTGGTAAACTAATACCTCTGTATCTGCTCATGGGTAAGAATAGCAATAAGTCATGTGGAAGAACTAGCAAAATGCACAGGAGTGTCCCCTAAGAACACCATACTTATATAGTCACTAATGAAGATCAGACCTTAAAAGTTCTAGGGTTTATCTCTGGAAAAGTATGGGCATCATTTACATAAAAGCCAAACATTTCAGGATTTCAACAACAAAAACTTGTCCGTATCCTGACTTTGTGTGAGAGTCCAAGAGACTGAAATATGAGATTGGCATAATATTAAAGAAGGAGGCTGTGAGAATAATTTCCAAAATACGTATGGATGTAGTGAAGGTTCCAAAGGCTGCTGCTCTGGGAAACTCTGTTTAATATTTGGATATTATGGGGATATGCTAGCCTGCAGGGTATATGGAAATATCCCAAATGTAAGCAGATTTTATAGTTTGGTAGCAGATACCCCCAGCCATCACCTTCTTCTCTGCCCTCACTCCCACCCTCAACAACACATGTTCATATACACAATTCAGCTGTTTATCTGAACCCCACTATTCTTAAAAGTGTCATTGTTTTTGTGACCATACTATCTCTAGGTGCTGGTAAACTTTAAATGATTTGTCTAAGATCTCATATGCTTAGAATAAGGTAATTCCCAGTATATGTGATATTATGACGATTAGAGATCTAAACACTTAGGTTCGTAGAACCAACTTCCAGAAAATTGAAATGTAAAGCTAAGCATTATGGATTTTAATGTTAAGATAATGGTGGTATCCTTTCTATGTTTTTGTTTGTTTGAAGACAGATCTATTTTATTATGAATGCTATACTTATGATGATTTCTTCATTCTCACTTAAAAAGCTTGGCTTTAAGAAAAAAAGTGTAAATAGCCTTATACTTTCCTATAACTTAATTGTACACATTAACTACCAAAGTTATTAGGTACCAGAAGTAGGTACCAGATTGCTTTAGCTTATCTTTGAAAAGAGGCCAGAACCTTTCTGGACCAGTAGAAGGATGTAGCAGAGATCAGCATTGTCACAAAGAAGTTAATGACCAACTGAATGCCATGTAAGTCATGGACCAAAGCCAACAGTTAACATGGCCATAGGTTATAAAAGAACATACTTTAGTCAGAGTCTAATTTCAGTCAAAAGTGCTTGTTTTCACTAGTTGGGGAACCATTTGGAATGCAGATGCTTAACAGCATGATTTAATTTTTTTGTGCAGTTGTCAAAAGACCTTTCCTTTGACCAAGATACCATAGGAGTGTTAGTCCTTCCCATTTATCCTCAGAGTTCTGTGTAGAGCAACAGGGATTTTGCATGAGAACAGCCAAAAGGCAGTTGTTAGGTAAAGCCATAGGAATGTCTGAAAAGTGGGCAGAAGTGCAAATGGTAGCTGTAAATGATATTCAGGTGTGCAAAATTTCTACTCAGCCACTCACCTGGGCTCTGTTGGGTTTCATCAAGAGCCTGAACTATAGCTCTATAATTGAGACTTCCTGTTGGATACTCCCCTCTGGAAGGATTTGTCTTACTGGCCTTGATTCACTTTCTTTTCTGCCTTGAATGAGGTTTATTTCTATCTCAAATGGATTGGTGCTTTCTGGAGCTGAAAGGGGGCCTGCCCACTATGGCACAGTAACTGTATGTACTAGTTACTTTCTCCAGGTAGAATGAGATGCTGTTTCTGATGTGCCACCTGCTTAATTGAAAAAAGGCACCTAGAAGATTGGATGCAAAGAGACAATAAGTTCCCCCATTGTCCTCCAGACTGGCTACACATTACCTGCATAAAGAGGAAAAGCAATATTGTTGCCTTCAATGGGAAATTGTAAAAATAAGGAGGAAGAAATATCAGATAATTGATTTTATTTCAAGAATCAAATAAATGACTTTTCTGAAGAAAATATTTTATTGTTAAACACATGCTAATAAATTTGCATGAGGTGAATTCTCTCAAATGTATTTTCAGTGTCAGTACTTGTGCTCTAAGCAGGTGTCTTGGGCCCAATATCAATTCTTCAGAACCCAACCTACAGATAATTTGCATATATTATCTGCTTTGTTGGCTTATGAGTGAGATCTAGAATAAAGAAAATTTGCTCAAAAGTTCTCACAGCGGGCACTTTGGCATTTGGGTGTACGATACCACATTTCATTTAGCCCAGCAGGCCTAAATGAATATTCACCGTCAGGTGGCGAAGAACTCCACCCCAAAGTAACTGATAACTCATTTCTGCTTGGGCTTCTCACCAACACAGGTTTTATATAATTAGAGTTTGAGTTGTTTTCCCAAAGCCTCCACAGCTTGACTCAGAGTTAAACATTTAAAGTACTTATATCAGCCAAAGGAAGGTAGAAGATTCGTATCACTTTGATTCACTATTTTTCTGTTTTGTTTTGTTTTTTGAGGAAAGCAATGTGGTAGAGTAGGAAATATCGGGATTTAGAATCAGACTGATCTGGATTTGAATCATGACTTTGCCGTTGAATAGCTGCATGACCTTGAGCAATTATTTATCTAAACCTCATGTTTTTCATCTAGAAATGGGAATAATAACACTTCCTTTCAGGGCTGTCAAAAAGCTCTATTCTGTGTATTTCTTGGCACATTCATAGCAGCTAATCAATAAATGGTAATGCAGCTGCTGTGATTAAAGTCCTTCTATAGTCATAAGTGAAGTTTACATAAACTCAAACCTCTTTCTCATGGCTGCGAGAAACTGCAGCTGCTCCTGGACTTGAATGAGGAAATATAATTAAGACGAAACTTTATTTTTATTTCAGCCATTCAAGCTTAAGAAGACATTTCCTTCAGACCTCTCAAAATCCTGATTAATCCTTTCCATAGGATCATAAATAGGAACAGAGAAGGCAAATACAAATTATTTCACTAACACCAAACTTAAAAACTTAAATTCTATGTTTACTAAATGTTTCTTATCTTTTTTCCCATTTTTTGATGGCAAAGAGAGTGACAAGATGTCGTGTTCATTCTAGAAAAGAAGTGTGGGATGGAATAATGGAAAAATTTTGGACAACACTGAACTTTGAATTCTGGTTCCAACAATTTCACTTATCAGCTGTCTAAGCCTAGACACATGATTTTACAACCATGAACTGCAGTTTTCCCCCCTTCCTGCCTACCATATACTGTAAAGGATATAATAGTATTTTCTAAAACCAAAGTCTAACATAACAATGAGTTGCTGTTTTGCACAGATTTTCATGCATGGGCTCCAGTGTTGTATAAACTTTAATTTTATTCCTGGTTACACTTCTTACTAATGCTATGGCCGTGGGAAATTATAGAATCTTTATTAGCCAATATCTGTATCTTAGATTGACATCTCAGTGTTTATCATACATGGTTATTAGAATCAAATGAAATACCTGTGCTTAGGACACATTGTAAGTACTCAGCATATTGTTAATGATAGTGTTATTTAGCACCTGGCCCAGGGCAAGAATGCCCAATTCAAAAATATAAATTAGGAAGATAAGTTTAGGCTCAATATGGAAATCTGACATTCAGTATAAATCGATTGATCTTTATTGTGCATCTATAGATGGGCACTGCAGAATTTTTAAATATCAGCCTCTGGAATTTATAATTGTAATAGGAAGGGTGATAATGATGAGAATGATGATGAGAACGATGGTAGTGTTGATGATGATGATGGATAAAGCTTCTTATATATTATTGGGTGACAGGTACTATGCTAAGTACTTTATAAAAATTAACTCGTGTTATTTTTACATCAATTCTATGAGGTAGAAACTATTATGAACCTTATCTATAGATGAGGAAACTGAGACACAAAGTGGTTATATAAACTCAGAAGTCTAATTCTAGAGTTTACGCCTCATCTATTATGACTGGAAGAAAATAAGTACATAAATGTACAAAGCTTTAAATTATACAAAAATATGTTTTAAACGATTGAGTGGGAGAAATTTCATCAGACTTCAAATATTAATGCATCAATTAAAATGTTCTCAACTCTTAGGTACAGTGAAGAGCTATTAAGAAAGGGAAGAAGGTGCTTGTCTCAATCTTTAAATAAGTGGTTGAGGTAGGATGGATTTCACAATGAAACTTCAGAGGCCATCTTTCTAACCACTGTGTTCTACTGTCTCCTTATTTAGCAAACTCTTATTGAAAGAATGTAAAATTGAGAATGTAAGCCAAAAAATTCACCATGCCATATTTTTGAACCACCTTGCTATGTGTTAATAATAAACCTAAATGTTTTTAATAAAAATTACATATTACATCTATCTTTCTGCAGTCATTTGAGAGGTATTGTGATTAAACGTAACGACATTACTGCCCGTAAGAGCATTACTCAGCTACGCCTGTCTTTCAGCAACCACTAAATATAAGACTTTTTAGTCCACTTCCTTAATTTTACAAATGAGGTCATTAAAATTTAGCGAGTTATAGTAACTTATCTAAGATGAGAGCTAGTTAGCAGCAGAGTTAGAACTAGAGCATATTTCCTAAACTCAAGTCCCATATTTTCCAAGTTTAATTTAACAAGTATTTACTGAGCAATAAGAATTATGTTGTGAGACAATGGCAATGAGGGTGTGCATTTATAAATCAAAGATGGTCCTTGCTCTTGAGAACCTTATAATTTAGTAGAAAAGATAAACACGCCCTCATGTAATTATAAAACTTACCATAAGGGAACAAGTTCAGTAGCAGGGGAGACCCCTCACATTGTCCCTGTATGTCTCCCTTTTACCACTCAGTACACTTGTTTATTCAAGGAATTCTGCCCTGCTAAATTGCTATCCTGTCTACAGTTCACTACTCTATCACTAGCATAGTTCCTAGTACAGAATAGGCAGTCAATAAATATTTATCGAATGAAATGAAAATCAGAAAAGCAAAATAATGTGGACTCACAAAGGAGGTGATGAATAATTAAATGTAAATTTTAAATGTACAGGTCAAAGCAAAGCCAAGTAGGTAAAACTTTACTAAAATGTCAAGTCTCCAAGGAAAGATCATTCAGGCTAGAAGAAGACCTGTCATTTCTATTAATCCACATCCTTTCCTTTAGGCCAATCCACATATGAATTACTTCTGACAAGTCAGAATCTGACTTATTTTAACTCAGAAGTTTTTTTAACCTTTTGTTAAATTTAGAAAATATTTATTACAAGTCATTCATCAGAAAAATAAGACCATGTAAAACTTAGGCCAAAGAAAGATTGATTTCAGATCATGGCTATCTCTCAAATTCTGGGTGTGACAATTCCAAAAAGCCAGGTAAATTGCTTCAAGGGGACGTTGGTGGTATGTGTCAGATTACCTCACAGTCAAGACAGTCCATTTATGTTTGTTCCAGTTAGCATTATTCTACCTGACTTTTATGTTTTATCTTTCCTGAGAGATTTCTTTACTCACTTTGCAACTGTTCTCCCCGCCTTTGCTTTCTTCTTTTCATTCTCCCTCTTTTCCTTCCTTCTTCCCTCCTTCCCTCCCTCCTTCCTTCCTTCCTTCCTTCCTTCCTTCCTTCCTTCCTTCCTTCCTTCTTTCCTTCCTTCCTTCTTTCCTTCTATTCGATTCCCGCCCCCTCTTTCTTCAGTTATGAGTCAATACTATAATGTTATTTTTGCACATATTATTATTTATGCATTTTCTCCCTCACGCAATTTAGCACAGGGGATGACACGACTTGACCCTGCCTAGGGCCCCCACACTCTCCTACACTATCTTGTCTGCCCCTGGCACTCAGGAAAGAGTCAATAGAACATCTAGCATTGGAAGATTGGGGAGATTGGCCTTTGGAAACCACATACTTTGTATGTTACAAACATTAGCTTCCCAAGAGTCTGATCAAGAGCCCCCCCCATTTAAATCAATATACTTTGAATATTTAAATTTACTTTCAAGTTGATTAAAGCTTGGACAAGAGCATATTGATATATGCACTAAGCTCAGTGTTTAGTGCTATAATTCCTGTATTAAGAACTAAAGAAGTTAAAAGACAAAAGTATAAAAAATAACTATAACAACAAAAATACATTAATAAATGTGCAATACAAAAATATGTAATTTGTAACATTAATAACAAAGTGTGGGAGAAAGTAAGTATAGAGTATATAATTGAAATTGAATTGTTATCATTCTATCAGCTTAAAGTAGATTGTTATAACTATAAGAAGTTTTACGTGACCACAGAGAAAACACCTATAGATAATATACAAAGAAAATGAGAAAGGAATCAAATCATTAAATGTACAAAAATATCAATGAAACACAAAAGAAAATACCAAGAGCAGAGAGATACAAAAGAATTACGAGACAGAAAACAATGAATGAAATAACAATAGGAAGTTCTTCCCCATCAATAGTTACTTTAAATGTAAATGCGTTATATCCTACAATCAAAAAACATAGAGTGGCTGAATGGATAATTAAAACAAGATTAAACTATTCACTTTCTTTAAGAGACTCACTTTAGATTTAAAGACATTTGTAGGCTAAAAGTGAAATAGTAACCAAAAGGTAGTTGGGGTGACCATACTTATATCAGAGAAATAAACTAAGTTAAAAATTGTCAAGAGAGACAAAGAAAGACATTACATAATGATAAAAGTATCAATTCACCAAGAAGATATAACAATTATAAATATATATGCACACAACATCAAAGCATACGAATACATGAAGCAAACACTGGCAGAACTGAAGGAAGAAATAGACAGCAACACAATAATAGTAGAGAGTTTTAATACCTGACTTTCAATAATGGGTAGAACAGCCAGGCAGAAGATCAATAAGGAAACAGAGGAGTTAAACAACCTTATAAATCAAAAGGACCTCACTCATACGTTGGATTTAAAATTGAAAGCAACAAACAAACATGACAAACTCATGGATATGGACAGTGGATTAGTGGTTACCAGAGGGAATGAGAGGAGGGAGAGTTAGATAGGTAACAGAAGGAAATTTAAGTTTGGGCAGTGAACACCCAATGAAATATATATATATAATATATTGTTAAGTTGTACACTTGAAACTTACTTGATTTTATTAATGTCACTGCAATAATTTTATTTTATTTTTTTTAAAAAGGGACTTAACAGACATATATAGAGCATTCCATCCAATGGTAGCAGAATACACCTTCTTCTCAAGTACACAAGGAACATTTACAGGATAGATCACATGTTAGGTTACAAAACAAATCTTAACAAAGTTAAGAAGATTGAAATTATGCCAACTATATTTCCAACCACAATGGAATGAAACTAGAAATCAATGGTAGAAGGAAAACTGGAAAATTCACAGATATTTGGAAATTAAATGACACATTCTAGAACAACCAATAGTTCAGAGAAAAAAGCAAATGGGAAATTCAAAATATCTTGAAACTAATAGAAACAAAAACAAATATACTAAAACTTATGGGATGTAGCAAAAACAGTATGAAAAGAGAAGTTTATAGTAATAAATGCCTACATTAAAAAAGAAAAAAAATATAAAATAAACAACCTAACTTTATATTTCAAAGAACTAGAAAAATAAGAACAAACCAAACTCAGTGTTAGCAAGGGGAAGGAAATGATGAGGATTAAAACGGGGGGAAAAAAAAAAAAGGAGTACAAAATAGAAAAAAAAATCAATGAAACAAAGAGCTGTTTTTTGAAAAGGTAAACTAAAGGTGACAATCCTTTAGCTACATTAACTAATAAAAAAGAGAAAAAACTCAAATAAAAACAACTGAAAGAGATGTTACAATTGATGCCACAGAAATGAAAAGGGTTAGTTTAGGACTACTATGAACAGTTATGCACCAACAAATTTTATAACCTAAAAGAAATAAACAAATTCCTAGAAACTTAAAATCTATGAAGATTGGATCATGAAAAAAAAAAAATCTGAACAGACCTGTAACTAATAAGGAGATTGAAGCAATAACAAAAAACTCCCAATGGAAAAAGAGCCCAGGACCAGATGGATTCATTGGTGAAACCTACCAGATATTTAAAGAGGAATTAATGTCAATCCTTCTCAAGCTCCTCAAAAATTAAAGAAGCAGGAACACTTCCAGATTTATGAGGCCACATTATTATAATACCAAAGCCAGAAAAAAAGATATCACAAGAAAAGAAAAATTCAGGCCAATATTCTGGATAAATAAATGCAAAAATTCTACACAAAATACCAGCATACTGAATTTGACAGCACATTTAAAAGATAATGCATCATGACCAAGTGTGATTTATCCCCAGGTTGTAAAGATGGTTCAAGATGAAAAAATCTATCAATGTGATATACCACATTAACAGAAAAGAATACAAATCACATGACCATCAACAGATTAAAAAAACAAAAAAAAATTGATAAATTTTAACATTCTTTCATAGTAAAACACTCCACAAACTAGGAATGGAAGGAAATTACCTCAACATAAGAGAGGCCACATATGAAAAGCAACATCATACTCAATGACAAAAACTCAAAGTTTTTCCTTTAAGATTAGGAACAAGATAAGGATGTCCACTCTTGCTACTTCTATTCAGTGTTATACTGGAAGTCTTAGCCAGACGAGTCAGGCAAGAAAACCAAAATGCTTTCAAATCAGAAAAGAAGAAGTAAAATAATTTCTATTCAGAGGTAACATGATTTTATACATAGAAAACCCCAAAGATCCCACACACTCACACAACTGTTAGAATGAATAAACAAATTCGGTAAAGTTGTAGGTTATAAAATCAATATACAAAAATTAGTTTGTTTCTATACACTAATGATCAACAATTTGAATAGGAAAGTAAGAAACAATCTCATTTACTATAGCATCAAAAAGAATAAAAACACCAGAATAAATTTAACCAAAGGAGTAAAATACTTGTACACTAAAATCTACAAGATTTTGATGAAAGAAATAAAAGACACAAATAAATGTTTATAGATTGAAAGACAACATTTTAAAAAACGCTTATACTTATCAAAGCAATCTGCAGATTCAATACAATTTCTGTAAATATTCCAATGGCATTATTTACAGAAATAGAAAAAAAATGCTAAAATGCATGTGGAAACACAGAAGACCCTGAATAATCTTGAGAAGGAAGAACAAAGCTCAGACTTGTTAATTATAACCATTATAAAACAAAAACAAAATAAGTTTGTTAAGGATGTGGAGAAATTGGAACCTTTGTACACAGTTGGTGGGAATGTAAAATGGCTTAGCTGCTACGGAAAACAGAGGTTCCTCAAAAAAATTAAAATAAAACTATCATATGATCCAGCAACCACACTTCTGTTTGTTTATCTGAAAGGATTGAAATTGGGGTGTCAAAGAGATATTTGCATTTCTGTGTTCATTGAAGCATTATCACAATAGCCAAGATGTCGAAACAACCTAAATATCCATTGACAGATGAATGATTAAAGAAAATGTGCTATATACATACAATCAAATGTTCTTCATTAAAAGAAAGAAATTATGTCATATGCTATAACATGGATGAAATAGGAGGACATAATTCTAAAGGAAATAAGCAAGTCACAGAGGGACAAATGTTGTATGATTTTTATTTATATTACATGAGGTTTCTAAAATAATAAATTTATAGAAGCAGAAACTGGAATGGTAGTGGCCAGGGACTGAGAGGAGGAAAAAATGAGGATTTTTCTTTTCAAAAGGGAATAGAATTTTATTTACATAAGATGAAAAGTTCTAGAGATTTGCTGTACAATGTTGTACTTATGCTTAACAGTAGTATACACTTAAAAATTATTAATTGGTAGATCTCATATATTTTTTAACCACAATTTAAAAAGATCCAAATAAGGTACTTGTTATGAATAATAATACTGTTTAATTTTCTTTAACTTTCTGACTTGGTTGTTGAGAAAGAGGAGGGGTCATCTTGACTTTTTGCTGTCTAATATAGTCTAATATTCTGTGAAATCACTATGCCTTTTGGATTATACCATTCCAAGAAGATTGAGATTTAGGTGGTTGGAGTTTGGGATTCTCTCCCTGCTTTCCCACTTACTGGCTTTTGACTCAAGGAACCACTCCCTGTTTTGCTCTATTTAGCTATAAAGGGAAAACAACTGGACAACACTTGAGAGAAAATTACAGCTATCAGGAAGTTCAGCTTTTATGAATGAATATCTTACTTACATCAACAGAAGCTGTTTCTATTTCTTAGCATTATAAGACCACTAGCAAATTTCTTCAAAGAAAAAAAAAAATGAGTTAATGCACTTATACCACTCAGCCATACTCAATGTTTCACTTAAATGATGCCCTTAAGAGTACATTGCTATTTTGTGTTTAAATTCAAAAAACTTATTTATTCATTTTGCGCTGAGAGGTAGAACACAGACCTGAATACCTAAGATCGTATAACAACTGAAAGACAGTTTTCTGTTTTTTTCTCACTTGATGTATTTTATTAAATACTAAACACTTACTTTGTGCTTGGCTCAGAGGATACAGTTACAAAAAAGAGAGGCCTCTCCCTTCTCTAATGGTGATTACTTACATTCTGTTTGAGTAGAATGGCACAAAACAAGTGATAGTGTAATTCTTATTTTAAATACAGTTATCGTAAGTGTTGAAATAGAGAAACACAGGTGCTAAATGAGAGTTTACTGGGAGGGTGACGTGATCTGTTCTGGAAGGGGATAGGACATAATGTCCAGGGAATGCTTTTTTAAAAAGGTGATATTTGAGTTGAACTCTGGAAGACAGAGGATTCCAGAATTTCTGAATAGAAGAGGCTTTGGGATGGCCGTCTGGTTTGAAGGAAGGTCTGGGAGATTTGCTTTGAGGCTGCATTGCATAGTAAGTTCATTCTTGAGAGTATTGTATGTTTCCTTGACATGGCTTTCGGGAAGCTGTTCCTTGATGGACCATACAGAAGGGTGAGTAGGAGTGAATTATGTGAAGGTGTGGAGAGGGGAAGAGAACATGTGCAATGACCACAGGTGAGACTAAGTGCAGGTATTCAAGGCCTATGTGGTTGAAGGGTAGAGTACAGGGATGAGTTACAGATGAGACTGGTGAAAGCAGCAGAGGCCAGGTCACATAGGACATGATTAAGGACCATGCAAGCCACTAAAGATTGTGCTGTCAGTGGGGATAAAAATCCGTGGAGAATGAGATTTTATTGGTAGGTATCAAGCAGGACAGGGCCTGGTAGTATTCACATTTTAGAAGAAGTCACTCTGTCTACAATGTGAGAATGAATTGGAGTAAAGGTGGATGCCAGAGACCAGTTAGGAAGGTGTTTTAGCAGTTCGACTGAGAAATGATGCTAGCTCAGACTAGAGGACGTCATGGTAATTAAGAGAAACAGACAAATGTGAAAGATATTTACACAGACAAGTATACAAATATTGTAGAGTGTAACTGGATATGCCAGGGGGTGTCTGGAAAGCTTCACAGAAGTGACATTAGTCTAATCTTGAAGGATGAGAACAAATTTCTTGTAATAGTGTAGTTTATCACTTAGATTCAATTGCTAAAATTTGTAAATTATAAATGATTATTACTTTTTTATTCATATCCCTTTCAGCCTCTCTAAGAAACATCATGTAACTTGTGTTCTTATTTCTCTAATAGTGTTACTGTGTTAGACTATAATAAATCTGCATTTCCTGAAAGTTATTTTATAATTTAGTCTTATATTAATTAAGATTAATCTTCTCCTCATCCATACTCAGTGGAATACAAGCATATTAGTGAGAATTGGAGACATTTTAAAACTTTCTCTTTTTTTACCTATTAAATCTTCTGTCCAGACTAAATCTCTGTAGCAATTAGGCATATATCCTTTTGCACTGTTTATTCCTACTTATTTTGCCTCTAATATTTATGATTAAATTTGTTTAAATCTTTTGGAGATAATTTCAGAGACCAAAATGCCTTAAATATTCTTGGTTCTCTCTTTAGAAAGGTAGATTGCATGGATCTGAAGGTTTCCTAGGAAAAAGGTTATTAGGTATAGGAGAATATTAATTTGTTAACATTTATAACATCTCTGATCTTTATAGTCATAGGAGTAAACTGTCTACACTTTTCAAATTAAGAGAAATTATATGTAGTACTTTATACCATTGAATGATTATTTAATATATTACTGTGTCTGCTAAAGGACTTCTACTACCCAGTCATCCCTGATCAAGCACTTAGCTCTTCTTTTATAATTATTTTTATTTCTCATATGCAGAGAATGCCTGAAGGAAATTTTTTCTGGAAAAAAAAGATCTGTGTAGTGTTTTGGTGCAGTACACTTTATTTAGTAATTCATCTTTGCTATTTATTTGTTAGTAAATTCATCAAGCCAGGATATTCATTTTAAACTCCTTCTATGGCATCAGTGCCAGGTCAATGAGAGGTCAGTAAGATATATCTCATATAGGCACTGTCCTGTGCACCATCTGCCCATGGTGAATCACAATGATAAGCGGGACGTGTACTTGTGCACCACTAATTCTTATTCGACCAGAATTTCATGTCATCTCATGGTCATTACAATTGTCCAATTACAGTTGATCAAATTGAATTATGTTTAATTAGTAAGTCTGTCTCATGGTACAATGGGCTAGTTGGCCATATTTATCTGTTTAAATGATCTGTCCTCAGACTTGGAAAGCCAAATGCCATGTTTGAAAAGAAAAAAAAATGTGGGGAGAGGGGAAAACGTGAGGCTAGAATTATTTCACATGTAATACAGTGAAATAATAATTTTAATATAGTCTTATAATAAGTTTAATGAAAGTTTGCTATGGTCTTTAAGATCTTTGAAGGAAAGTAACATTAGTCATGCAACCTACCACATCTATTTGTCTATATAGAAATGACATGCTTAGATCATTAAAACAAATTCTGTTGTCCTTGTGTTGGGAAGAAATAGATCATTATTAACAACCCATTCTTAGAAGATTTAGGTCTCTACAAAGATTTATAATATTTTGAGTAGTGTCCAGCTAGGAAATTTTCTGTCTTGCTGCAAGCTGCACACTCCATTACAAAATTGTAATGGAGTCACACTGACTTACTCCTGTGCAGATTGATTCTTATATTTGAGAAGCAAATGGGTGAGAACAGGGCATGCATTTCCTGAAGATGCTAATGGGCCTTTGAGCAATGATATCTGCCTGAAATATTAGAGAAGCATCTATGGTTAGATAAGATTGGAGAGAGCCAAACTTATCACTTTCTGACATTCTCATTTGAGGTTGATGGTATTGCCATATCACATCAAGTCCTACTGTATAGACATGCATCAGGCATTATGGTCACACTAGACAAATATGAAGTTTTCTAGGGATTCATTTCACCCGGAAGTTATTTCAGGTATTATCCCTTGATTCAGCCTAGAGAATGAGGGAGGGTGAGAGAAAGAAAAAAAGAGCAAGAGAGAGAGAGAAAGAGAGAAAGAAATGATTTTCTTCTCTTTCTATTTTTACACTGAGTATCACATGATCTATTTGCCTCAATTTTATGGTTTTTATGTATTGATCTTGACTCCTTGATTCTCTTTCAGGAAAAAGGCCATTAATGCCATTGTTATTTCTGCCCAACAGTTGAAGTATTCTTTTTTTTTTTTGGCTAATTTCCTAACATCAAAACTAGCACTGATGCTAACCTTAAAAAAAAAAAAAAAAAAATAGCTTATTTTCCTGGAGCGTTGCTGAATTAAATATTGTTTTCAAAAAATGTTGGTCAATTCCTTCATTTCTCTACTCATTCCTTCTATTTATATATCCCAAAACAAAAAGTATTTTTAAGACTGCTATGTGCTGGGCAAGCAGTGAGCTAGATGACTGGGGAAAATGTGGTCAATGACAGGCCAGGGCCTGCCTTTTGAATTTATACAATTGGGTTATGATTATTTAGCAAAGACATTTTAGAAACCAGCTGTGTCAGGTAAAGTACTAATACCAACCCCTTGTGTAGAATTTGGAAAAGAACCCTCTCATGGAGATCCACAGAGAGAGAAGATCCCACTTCTTTTGTTCTGGATTTTTATTTATACGATAATTTATTCAGTGGGTCCTAGTGTTGAAATATTATAATCCTGGCTTTTGAAATAAGAATCTTGCCAACTCAGTCAGAAATAAGGTCTATACTGTCCCAACACCTGGTTAATCCACTGCGACGGTGGATCAAATAGAATCTGGTGGTTTGTAGGTAAAATGATGATATCATGGGATTTTGTCATTTCTGTTTGGTGCTACATGGAAGGCAGCTTCCTTTCCAATCAAATCAAAATTATTTCCTTAGGGATATGTGATAAGGATATACGTTTAGGCTATAGATGGAGAACGTTTCAAACAAAATAAAAAATCCAAATGCTTTGCTCTTTACTGGAAATACTATGTATGGCTTCTACAATCATACTAAAATTTTAAAACAGTAATGTCCTCTTTGGAAGGCAATTGCTTTAAATTGGATAGGATTCACTCATTTTTCAGTGAAAGAATTCGAAAATTCTGTCTTTGGAAACCAAAATACTGGATGGCAGAGTTGGATGTGTCTTTCACTTTAAAATGCAGACTCTCTCTGTGGTGAATGTATTTGTTGTGGTAAAGTATTTGAAAGAAAATCCTCAGAATAATTTGGGGTAAGAGAAAAAAAAACACTGTTAAAATAAGCCAACCCACCAGTTTTGAACTTTGAAAAATGCTTTATTTTGAATCAGAAAGAATTAATAATAATTCATAGCATAAAGAATCTATGTTTAGATTATAATATATAATCATGATTTAACACAAATTAAACTTCCCAATTTTAAAGAACTTTAGTATTGGGCTTGCGCTCAGTGATTTTCTGAATGAATTAATGTCCATGGAGTTCATTTTGATGCTCTTAGTTACCTCATTATTTGGTCTGTCTTGGCAGATATGTATCTAGATAAGTGATTCCTGTAAATGTTGGAAATTCCTTGACAGGTTAACTTTCCCATCATTTTAAATTGCTTATGCTATATTGTTTCAGCCTAGATGCACCCTTTCCGGGAAGAAGGGTCCTGCTAGTCTGATAAGAAGTTGTCTTTCCTAAGATCTGTATTTTGTGTGAGGATCAGCTAGAAGAGGGAAAAGCTAGAATGCCAAATTGCAGAGAGTATTCTTTACTGTGGGGCTCCATCCAAAAAGGGTTTGTAACACAGTGTACAGTCTTGTAGCCCAGCTGTGTGGAGCATTGATTGCTTCTGCCTAGAGCAGGGATACTGTCAAGTTGCTCTGTGAGTTGAGTCATCTATTGACAAAGAGCTACCAGCCCGCAGATAATGCTGTGCGGAGCTGCTCTCACTGCTCCCACCGCTCCCACGATGCACTGCTTGTAGCAGCTGTCAAAGATACTGAGGGATCCACGGGAGAGAAAAAAAAGACTTTTACAACTGCCTGGAAGAAAGGGGTGTGAGGGAGGAGACATTCCTGTGCAGAGCTGACCAAAGGAAAGAGTAGGCATCAGTGCAGTATGAATGCATACCTCACCAAGCAACACAGCTGCAGCCGGGGGTCCGATAGGATGGATGCCGGCAGGAGTGCACCCACACTGATCAGGGATGCCCACTGCGCTTGTGGCTGGCAGAGGAGCCCTCAGGGGCTCGGGTACAATTCTCAGACCATGCCTTCCTCAGGATCCGGGGGCCCAGCTTCAAACAGGACCAAGCTGGTCACCTTGTGGGACAGTGTGCGGAAAAGTCCCCACAAGACGAGCACCAAGGGCAAAGGGACTTGTGGGGAGCATTGTGCCTGCCCACATGGTTGGTTCAGCCCAGTACAGGTGAGCCTTTTCCTTATGAATTTCCCTTAAGAATTGGAAGAAACTGAGAGCAAGTTGTGTAAGATTAGGATGGTTTCAAAACTTTGCTGAGTCCTCTTTGTTGACTGGGTATGTCTGTTTGGAAAATGGTAGGCCAAGAAAACCTGTCATTTTCACAGATGTTTGTGAACCTCTGGGTGGCCTGCGAAAGTCCAAGGATGCTGTTCTCAGTTTCTTTAGTGACTTTTCTCCAAGTTCAACTTCTCTAGTCCTCAGATGATTTTACTATTTCTGCATCATAGTCTTAGCAGCACTTTTACTTCTAATCGTTAACTTTTCTTTTCTGCTTAGCCTGGGGTTTTTTGTTTGTTCGTTTTTATTTTAAAGAAGAGAAAAAGAACTTTAATCAGATACTTCCCATCTCTTTAAAGATAAAAGAATATTTATTTCTTCAGTTATGGAAAATAACGATTTGAAGTATACTGTTCTAATTTTATTCTTATAAAGCTGTATACCTTTGAAGTAATAGAGAAGAAAATTTGTTTATACAAAATAATTCATTTTACAAACAAAAGGAATAATTGGAAACAAGCTACAGGATGATTACACATAGAATAAAATAATCAAATATTTCATTTATTCATAAAGAAGCAATAGGTTATTTATATTAAAAACTATAACTCTCTTCTAGAATGCATTCCTGAAGCAAATGTGCAGTCTCTTAATTTGGTTCCCAGCTTATTCTTGCCCCAAACTACTAGCATTTTACCTGAAATTAAATTGCTTCATTTTTTCTGCTTCCATCCAGAGAGAGAAAACCACTTTCTGTAAATGCTATAAAAATAAGTAAAATACACCTATAATCACTGTCATAAGTACAGAACAATGACTGTTCTTAAATATGCATTGAAAAGAGAAAAGCAGTGTTTATAGAAAAAAATCCTTTCTTGATTTTCATATGCTTTTAGCATAATTGGAAAGTGAATATTGATCATGAATAAAATGTTATAATCTGAGAGGTGTAGAGAACATTCTAATTTTTATGTTAGTTTTATGAAAAGTGCTTCCAAGAATATTGTATATCACTAGACCTTAATGATATATTTGCGTATACCTGGCCAAATATATGGCTTTTGATGCATTTATATCTTGTCTCTTAGCATCCTGATTTAAATAAAGAATATACTGTCATTTTAGTGTTAAACTAACTTGAAATGGAGCCTGACATTTGGAAACTCAGTTATTTTTTAACGTTAACATCAATCCCAAGCTGAATAACTGGTCTCGACAATTTTGAAGTCTTTATATATTCTTAATAAATGCTCATGTTTAAATGTCTTTAACCTATATCTCTGTATAGATTATGTTCTCAAGGCTCACATAGGCAAAGAAGACAAACTCACATCTAGTTTATGGTTTTTGCAGAGTAGAAGAAGCAAGTTTGTTTTATTGTTACAATCTTTTTGTCCAATATGTAATACACTTTCAAAAATGATAATTTCCCAAACCAAAATTTCAAATACTACATTATAATAACCATTTTCTAAAAATCTCGGCAGTTTTTTTAATTATTAACCAAGGGAAACTTTTTCCTTCTTTGGTTTTTAACAAAGTCAGCCTCCTACTTACCTTAAATTTATAGTCATTTAATGTTTTAGATGATTGAAATAGACTCTCTGCACTTATAATTAAAGATCCAGTGACATATGAGAGACAATAATTTGAAGCAGCTACCACCTCCCATTATTCTTTTGCATATACATTTCTGTACATTTTCTCTTTTATTCACATGTATACTTTATAATCGGCTATGAATAACAATGATCTTTTAAAAATGGAGTTTTAATATCATATTTTTAGGGTCTTCAATGTTGCGACACTTCTCTATCACCTGACCTTTTCATTCTTTTACCAGCTTACTCTCATAAATGTACTAAGCTAGACTGATCAATTTTTCTCTTCATCTCACTCCTGTACCCTTTCAAATATATTATATTGAATAATTTTTAGTGTGTCTATATACACATATATACATAGATTTTAATATATGTACTTAAATATCTCTATAATACCTAACTACTTGCATTGTGTATATTGACATTTTCATGTATTCTTATGTATATATACTTATACTTATGTACACATGAATATACATATACTCAAATAAAACATGAAGTTCTATATTCTTTTCTCATCTAGAATGTACTAGCTTGTTCTTACAAAGAACATTTCATTCTCTCTATATAAAGTATATTTTTTTTACTTAGGATAGATACTCAAAATGCTGATATGTATATATATGTATGCATTTACATATGTATCTACAGAATATATCTAATATTTGAATTATACAGATATGTGTAAGTACTATATGCCCACATAAACTATCACAAAAACAAGAGAGTATAAGTGTATATGAATATATGTTCATTAAAACTGTCTGTTTTGAGAATTTTGTTATACTATTTATACCCTTTATTTTTTATTTAAAAATTTTTAAGTTTATTGAGGTGACATTGGTTAATAAAATTGTATAGGTTTCAAGTATATTTTTACCTTTTAAATTAACTAGAGGTATTGTATGAAACATTGTAAAACAAAGTATGGAGGCTAATGATACTAAACGGAATCCTTGATAAAGCAGAGAGAATGGAAGTGCATGTTTTAGAATAGCTGAAGGACCCACATGTGGTACAGAACGTGCCTGAGGGCTAATAAGTGTCTGGGAGCTGGGATCCTGCCCTCTGAGATATTTGCTGTATTACGTGGAAATCAGCAGTGTGATTTCCGGCTGCTAAAATAGAAGGCCATCGTAATGACCTGAGTTCCTCCCAAGGCTCCTTGCCAGACTCCTGTTATTCGGGGTGCTGTGTACTAACAGGACTCTGTCATTATGTTGTTCCTCAGCAGTACTAAACAACAGCTTCTGTCTCATCTCAAATAAGTTTTCATTCCATTTGGATATGTCAAATTAATATAGCCGTAATAATAGGTAAGAAAATGGAAAATTATAGTGTCCAGAAGTGAGTTCTAGAATGCATGTCTAGGATAATAGTGTTGGCCTTGGGGAAAAATAAATCCTCATCATTGCTTATGTGGCATTTGCAGACTGACCCGGGGCGGGGGCGGGTGGAGGGAGGTCAGCGCAAAACGGTGAAGACTTGGAGAGCAGAAATCTATGCATTTTTTCTTCATTCATTTATTCTTCATTCATTTATTCTTCATTTCCTGAGTGCCTTCTACATGCCACTCTCTCAGGCCCTGTGGATATAATAGTGAACAAAGTAGATACTGCCTCTACCTACCATTGTGGAGCTCATGGTCTTTAATAGTATATAATATTTAGCAAATATATCATTATATACATAGAATTACATCATCATAAATCACAGTTTGGAAGTGAAACAAAGTTCCAGCGAGTGCTACAAATTCTATAGTAAATGTATATTTGGACACAGAGAGACCTTAGAGAAGTGAGAGAGCAAGATATTTTTCTTTCTTTTTTTTTTTTAATGATACTGCATTTTTTAGGCCTGGAATTTCTGTTTTCTAAAATGAGAAAAAAAATAGTACCGAACTCAAACGATTGTAGTGAGGAATGATTAACATACATGTAAAGCACTTAGCACAGTGCTTACATATAGTAGAGGCTCAATAAATATTTATGGAATGAATGAATAAATGAATGAATAATAAGTCCACAGAAAGTTGGCTAATAATAATAACCTATTCCTTAATTCATTACTCCTGATTTTCTAAAAAGAGAAGAGAGTTGAGTCAGTGAAGACTTCATAAAGGTAGTAATACACTTGGGCTCAATTGAATTGAATCTTGAAAAAATTTGTGTTTATCAAGTGAGCAAAGAGACGTACACTTTGGGGACAAAAATAACAAAAACAGAAATACATGTAACACCCTGATGCCTCTGTAGAACTGCTCATGGAGCCCATGAGGTGAGCGGAGATTGGTCACAGAGAGACTGATGGGCCTTGATGAGGACTCCATTGAGTCAGCAGCATGGAGTCACCCCAGATAACAGTGCCTGCTTTGCCCCTCTCTTATGTGCTAGGCTTCACAGTCAATGAAGCTTTCTGGGCTTCAGTTTCTGAAGCTTTCTGGGCTCTAGTTTTCCCTAAACGAACCTCCCTATCTCTGCCAATACTAATGTTTGGTGACTCTGTCAACAGACATCCATTCATTAATGGGAAGCACTTTGGAAAGGATGTATGCTTTAGAGCTAGATAATCCTAAATTTGAACTTGCTAGCTCTATGTGACTTCACTTCCTTAACTTTTTTAAGGGTAATTTGTTGCCGCTGTAAAACTTAGGATGATAAAATAATGTTATAGGTAAA
>NW_006494614.1:53552036-53590698 GCF_000325575.1 Pteropus alecto | reverse complement strand
TTAGAAAGTAGGAAGTTTTCAATTTAAAAAAAGGTATTTATAATTACTAGTAATATCTAAATTATGAATTATGTTTTTTTAACCTGAAAAACTTATTATCCACCAAATTAATTATCATCACTGTGATCTTTCGTTAAAAGTTTTAGTTCGTCCACTGAATTTTCTGATGGTGAAGGTTAGGCTAGGCAACTATCCAGAAACATTTGGCATAGTACCATGTGATGATGGGGTGACATTTTGTCCTTCAGGATTTTCAGAGATTTGCACAAGTAAGTGCACGCACTTAAGGAAAAAAAAAAAAAGAAGAAGAAGAATTGTATTTAAGAACTAACATTTCCATAAGCTTGTATTCAGCGGTAGATGATCGTAGAAGATTTTCTCAGTAACATTCTGCTAGAACTGCATATGAAGTATTTAGCCAAACTCTAAATCTTCCCTAACGGTCCCTTTGCAGCTCCTCCAGAAACAGCAGTTTGCAGCAAATTGAGTGCAGAGGACTTTTTCATCCAAGAAGTAGGGTTGCCCTATGCTGAAAGCTCAGGCTCAGCTTCTGCCCAGTCAGAAAGATCTGACAGCATGTTTTAACTCTATGGCTGCTTCTACTGATGCCTTTAATAAAAAGAGCCTCTTACCAAGGTAGAGTAAGATTTTTTAGCCTCTGGAAAACACCAGCAGCCCCAACACACGGGAAACGGAATAGAGTAAGAGGTATCACCAAACGAATTAAAGCTCTAAGCATTCTGTGGGCAGAGCTGCAGCCTCTTGGTCAACAATCCTAGCACCCCTGCTTCTGGGTGCTAATATCAGCAGAGCATTCTCTGTAGGGCAGGACAAGGGGAAGCAAAGTACAGAGGGTAGAACAGAAAACAACATAGATGACAATATATATTGAATACTCACAATATCCACCATGTATGAAACACTGTGTTAAGGGCTTTACAGTAGTCATTTCTTTGAATTCTCCCACCAACACTAAAAGAGTGCTATTTGATTCCCACTTCGCAGATGTAGAAACTGAGGTTAAGAGTAACTGCTGGTGGGACTGAAAACTGGTGCAGCTACTAAGGAGTATGGAAACTCCTTAGAAAACTAAAAATAGATTTACAATATGACCTAGCAATTGCACATGGGAGTATTTATCCAAAGAAAATGAAAACACTAATTCGAAAAGATATATGCACCCCTATGTTCATTACAGCAACCTAGGTATCCATGGATAGATGAATGGATAAAGAAGATGCATATGTATATTCCATATATAGATATACAACAGAATATTATACAGCAATAAAAAATAATGAAATCTTGCCATTTGTCACAACATTGCTAGATCTAGAGGGTATTATGCTAAGTGAAATAAGTCAGGCAGAGAAAGACGTGTGGTTTAATTTACATGTGGAATCTAAAAACAAAAGAAAACAAACAAAGTGAAACAAAAACAGACTCAAAGAAACAGACCAAAGAGATGGTTGCCAGAGGGAGGGCATGGGTGGATAGGGGAAGGAGAATATAGTCAATAATATTATGATAAGTTTGCATGGTGACAGATGGTTACTAGAATTAATGGGGTAATCACATTGTAAGGTATAAAAATGTCGAATCACTATATTGTACACCTGAAACTAATATAACTGATATAAGACTATATAACAGCTATACTTAAATTAAAAAATAAATTAAAAAGAGTAACTTGCTCATGAAGTCTCAACTGATAGAGCAGAACTAGTATCAAATGTCGGTCTATCTGACCTCCCTTAAGCTTTCCGCCACATCTTACAAAAAGGCCTGTTTAAGGTGCCATGGAGGGCAAAATATCCCCAGAGACCTCGTTCATTCTCTAATTTAGCAGGAAATTACTGTAAGGGATTGGAGTATTTTCCATGGTTGGAAGGATTGGAGCCCTCTAGTAGAATCCTAGATTTCCCCAATTCTACCTTATTTTTTGGTGTCAGAAACCCTGAGATGTTTGGACCCCTAAGGAGCTCTTTCCTTTCTGATCAAGGTTAAGAACTGTGCTGATCTGAAAATGAGTTGATCCCACACCACTGACACCAGAAAAAGATATTTGCTCTTAGAAAGACCTCATAATCTGTGGGTATTTGTAAATTGTATTTAATCTTGCATAATTTATGGTAAGGAATTAGGCACCATGTACTGTAAACTTACCAAATAAAAGTGCATATAGATATTGTCTGTCTTTGAAGTCAGAGAACATCATCTCGCATCACTGAATGTTTGTGAGTCTCATACATCTACCAAATATCTCTCTTTAATACCACCATGTTTATTGTCTGCCTTCTTCCTTTTTCTGATACTGTTTCATCTATTACAAATGTAGGCTCCTCTAATTTTATTCTCCTCTATTCTGCACTCTACTTTTTTCCATTCTCTTAATTTCCCAAAGGCACATAATGTTTTATAATTATATCGGAGCTGGATGGGAATTTAGAGGTCATCTAGTATATCTGAAGCCTAGAAAAGTTAAAAGACTTGCTCAAGTCCATTCAAATCATGGCAGAATTGATCAATGTCTTTGAGCTCGGAATTTAGCTCGGAATTTTTACTGTTTCAAACTGTTTTCCTTCCCTTAGCCCTTATATGCTCATCTTCATGAAGTGTAATTACCAACAGAAAATTATTAAGCGTGTAGTTTGTTAATAATGCAGAAAATTATTAAGCATGCATTTTGTTGATAATGCATCATTAAAAAAGTTACATAAACCTAAATTCTACTATTTCATAATTCAGACCAACAGTCCCCAAAGAGATAAAGAGAGAGAAAAGCCACTGTAAATTATTTTAGAAATGCATGGAGGTACTTATATATGGATAATAATTGGGAGGTGATACAGGCATTTAGAAGAGGGCCAAGGATGCTAAATGCACTATAATGTGCAGACCAGTCTCACACAATAAAGAATTGTATCACGTGCTGCACGACTGTTAACATTCCACTGGATATTCATAAAGATTTTTTTTAATTATATAATTTTTTAAGCCTTCAAAATGAAATTTGATTTTATAAACTAATATAAATTATTATCTGAAATGATTCAATAATCATTAAATATTCTAAGAATTTAACTCCTGTGTTAATCAAGGAATCATTGTACTTTGTTCTGTAATTTTAACAGTAATTGAGTCCCATTTTTGAAAATCCCATCCTTACATCAATGCTGCTGCTTCTGATAGTTGTGTCACTGATACACCTCTCCTGTATCGGTCTACATTTGTAAATGTCATCTGCAAATATGTAATTGAAGAGACTTCAGTCTCCTTTTAATAGACATAGAACCAATGATTTTAAATTGGTTGAAACACATGAAATATAATGATCTCACCAAATTTCATTAATAATGTTTTAAATATATTTTATTTGATTGTCATATCATAGATTTATTTTAAAAATCTTTTATCATACAATAATCTATTTTGAGAAAATTATCCAAAGTTATTTGTTTTAGAGTTTTCTGTTGTTCTTAGTATTACTCTGTTATTGCCCCAAAGGTCATCATCTATACTCAATTTCTCTATAAGCTTTAAGGAAGCTGGGTATTTTTAATATCTATTCCCTAGTCCCCTTTTTTTTTAATCAAAGGATAGTGTTCCAAGATCTTTTGAACTAGAAATTAAATATATACCTTTACATGAGGGGGAGTTCCAAACAGAGGTAAAGGGATAAGGGTAGAGATAATAGATGAGATAGACAGATAGATATAGATGATAGATAGATACATACATACATACATACATGCATACATATATACATAGATGATAGATAGACGATAAAGAGATGATAGATGATAGATATAGATAGATGATACATAAATTTCCTCATTGGCCTGCCCAATATAAAATGAAAATATTTTGACAGTAAACTTATAAGGACCAGTTTATTTGTAAAAATTAGACATTTTTACTTTCTCTATTTACATTTTTACTTTAACCATCAGCAAAATCATTAGATTATATATATTATAACTTTATTTATATATACATATTATTATATGTATTATAAAGTTATTTATTATGATCTTTTATCACATACAAATGATCTATTATTATTTCTTCCAGCACTAATTTTCAATCTAGGATCTATCATATGTCTGCTCTTTCATTTTTCCTCTGCTTCTTTTAAGAAATGGTATCTTGTCTCTTTATTCCATTTAAATCTAAATTTATTTATTATAAGTATATAGAAGTATTTGACTACTTCATTACATTGTCTAGTATAGTTAGCTCACAAATTATCATATTGAAACATTATTTTAATATAAAATAATTTCTTTATATTTCTCCTTTTACTTCGATTTAGGCATTATATAAAAAAATTATGTATAGGTAGTTGTATTATCTATGAATTTCGTTTCAGATGGAGAAAGGAGAGTATTGCAAAACATTTATTATAAAATGGAAAGGTTGGATTGGATAGAATTGGGAACCACTGGTTTAGATATTTAATATCGTTATGTGTATTGTTATATATTTGTGTTTAGCTTGCCTTCCAGCTAGACCAGTAGTCAGCAAAGTATAGCATATGTGTCAAATCAAACCTACTGTTTTTATTTAGCCCATGAACTAAGAATGGTTTTTATATTTTTTATTAGTTGAAGAAAATTATATGAAATTTCTCACGACATGAGAAAATTATATGAAATTTCAATTATACTATCTATCTGTATATAAAGTTTTATTAGAACACAACCATGCTCATTTATTTGCAAATTGTCTATGGCTACTTTTGTGCTGCGATGGCAAAGATGAGTAGTTGCAATACAGATTTTAGGGCCAGAAAGTCTTAAAATATTTACTGTCTGGCCCTTTACAGAAAAAGTTTGCCAATCTCTGTACAAGACCAACAGGTTTCCATTTCCTACTGATAAAATGCCTAACAAAGCCTATACATTTTTTTAAAGACCTGATTCATGCACATCCTCTTTTGTAATTGTTTCCAGTTCATTTTAGCTCACAAAACCTCTATTTAACACGGTGTCCTGAACAATTAGCCTATTACCTTGCATTATGTTTAGTTGTTTTCTTCTCAGTCTTCTCATTACAGAGTAAGAGAGTCTTCATATGCTCATCATAGAACCTAATTCATAGTAGCCATCTATTCAATCACCTCTTTGTGAAATTCTTGTAGAATTATTATTAAGCTATGCATTTGGACCCAGACTTGTCAGCTACACTGTGGCTGTGAAGAGGAGAGACTATGTCTTCTATATCTTTATGTCTATCTCTTTCACTAAGCTGAATTTCATTAGAGCATAACCTGTTTATTTACTCTTGTTTCTCCAATACCCTGCATGTAGCAATAGGTCAATAAGTTGTTCTTGATTTCTGAATATTAGCACAGGGCTTTGAATATCGAGGTACTTAATCAGTTTGGATTTGACTTAAAATTATTATTATTATTACAAATTTTGCAAGTGCCTTAAGATCAAGAGTGACATCTTCTGACCTTACAGTTGCGTTATGTAATAACAATTGGAACAAAAAGTTGTTAACGTAGGTATATCATTCTGTTCATTTGTTATGTTTTTACTCAAATTTTTAGTCTATTCTGTAGTGCTGTCATAATATTGGAATCACTGTTCAGAAATGATATTCTGCATTCAAGTGGTTCATGCTATTCAATGATGAAAAGTATGATACTGCAGCTTCAGAGGACAACCAAAAAAAAAAAAAATTCTGATTCTGCACAGTTTCTTTGTCTAATTAAGGAGTCACTTGTTCTCTAGAAGATTGAAATAATATCATGAAATACTATTTTATAATTAATTTCTGTACATTCTATTGCAGAGTGCATGACCCTTTTTCTCCATCATTTTCACCATTAAAAATAAGTGCTCAGAGTACAGTAGTAGGCACTGCCACATCAAAAATCTATAATTGAACACATTTGCACTTTATTCTGAAAGGCTGTGCTATTTAGTTAATGGTCAACATTGATTATTATCATTTTTCAGTAAGTACTTCTTTCTTTAAAATTTGAACTAAATTTAAAACTACATAAATAAATCCTCAATTTATATTACATTTTAGAGTAATTAGCAAATATATCTACTTCTGACAGATTGGAAAGATAATCTTAAAAAACACCTGTTGATTTTGTTTGTGCAATGATCATTCATTTCTCGTACCTATTTTTTTGTTGTTGTTGTTCTCTATCGGATATATTATTGCACTTAATTCCAGTGCTTTAGTCTTTTTTTTTTTTTTTTACTTTTTTTTAGAGAAGTTTTAGGTTCATAGCAAAATTAAGAAGAAGATACTTGCAGTAATTTTTTAATGCACTGTTTTCAAGTTTTTTTAAATCGCAAATCCTCTTAGTTTAAAGGTAAGCATTTTACTACTTTTGAAAAATAATTTTATTTGGTTCTGATGTAGAAATAATAAAAATTTATGGTAAAAAATATTATAAGCTAGTGATATGTTTGAAATAGTCAAAATACATCTATACCTAGAGGTAATCACAGTTAACATTTTGATAACTTTTTAGTTTTTTTAAAATTTTCTCTGCATATATATCTTCAGAAAATATACACAATATTTTTGTATTAACCTATTTACAATATTCATATGTGTCTGTTAGTGAGAATTTAAATATATAAAACAATATTGCTTTTTAAAATTAACATCATATTGTTAATATTTTCCTAAGTTAGTAAAATATTTTTCTTGTTGTTATAATTTTTGACTGTCAAATATTCCTGTTTTTACCAAATTCATATTGTTGGACGTTTAGGCTATCTTTATTACTGTTATTAATATAAACAACACTGAAGTAAGCATTGGTGTATTTGAACTTTTAAACTTTTGGCTATATTTCTCATGTAGATATATTTTTAAAAAAGAAATCACTGTGTCAAGGACATACTTTTTTTAAGGTTTATAAATTTAATCTAGTAATTCAGTCCATTTTTATTCAATAATTAATTATTGAACATTCCCACATGACAAAACACTGTGTTAATCATTAAGGATATAATGGAAAACAAAAGAAATTGATTCCTACCCCGTATAGTTTAGTATTAATTGCCAAATTGCTTCTAAGAGTGTTTTACAAATTTATAGTCCTCCCATTCCAGGAATGTATGAACATGTCTTAACTCCTGTATGTATGATGGTTTCATCTTGTAAAAAAAAAAATTCATAAATCTGGTAAGCTAAATTTGCATGCCACTTTTTTTTAATTTGTCTTTATTTGTTAATTATGATGAATACCTTTCATGTTATTGTAATCAATTATGATACTATTATGGTGTCTTCTATCATACCTAGCACAATAATAATACCCAGTTGACAATTTAATACATATTTTGTTGACTGGATAGTGGTAGGAAGGAAGGAAGGAAGGAAGGAAGGAAGGAAGGAAGGAAGGAAGGAAGGAAGGAAGGAAGGAAGGAAAAAGACATACAAATAGGAGAGTAGTTCCTGTTTAAAAGTCCTGGTGAAAGAAATTTTTATGTACAGTATTTAGCAGGGTAGTTCTTAACCATCTTCATGAATGATCTATGCACTTGTCTCTTTTGTCACTGTAACTCCTTGTCTTCTGTCTGTTCTCTGGAAGGAAACGGGTTGAATGCTCTTATTTTTACACTGATATAAAAATGTGAGCAAGATCGAATTGAGTGACAGATGAAAAAGTAATTAGTACAACAGACAGGAATAGACAGGCCATCTGACTGGGTCGATAGAGAGTTTGTGGAAGAGTGCAATATGAGCATTAAATTGACAGTAAGGGGGATTAAAGAGGAAAAGTGATCTAACTGATCAAATGGGGTAGGAAAATATTCTGTAACTCTCCTGGCTATTTTATAGTATGTTTGTTTATATATGGATAAGAATTTTATGAAATTTGTGTATAAACAAACATATTCAAGGATGAATTTGGGTACACGTTTTAAAATGCAGACAGTCTGTCCCTAAACGCCAAAACCATTATATCCTAAAATGATTGTATAAAATTTTATCCCTCAAAAACACACTATTATTACAGTGCCAGTGCCAATATTTCGAATTAAACTTATATATGCAACAACTTTATAGACCCCTCTTATGAAAAAAGCTGGGCATGTTCTGGTTGTTGTAAAAAAAAAAAAAAATGAAGCCAATCTGTCAGTAATGTGAAGGTAGCTGTTTTTTTTTTTTTTAATATAGGAGAGAATATCATTTTCAGAGGACTGAATGAAAAGGTGACAGGTTTAGAATTGTAAGTAGATTGAGGACAGAAACTCTTCTGAGTTTATGAAAGAGCCCAGCATAATTGTTTGTTTCTTGTAAGTTTATAATTATTATTTTTTCAATAATCAAGTGAAAAACAGATGGGTAATGCTTGACATTATGATCCCCAGCCCTTTTTGTGCAGTTTACTTTTTCCTACCCTGCACTACTCTCAAACCTGTTTTATAACTCATTCAGTTTACCATGCCAGAAAATCAAGAAGTAATGATCAGTTCAATCACCTGTCTACCCTCCAATCCCTCACTAATTAAATGATGACTATTTGATATAGAATTATATCTCATAGTGTCTAAAATATTATCCCTTTTCATGTTCCCACTCTCTGTGATTGAATATAGATGGGCATAATCATTCACATAAGCTGTTTGCAACAGCCTCCAAAATACTTTGATCTGATCGAAGTGTTTTTGTTGCCAAATTTATCTTAACATTCAGTTCTGTTTCTATCACTCACTGACATAAATGAATTAACAACCCCAAATCATTTAAAGTAACGCTTCACTCTAAGTGTAATCTGACTTATGAAAAGGGCAAGTATGTCTGAAAATTTTAATGGGTGGTCTCAGATTACACGTGTTAAACAGTTGTTTATTTTTTAATTCTTTAAATTTTTAAAATTACTGTTGTCATATGATATTATATTACTTTTAGGTATGCAACTTAGTGATTAGACATTGTATAACTTACAATGTGACCACGCTGATAAGTCTAGTATCTATCTGATACCATGCATAGTTATTACAATATTATTAATTATATTCCTCATGCTAAAATTTATATCCCCCTGACTATTTTGTAACCACCAATATGTATTTCTTAATCCCTTCCTCTTTCTCACTCAACCCCTAATTTCTTCCCACCTGGCAACCATTAAAATGTTCTCTGTATCTATGAGTTTATTTTTGTTTTGTTTGTTTGTTTATTTTCTTGTTTAGATTCCACTTGTAAGTGAAATCATATGGCATTTGTCTTTCTCTGTCTGACTTACTCCATTCAGCACAATACCCTCTAGGTCTATCCATGTTGTTATAGATGACAAGATTTCATTCTTTTTTATGGCTAAGTAATATTTTATTTTATATACATGTACACATAACTATTATTTTATTATTGTTATATTTTTATTTTATTATATTTTATTTTATATTTATACACACACATACTTACTACCTGTTCTTTATCCATTGATTGACACCTAAGTAGCCTCCATGGCATGACTATTGTAAATAATACTGCAATGAACATGTGGATTCACATGTCCCTTTGAAGTAGTGTTTTGGGTTTCTTTAGATAAATACCTAGAAGTGGGATAACTGTGTCCTTCTTTGTCTCATGTTATAGCCTTTGTTTTGAAGTTTATTTTATCTGGCATAGATATTGCTACCCCAGCTTTTTTTTGTTTATTACCATTTTCATGAAACATTTTTTTCATTCCTTTACTTTCAGTCTGTGTGTGTCTTTTGATTTGAGGTGAGTCTCTTGTAGATAACATACGTAAGGGTCTTATTTCTCATCTATTCAGTCACCCTATTTTTTGATTGGAGCGTTTAATCCATATTTATTCAAAGTGATTGTTGATAGATATATAATTATTGCCATTTTATTATTCATATTTTTATTTACTTTTTTCTTGAAAAAAATTCTCCAACATTTCCTTTAACACTGAACTTCTTTAGCTTTTTCTTGTCTGGGAATCTTTTTATCTGTCTTTCGATTCTAAATAATAGTTTTTTCTGGGTAAAGTAATCTTGGTTGCAGGTCTTTACTTTTCATCACTTTGAATATTTTGTACCAATCCCTTCTGGCCTGCAAAATTTCTGTTGAGAAATCAGCTGACAGTCTCTTAATGTTAGCTTCCTTGTAGGTAACTAACTGCTTTTCTTTTGCTGCTTTTAAGATTCTCTCTTTGTCTTTAACCTTTAGCACTTAATTATAATGCATCCTGGTGTGGGCTTCTTTGGGTTCATCTTGTTTGGAATTCTCTGTGCTTTCTGGGGTTGTATGTCTATTTCTTTTACCAAGGTTAGGAAAATTTTCCATTGTTATTGCTTCAAACAAGTTTTCAATTTTTTGCTCTCTCTCTTCTTCTGTTATCTATGTGATGAGAATGTTTTTACATTTGATATTGTCTCGGAGGCCCGTTAAACTATCCTAATTTTTTTAGATTTTTTTTCTTGTTTCTGTTCTGATTGGGTGTTTTCTGCTACCTTATCTTCTAAATCTCTGATTTGATCCTCTGCTTCATCTAATCTACTGTTGATTCCTTCTAAGGTATTCTTCACTTCAGTTATTGTATTCTTCATTTCTGACTGGTTATTTTTTACATTTTCTATCTCTACATTAAAGTTCTCACTGAGTTCATCTATTTTTCTCCTAAGTTCATTGAGCATCCTTATAACCAGTGTTTTGAACTCTGCGTCTGGTAGATTGTTTGTTTCCTTTTTGTTTACTTCTTTATCTGAAGCTTTGTTCTGTTCTTTCATTTAGCACATGTTTCTTTGTCTCCCAATTTTGGCTGCCTCTCTGTGTTTGTTTCTATGTATTAGGCAGGGCTGCTATGTCTCCCAGTCTTAGTAGAGTGGCCTTATGTGGTAGTTGTGCCATGGGGCCCAGTGGCACAGTCTTTCCTGGCCACCTGAGCTGGGTGTTTCAGGTATGTCCCTTGTATGGGTTGTGTGTGCACTCCTATTACAGTTGAACCTTAGTTGCTGTTTCACGTCAGTCAGAGGAATTGACCCTAATGCTGATTGATTGTGAGAACTGGCCATAACCAGTGGAGGAGCTGTTGTGCAGAGGATGACCCTATGGAGCACAATTCATTTTTGTAGGGTTCTGGTGCCTGCCATGTCTGCCTTTTGATTGTGTCGTCCTTGGGTGTGACCCTGGGTGATGCTCCGCCTCAGACTAACACTGGCCACTAGGCATGCAGGTCAGGGACTCCTGGGAGGAAGTCTGTTGCAGGCCAAGTTCAGCTACAGCCCACCTGGCATGAGCCACCATGCAATCTGCAGATAGCCACCACCCATGCTGGGTTTAGATGTGCCTCAAGATGCCAAGCTGCAAACCGAGGCTGGCTGCTGCTAATGCTCAGCTTGGAGCTGCTCAGCAAAAGGTACAGGGTATGTAGAAGCAAGATGCTGCCTCTTTGAGTTTTGTGAGCTTTTGAGAGATTGTAGGAAAATCTGTCACATGAGCCAAGACAAGCCATTTGTATGGAAAAAAAAAAAAAATGGAGGCAGCTTGGGTCAGCCCACAAGTTGGGAGAGGTAGAGTCTCAGGGAATCATCTGTGTTATCCAGGTTGATGGAGACTTAGTTATGGAAGTCACCTTCATCTGAATGCTGAGACCAGGGAGGGCTGAACAAAGGAACAATGGATACTATCCAGGAGAAAGCCACCCCTTCAGCGCTCAGCCCAGTGCCAGACAATTTAGTTTTTTCTGTATGTCCCTGGCACTCCTCAAGCAGCTGTCCCACTGCTGGAGCTTAGAGTGAGTGATTCCGTCACCAAGTAAGTCTGCACGTGGGCCTCTTAAAAGGAACATCTGCAACTCTAGTGGCCCTTTGTCTCACTCAGCCACAATTTCTGTTGTTTTTTATAGCCAGAGGTTGAGAACTTCTCTTCACAGGACTGGAACCCTGAGCTGGTGAGCCCAGTGTGAGGCTGAGATCTCTTGCTCCTCTGGTGGGATCTCCGCAACCAAGATATCCCTCCTTATTCTCATGCCACATGTGAGTATGGGACCAGCTCATTTTGTGTCTCTGCCCCTCCTATCAGTCTCGGGGTGCCCTCTCTTATATGTCCCAAGTTGTAGGACTTCAGGCGACTCCCAATGATGGCTATTCTGTAGTTTCATTGTAATTTTGATGCGATTGTTAGAGGAGGAAAACACAGCATTTACCTCTTCTGCCATCTTAACTGGAAGCTCACCCTTGGTGTTTTATATTTCCTAAAGGCAGGTAAACTATGTGGAACATTTCTTAAAAGTGTATGATGATGAAATCCCTTTCTCATGGATATTCACCAATATCTCATGAAACACAGTTTGCCAAATACTAGTTTACAAGGTGAAACTTGATTCCCAACAGGCCAAAGTTGTCTTTAATTTGGCCCCAACCTGAATTTCCAACCCCATCTTTAGCCATTCCTATTGTATTCTGGTCACACCTAATCACTCACTGTTCCGCTGATTTCCTGAACCCACCACATAGTCTCTTGCCAAGTCTTTTTTTTTGTCTTCCTCTCTATATAATGACTCTAATTGTTTCTGTGTTTGATAAAATCATATCTACATCATTCAAGGATCATCTCAAATCTTATCTTCTGTAAGCTTTCCTTTCTCTGTGCTCCCACAGAATGTTGTACATATACCTACTTTTCAGTTAACATTGTAGTTTCTTACATGTCTGCTTCATCCACCATGTTGGAACTTTTGAGAGAACACAAACCATGCCTTATTTATTTCTGTATCTTTTGTGCAAGGATAGGGCCTGACATTTTATAAATTATTGAAAGAATAGTATCTTTAAAAATTTCTAGGGAGAGAATAATGTTGTGTTAGGCAAGGCAAGCTGAAGAGGTTCTTATTTAGAAAATATTGTGATTAGGTCCCTAGATCCCACATTTTGTGTCTTTAAAAGACCAGGTAACCTTTCTGATAAGTACAGCTGCTTGAGGAGTGCTGGGGACATCTGGAGGGAATTGGGACCATGAAACTGACTCAGACCGGATAAAATATACATTACATCAAATTATGTAAGAATCATTTATTTCAGTATAAAGTATAATTGTAAGATGAGTTGAAACACTCATGTACATAAAATTTATTTGTTTATTCATTCACAAGGATTTATTGATCATCTATTGTATGCCAAACTTAGTTCTAGAAAATTGAGAATTTGGCAATAAATAAAATAGACACGATTTGAAGCTTATATTCTAGTTAAGAAATACATAAAATTAACAAGTAAATAAATAAGATTACTTCAGATGGTGATATACTATTAAAAAATAAACTGGGGCAATGTGATTTGGAGTAGTTTGGTAGAAGGGGGTTACTTTGGATATGACAGTAAAGTAAGGAAAGGCCCAAAGACGAAGCAATTGAGTTGATATTTGAAAGATAAAAGATGAAAAGGGGAAACTTTATGACAATTTTTAGGTAATGTCTCATAAAATAATAGCATGTTCAAGGGTAGGAACATGTTTAAATGTGTTTCTGTAACAGAAGGAAGCTTGTGTGGTGGAGAGTAGGGGTTGTGGGGAAGGGCAGGAATGGAGGTTGGAGAGTTAGGTAAGGCCAGGTCATGTAGACTTTGGAGACCATGAGAATGAGTCTGAATTTTAGTCAAAGCTCAGCAAGAAACCATTGGATTTTTTGAAAAATAAGGAAACAACATCATTTAATGTCCATAGTGAGAATGAGCTGTGGGGAGACAAAAATATAAGGAGAAAAACTAGTTAGAATGCTATATAAGGACTGATAATGATGGCTGGACCCAGGGAGCAGCAATAGTGATAGAGATTCACTTGTATGGATTTAAGTTGTATTTTGGATATAAAGCAAAAAGATAGGTTAAACCGTGTAAGTTTATCTGAGGCAGAATGTGATGAAATGAGGCAGATATGAAAAACCGAAGAAGTCTAGGGTAACTTCCAGGTACTAGATTTCTCTTCTCAGAGTCAAAACATCTTCAGAATTTGTTAATTATTTGAACTCAAATGTTCAGACTTCTTCCCACCTAGTAAGTTCCTAGATTGGTAGAAAAAGCTTGCCTCTCTGACTTTCCTTTTCCTTTGGTATTATTCTTGACTCCTAACATTCTCCTAAACTTCCAATTAAACCATTTTTATTTAGAGAGAAGAATATATTTATCAGTCCTGCTAGCTGAGTGTTCTTTCATTCCTTTAAGTTTACCTTGCACGGCTGAGTTTTGATCTCATAAGGATAATCATAATTTATCTCATTTTTAACTTGGAAATTGGGAGAGTATCTTAACGAAGCTTCCAAATGCTGACCACAGGGCAGTTGACTGTGGCCCACCAAATATCTGATGTTGACCTTCCCCTTCCTTTTCAGCTCTGGCCTTGACTCCTCCCTTTAAAACTTTAATGGAAAGGGTGCTTGTAATATCTCATTTAAATACATTGGACAGTGAGTATTTTTTATATTGGAAAGTCTCTAGATAAAGAGAATTTGGGTGAGATGATAAGAAGGAAATAAAGTAATCATCTGACCCTACTGAAAACTATTTTAATTTTTTAGAGCATGTGGTTCAAGCAGATGGTCTCTCTCTCTCTTCTTCTTTTTATTCTTTTTTTTTAAATTTTTCAGTCGAACTATGAAATTATGAGAACATCCCTGGAACACTATTTATTAGGTTTATTAGAAATTGCCCCAAATATGATGGTATAGGAAATTGAGACTATTTAAAATGGAATCCTGGCTCACTTTTTCCAATTAAGCTTTAAATAACAAAATGGTACCACAGACACGTGTTCGTTGTTCATTCTGAATCTTTTAAAAGTTGATACTGATTATTTTGCCGATTAAATTCCAAGATTTTTGGAAAACAAACATATTTTTCTAAGATTTATTCCTCCTTTAATCTTTTGTTTGATTTCAAGGCAGTAATGAGTAAGTTGTATTTTGGGGAATAAACTTCAGCCATTGGAAAGAGCTATTTCCTTTGTACGTTCCAGATCAATTGACTAAATTGATACAGAAATTTATAAATCATATTCTGTAGTATCTGAAAGTGTCCCTTATCATGAGATGCCTTTAGCCAACATGGCAGAAGTTCGGCATACTGCCCATTCCCGCATCACTAAAATTACTGTATTGTAGACTGTATTATAGCATCGGCCTTGGGAGAGTACATGAATTGTCTAAACAGTTTCTTGTTTCAGATCAGTCTATATCTGTATATTGCAAAGACAATGGTTTAAATTCATACCTCAGCAAAAATCAGTATCAGGTATATCAGTGATCTGTTTCTCCCAATTTGGACTCATGCTTGAATTTCACAACCCAAAGGAGAGTTAGTGAGTGTACTGCAGTGAGAAAATACAAAACTGGAAATTAGGAAACCTGGGTTCTAGTAGCTAGACTACTCTTAACACTTTGAATCACCCTAGCCAAGTCTCAGAATCTTAGTGTCTTCGTATCAACTGCAGGAAGTTAAACTAGTTGAATGAAAAACATGATTGATACATTTCACTGTGATAACTCTGATTGATTCATGATGGTTGTATGGATCATAGTGCTAAGAAAGATGCCAAAAATGCAGTTAAAATTAACATGGTAATCTATGAATGAGAAAAAAAAAATGGCAGGCTAGATCTCTAGTGTTTTTTTTTAATAGGCCTGATGTCAGGTGCTTTATGTGAAAAACATACTTATAATAAATTATAATAATAACCACTATTTCTGAAGTATTTCTTATATAGCAGTATCTTAATTTAATGTTAAAAATCACAAAAAGTGAGTCAACACATCTACGTTTTATGGATGAGCAAAAAGACTTTTAGAAGCAAAGTAATTTACCTTAGTTCACACCACTAACAAGGACAAGATTCATGGTTGGAACTCAGGTCTGACTGCATTGCGTTCTACTAGTTCATATGTAAGCCTGCATTTGTTGATGTTGACTTGATTTATGAGAGGGTGATAAGCATGAAGTTGTAAGAAAACTAAACTTATTTGGGTGACTACATAGCTCAAAAAATAATGATTATAAATGAGACTTTTGCAAATGTAATAGGCTTGGGAATGAAGTAGAAAAAATATAGTTTTAAAATAATTAAGCTCTTCTGGAAGTTCTATTATTTTTTTTTTCTTTTTCTGAAGTCTTCATCATTTTGTTATGAGAGTAAATGTATCAAAAACTGGAATGTAGCAAAAAATTCTTTTGACATTTGAAAGACAATTGAAGTATACCCCCACTCTCAAGCTCAGGGTCTAGTGTGCCTCCCGCAGTTCTATCTAAGGGACAAATCTATCACTTACCTAACACAATAGATAACACTTAATAAATCCTTAATAAATAGTTGCTGAATGAAGAAATATAGTATTGCATCCCCAAGTCTCATCTGTTATTCTACAATAGAGAGCAAGAGCTGTTCTTCAAAAAGCTAACTAAATTTACTCTTTTGACTTATGCATAATAACTTTAAGATAAACCCATGTTACTCAGTAAATTAAAAACAGAGTGCTTATTTAGCAAGATGAACCTAGATCAGAGTATGGAGGGTTAGGCGGGCAGCTGTGATTTCCAGTCCTGCACTCTATCTATTAGAACTTGCCTCCAGGGTTACATCATTAGATGAGTCATATAATACATTATCTTCCCTGAATCTTTTATGCCCTGGTCTGTTATACAGGTGCTATTGCATGCATATTTTGTTTCTGGTGGTGATAGTTTTGATGCAGGAAGGGAGGGAGAAAATAGTGTTAGACAGAAGGCTTGATACCCTTATTTTTCTGCTGAACATCTTGCTGTTGCATGGTTGGTAAAATTTGGCTTGTCTTAGAGAAAAATTAGGTGTGATTATTTGTGATGAGTTCTAGATTATCCACGTAATCTTCTCTTCATTTGAGCAACAGCTGAACTTAAGTGTATCCCTCTTATTGGAACTCTCATTATATGCAGCTTCCCTCCACCCTGGGCCTTTATGATATTTTAAAATTGAGTTTTTAAAGTAAGATATGTTGGCCTTTTGTCTAATACTTCTTGGATTCTAAGGAGATTTAGAGATCAATAGTGAATCAATGACTAAATCGACTCAAAAGATCTTACCTGCACTATTGGAACAGTCTTTGCCTCCAATGCACCACATAATCCATCTGGCCTTTTGCCTCCAATGCACCACATAATCCATCCACCTCAAGCTGCCAGAATTCTTCCAGTACTCCTCCTCTCATGAAATGCCATGTCATTCTCTTGCTTAAAATCCTTCGATGGCTCCATACTGCTTATGGGATACAGTATAATTCCTTAGAGCAACAGAGAAGCCCCTATAACCCATTCACCAACCAAATACAAACCTTAAAACCAGTTTCTTCTCCTTTCCCCTTCCTAACCATGTTACTCTTCTGGGGGTTCCTGTTGTGTAGGCTCACCTGGCTACTCACTTCCTGTTCTCCCTCCAAATCCTGGAAGAGGGAAGGCATTGTTTCAGGTATCTCAAACAAGGAGGTTAAAAAATATCCACAGCCAATCGCTAGAAAAATGAACTTTGCTGTCCAGTAGTGTCTCCCATTTCAGTTCATAGCATTATGAATGCACTATGCACTCTTGTTTCTAAACTTTCACTCTCTATCAAATTTGAAGAGGCTCAATAAGTAGTCCTTTTATTTATCTTCAGATTAAAACAAGATAAGGTAAAGGTGTTAGATTCTGATAGATATTTTTTTAAAGTTGCATTTAGTACTGATAAAAGCTAGATTGGAGATAATGGCAACAGCAGCCACTCAAACAGGTTTACCAATCTCCTCTGAACTCGATTTACTCTCCACCCCAGTTTGGGCTGCAGAGGCACAGACTGCCTTGCTAAGCATATAGTATAGTGGAAGGAGAATGCAAGGCTAATGCAGGGTGCCTGTCTCCCAAGAGGAAAGAGTAAGCTGAGCATGCCCTGTTTCTTTTTCCAAACTTACCCAGCATAAAACTTCCTGCTTCTTCTGGGGATGAGAAAAGAGACCCAGGGTATTACACTAGAGAAGTCTCTTCACTGAAAATCATAGGAGTGAAGAATAACCTACCTCACTGTAATTCTAAGTCCTGGATATCCTTTACTCAGAACCGTGTCTTTCTGAGAAATTTCGGCCATCCAAACATCCAGCCTCAATGATGTATCATTTCATCTGTAGTTTTTCTTGTTCTACTTATTCCCCACCCTCCCCTGTACTCCCAGCCAATTTAATCATATTGTTTCTCAATGCACTCCATATTCATTCCATCATAATATATGATGTCAGTTTAGTGAAATGATTAGCTAAGCTGTGAAATCCTCAAGGGGAGGAGTAATATTATGCTCCACCAATACCTAAGAATGAATTTAGAACCTTGTAGGCATTTAATAAATAGAGAAGATATTTTCCAAAATACTTAAGTAAAAGGAAATTAAGTGAAGGTAACTTCAGTGACTGCCTACTAGGTGCTAAGAACTGGGATAGAAATGTATCCCTATTAACCCACCTAGCCTGTACAACAACCCAGAGAGAATGAAGGTATTACTCCTATTTTACAGATGAAGAGGTAGGCTCAAAGAAGAATTTTGCCTAAATATCTGTGGGCTAATTAATATTCAAACCCAGTTGGCCTATTGTTCTTAGATGAACGCTTGTTACCTCCCTGATCTTTGCATCACCTGTAGACTGGCATTGTTTTTAAGAATATAAATCAAACAGATATAAATGTCATTACACAAGGGGGAAAAACTCACACTCAAGTGTTTTTTAGCCTTGTTTAATAAGCTTTTTCATAGATAAAGAGGAGTATGAATTTAGAGGTTAGCATTTATATTAATATTGACTTTTTAATGTTTTCAATGAGAGGACCATATGTCTCATAGCATTTAGAATATATAATGTAAATTATACCACATATGAATGAATAGCCCAGGAATTAGACTGTAAGTTATCGGTCAGTCAAGAGACTTAATTTTATGATTTGTGCATTGCTCATTCAGTCTAATTTGGCAGTGTTCTTTCTTTTATTCCTGACCTTATTCATTTTGTATTGTCTTGACCATAACTTTTCACCTTCTATCTGATTGGATTTATTTCTTTAATGTGGTATATCTGATTTCACATGGCTGAATTCTAATCATTTTTGATCAGTTGTGTGATAAAATCTACCATATCTTCAAAATCCTCAGAGGAAATTAGAAGGAATTACATGATTTCTCTGAATCTTTTACTGAGCTGCTTAATAACAATTTTTTTTTAAACGAAGCAATATTAACTGACATGTATTGGATGCTGTGTGCCAGGTTTCCTGCTAAGTGTGCATTTTTTCTAGAAATCTTCACATGAACTATGTGGATTAGTCACTTGTCTTCCCCATTTTTAGAAAAGACAACAAAATTTCAGAGAGCGTTTAAGCAACTTACCCATGGCAACACTGAGAAAGTGGAGTGTTAGAATTCAAACCTTTGCTGACTCACTCTCAAACCTTGCATTTTTACCACCGTGCTACCAAAAGAATAATTCCCACTTTCTGGAAGCTGAGCATTGTCTTTTGAGAGAAACAAAATTGAATTTAATTCCGTTTCTACAAATAACATGCTTTGAGACCCTCGATAGGTCACTCAGTGTCTCTACCACTTCCTTTACTTGCCTGTTCAGTGAGCACAATGCCTATATCATGGGGTTACTTTATTAAAAGACTTCGTACATAAGGAGCTTAGTATTTATTGTACCTGGTACTTGGTGGATGTTCAATAAATGTTAAATCCCCCTTTCCTTTTCTCATACAGAAAAATAATCACCCCTTATGTTTCCAAAGCTTTTCTACATTTTTTATTTGAGCCCCCAAGATCCCTGTGATGACAGGAATTATATTTCCTGTTTTACAATAGAGAAAATAAAGGCTCAGAAAAGTCAAAAGGCTTAGTTTTAGTCATGCGTATCCTGTAAGGAACAGAACAAGGACCTCACATTTCTCACTTTTTCATTACCCAATGTTTGCTTCTCAGAAAAAGTGAAGGAAAGGAGAAAGCAGAGGATGCCAATGAAATCTAAAAAGTCCCTCTATGAAAAAATTATTTAAAAAACATATATTTGCTCAGTAGTTTTTATTTTTTTCCTTCCCTTCCCCAATAGCAAAAATGTAAGAACTCTGTCAGAAAAGAAGAGTAGAATCCTTTAGGAAGACTGTTCCTTAGCTCAGTGAAGGTTCTGATCTGAGTGACATCTATTTTTATTTGCTTATTTCAGAGGTGCAGATACTCAGCCTTATAGGAAAACTAATCTGCAATAGGTTAGAAGCTGTACTGAGTATTATGAGAATGAGTAGATTTAGTTGTTGAGAGTGACCTTGCTGGTCCTTGTTAATGAAAAGCAAGAAGCTCTGTTATAAAATGAATGGCTATATTTTGGATCTGATTACCATTTCCTGTTGGCTCTCCAGGAAAGGGCACCTTGAAAGAGACTTACTTTCTTTGATCACCACACAGTCCCTTAATATACTTAAAACAGAGTCCAGAAGTAGAAACAGTTGATGCAACCCACTCATAATCCTGCAGTTTGCATTTATGCTCTCAGAATCATTCCCCTCCCCTGCTCACCATCAAGGTAAGGTAAACAGATGTAAATGAATTTTCTCCCATATTTGTCAAGGATCCTCTCCTTCCTTCTCTTCTAGGCTCCAGGAAGTTGGAGGATGACATTAAAAAGTTGTTTGTGATTCTGGATCTTGGCGTAAAGCCTCACTTATTTAGAAGAATAACTTACTCCTAGCTCTCTTCCTGGACTAGAAAGTTTACACTTACTCATGGTAAGAGGGTGAGCCGCATCACCTTCCCCTACAGGCTGGAATGCAGAGGCCTTCTAAACTTTCTCCTTCCTTAGAGCATTAATAATATTAATGATAATGATAATAATATTGATGATAGCCAACATTTATTTATTATTATTTATTTTAATACTCTTTTATGTTCTAAGAAATGTTAAGTATAAATAATTCATTCAATTCTTGCAATAATCCTAATAGATTGATAACATTATTATTAATTGTTATTAGTCACAATTTACAAGGGAGGAAACTGAGACTTGCTGATGTTAACTAATTTTTTTCCAAATTCACACAGTAAATAATTAATGTAGCAGACATTCAGACCTATTCATCTTCCCCCAGCAAGATTTTTTTTATTAATTGCTTTTGTTTCACTGCCTACAAGCTTTATTAGAATCAAGGGTTTTCTCACTTCCCTTTTCATGCTATTTTTATTTTAATCCAAACTCCATTCCTTTGCTTTTTTCATCTGGTAATTGCCTCTTGCCTACCCTAATACTCCAGGCTCACCTCTTATTGGCTCTCACCTAAGTCCAGTCATCTTATCACATAAGTTGGAAACGTAAAGTCATTATTAATGCTGCCCTCACCCTCTCCTTTCCTGAGAAATAGACAGATGTGTGTGTGTGTGTGTGTGAGAGAGAGAGAGAGAGAGAGAGAGAGAGAGAGAGAGAGAGAGAGAGAGAGAGAGAGAGAGAGAGAGAGAAGGGAAAGAGAAAGGGAGAGACAGAAAAAGAGAAAGAAGGAAAGAAAGGAAATAACATAGCCTGCATTTCAAGCACACACAAATTCATATGCAAACACTGACTAAAACATGTAGTTGCTACCCAGTGGAGATGTGTCGATTAGAGGAAGGAAAAGGGAAGGCAAACTCCCAGGGAATTTTACTTTAGGGCCATTTTGGTATTTTAAACAGTGAAGACATGAATTAAATCTGTGAAAATTGTATAACAGAGAAAAAAATATTCCTAAGAAGAGCAATACTTTAGCGTTGGCCCTGATAGTATCTAACTTTATAATCATAGGCACATTCTAATCAGTCTGAGTATCAATTTCTTGTCTGTAAAATGGGCACAACCATTCCAGCCTCATAAGATTGTTGTAAAAATCAAATCTGATACTTGTAGAATGATAAAAATGCAGTGGAGATCAGATTCTTGAAGTGCTTATAAAGTAGTGAGATTATAAATATCTGACATATGGATAGAGCTTAGTGTTACACAGAAATAGATATATGTATATATAAGGAAGAAAGATAATAGCTAACAATTATTTGTTGTCACTTATTTTTGCTAGCCACATGTAATGACTCATTTAATCCTCACAACAACTGTATGACATAAATATCATTATCAAACCCAGGAAACTGAGGATTAGATTATAGAGTAACATGATCAAGGTCATACAGTTAAAAAGCAGTTTAGCTAGGATTCCAGCCCAGGGCATCTGACTCTAAATCTTGTACTCTTAATTATCCTCACTGCCTCTGCATGGAGATGGGAAAGCATACGCATTGCTTGCAGAGGAGAAGGTACTTTAGCCTCTAAATCTTTGCTGCCAGTAAGAAGATTTTATCATCACAAAGGCCGCCAACACTGCTCCTCTCTGTGGCTGCTAGGCACCTCTGTGTCTGGTTTACCTCTTAACACTCTAACCTGCTTATTGGCCATGAAGGTACTTAAACCATTCAAATATGTTTGTTTGGAAAAAAAAATAAATAAATAACTGCTGTATAGCTCTTGTGTTTCAAAACCTTGAAAAACATGAGTGTATTAGATATGTTGAAACTGCCATTTAAAAGAATTTCTATTTCCAGTTGAGAGTATGGCTTGGGTCATACTCAGGCAGCGTGGAAATAAAAGATAATTTTAATTGGGTGTCCTTAGAAGTCCTTTTATGTTCTAGTTAACAATTCTGCAATGCCTTCATTAAGATCAGATTATCTTAGCATGTCATATGATGATTTTTCTCTGAGCTGTTTATTGTACTGGATCGCGAGGCTACGAGTATCAGGAAAGCATATTCACTCAGGAGAGTTATTGATTGTTTTTTTCCCTCTTCAATTCCTGTTACAGTATAGGAAGCCTTAACCACCTCCCTCCTATATTTAATATACTGTGAGTTTTCAAAAACATCATAGTGGAGCATCATCAGAAGCCACTGTGAGACCCTGAGCATTTCAGACCTTGAAATAGAGCTAGGTGTGTATTACTGTTGCATAGACTGTGAAGAAAAAATTCAATAAGAAATTTGGGAGGGAAGGAGTTAAGATAATCTGAGAAGGTTAAAAAATGGTAATGGTGGTAAAATTATATATGCTGATAAGAAGAACTGGGGATAAAACCTAAGTTCAATTCCTATACATTTATACTGTTAATGATAGTGTGATTGTGTGCCTATCAGTGTATTTGTCACCTCTGTTTAAAAACGGGAGTGCTAATTCTGACTGTACACACTCCTTATGGTTTTTGCAATAATCAAATTCATTCATTTATTCAACAAATGTCCATTGAACACCTATCTTATGCTACACATTATGTATGTACCAGATACAATGATAAACAAAAGAACTCTATCCATAATGGTGTAGTCCAATGGGAAGTTCAACAATAATTTAAAAGTCACAAAAAAGAGGTTTATAACCTAGGTTCTATGAAAAGCTATGACAGGATGTCCTGATCAAGGTCTAGTGATTCTCAACTGGATTTGGTTTTGTTTCCCCTAGGTTCATTTGGCAATGTCTGGAGACTTATTTCATTGTCACAGTTGGAAGAAGGGAGTACTTCTAGCATCAATTAAGTAGAGAACGGGGATGGTGCTAAGCCTCCAACAAAGCACAGTGGAACTGAGATTTGTAGGATAAGTAGGAGAGAATTATGGGAAAGAGGCAGGAGAAGATTTAAGGCAGAATAACTAGCATTTACATACAAACCTACATGCAAACAAGCTTTATCATATCCTAAATACTAGGAGCAGGCCTGTGATATTGGGACAGAGAGTGTGGAGAGATGACACAAGATGACACCAGAGACAGACAGAGTTAGATCAAGCCAGGCCCAGAGGGTCATGGGAAAGAGGATGCTGAGGCTTCCTGAGACAAAGGCATATGGCTTGAGCAACTAAGTGGAAAGAGCTGGGGATTACTGAATAAGGGAATGAAAAAGCAGATTTGAGGGGAAGGAAAGAGGATAAGAACTCAGATTTTGAAGGTGATTAGTCTGAGATATCTGTGAGATACCTGAGTGGAGATGACCAGCAGGCAATAGGATATCCAGTTCAGGAGAAAAATCTGAGTCAAGAATATAAATAAAAGAGACATTGATATAGTTAAGATTTAAATGAGGGAACACAGAAACAGTGAAAAGTAAAAGAGAAGAAAATTCCTAGTTGCGAAAGTGTGTTGTCAACTAAAATGTGCTTGACAAATATAAGGAATTCCTGTTATTATCAACGTCAGTACAATACTTTTTGCATCCATCCATTTATTTTAAAAACATTTGCTGTCTCTCATTATATGCTATACAATGTGCTAGGGCCTGTGGATAAACAGGATGAAAAAGAATGACACCTTGATTCTTCAAGAAGAATCAAGGAAGAAAATGGGGGAGTGATATATTAAATTCTTAATACTGTCCTAAAAATGAGTTCATGTAATATTGTTTCTGTCAGGGGATTCATAGGAGAAGGACTGAGGGCTTTGAAGGGGAAGAAGGTAAGGAAGACAGACTTGATCTGTCTCACAGTTTTCTCCAGGTTAGAGCCAGCCTTAACACTGGCCCAAGGTTTCACCTGCTGTGATACCGTGTTCAGTAGGATGTGTTTAAACAAGACCTGGTGTCTTGCCAGCTTCAGCCAACGTCTCTGGGGTAACTTGCTTTCTCTCTCTTATAGTACTGGATTTAGGATTGCAAAGATTGCAGTGTATGGAATAGGATTCTACTACAATGACTTTAATCACATGTAAAGTATGACTGACTGACTGTATAGCACAATCCTCTCTTGTGTGAATTTTGCTATGCCATAGGTCATTTCAGGCCAATGGAACACTACTGTATACAATAAAAGTTCATTCACTCTTTTACCTAGGTACGGTTATGTGAGTCTTGTCCAATGGGAAAAAAAAAAGTGTCATTCTTAAATAGAAGAAAATGGGTCAGATGTGAGTTTTTGATAAGAAACTTGGCCATATTCACCATAGATCTTTGGAAATGCAGAATAACCTGGTTACTATACTAACATATGCTTTTGAAGTTTTAATAAGCTTTTATCTATTTTAGGCACCATTAATAACAACAATATTAAACAAACACTGAAAGTATATGATATTCTAAACACTGTGCTGGTGCTGACTGCACATTTGCATCTCTTCCCGAAGCTACAGTTTAGTGGGGGAGATCAGAAATAAAAAGAAAATAAATAAAAATATATTTCAAATTGAAATGGGAACTGAAAAAAAACCAAACAGGATTTAGGGAGAAAGTACATTAGACCAGAGTATGGTGGTAATCAGGAAAGGTGAATATTTACTGATTACTGGTCAAATCTATGTTGGCCCAAGAGCTTATGAATTTATCTTAGATCTTATTTATTGCTTACTTTAATATTTAATTCTTAAATATTAAATATTAAAAAAGTAAATTGGGACAGAATAATTCCATAAAAACTAATAATAGCACTGACTGTGTGTCAGTGTCTGCTGTAATGTTTTATAAATATTAACTCATTTAATCCTGAACAATTTTATGAGAGAAGTACTGTTATTATCTCCATTTTACAGACAAGAAACTGAAGGAAAGAGAAACTAAGAAACTTGTCTAAGGTCACATGATTAATAAGTAACGTTATCCTCTGTAGACCTGTTTGTCTGTAAATTGGGAGTAATGCTTTCATGGGGGTGAGAAGAGTGTTGCATAGGAAAATAGTTTTTAAGGAGTAAAAGGGTGGATTTCCATCCTTATAATTTTAATGCCAATTATAATGTCAATGTTACAATGATGCAGGTTCTGAACTTAAATGTGATGGGAAGCCAGGAATTTTAAGATGGAGGACCCTTCCCTCAAGAGAGTTTACTGTCATACTAGACAGAGATTGCCATAATATATGACATAATAGAGAACTTGAAATTATATAGGATATTTTTGCTAAATTTAAGGCCATGCCTGTAAGTGTTGTCTTTGAGAGGAAAATAGAATTGCTGAGGATTAAAATATATTCATAGATCATTGAATTATAGCTCCGAAAGACATATGAGATGATTTAGTCTAACGTTTTCATTTTATAGATGAGTAATTGAATCTTGTCAAAGCAAATGACTGCACCAAGATCTTACAGCTAAGTAGAGACAGAATCATACGAGTAAGGCCCTGGATATGAAATTCTAGCCCTTCCCTCTGGTTGCATTCATTCATATCCCTTGCTTCTTTTCCTGCTAGAAAGTCAGTGCTATATAATCCTCTCTCCACCCAAGGGAGTTGGATCAAACTAAGATTATAACATTAAATGAAGACAGAGCTTGCCACTCTGGATAAAACCCAGGAGAGTGAGACTTGCTGATGGTTTTTCTAAGAACTTTTTAAGAAATTGTTAAAAGCTTCTAATGAGGTCTAATTGATATTCAATGAGCTGCACATTTTTTAGATGTACAACGTGATAAATTTTGACATATGAAACCATCCATTCAAGATAATGAACATATCCATTGCCCTCAAAAGTTTCCTCATGCCCCTTTATAGTCCCTCCTTCCAACTCCCTCCACTCAGCCTTCTTACTTCCCTATTCCTAGATTCTTCTTTATGTTACTATAGATTTGTTTACAATTTTTAGAATTGTCTATAAATGGGATCTTACAGTATATACTCTTCCTGTCTTCTTTCATTCACAAATTGTTAAATCTGCTCACCTGTTGATGGTGAGCAGATTTAAATAAAGCTACTGTGCATATTGTGTGTAACTCTTTGAATGGACATCTGCTTTTATTTGTCTTGAGTAAACACCTGAGTAGAATGGTTAAATCATATTGTAGGTACATGTTTACCTTTTGAAGAAACCACTGAATTGTTTTAAAAGAAGTTGTGCCATCAGGAATGTATGGCACAACTTCCACTTTCCATCTTCCACTTTCTTATTAATCTTTAGTGTAGTCAGTCTTTTTCAATATTAGCTATTTGAATAGATGTGTAGTGGTATCACGTGATTTTTTTTCATTTCTCTAATAAATCACAATGTTGGTCATCTTTTCACATGCTTATTTAATACATGTATATTTTCATTGGTGAAGTGTCATCAAATGTTTGCTCTTTGCTACTTGGATTGTTTGTTTTCTTATTACTGAGTTTGAGAGTTCTTTATATATTTTAGACACAAATTCTTCAATAAATACATGGTTTGAAGTTTTGCTTCCATTCTGTGGCTTGAGTCTTCCTTCCCTTAACAACATCTTTCTCACTCCCATGAAGGTATTATTCTCAAAGGTATTATTCTGTTTTTCAAAGAACAGAAAATTTTAAGTTTAATAATGTCTAGTTTATCATTCAATTGTTGTTTTGTTCTTTGATGTACAGTTTGTTCTTTTATGGTTGTGCTTTTCTTGTATCTAATCTAAGTTCACAAAGATTTTCTTCTATGTTTTGTTTTAGAAGTTTTATATTTAGGTGTATGATCTATTTTGATTTAATATGTAGTCAGAAATGCACATCAAAAATTGTTATTTTGTATACGGATATCCAATTGTTTCAACATCATTTGTTGAAAAGATTACCTTTTCTCCATTGGTTTGTCCTCGCACTTTTGTTAAAATCGGTCATCTATCATTGTAAGTTGATTTCTGGAGTCTCTGTTTTATACCATTGATCTATTTATCTGTCTTTACAGCACCACACTGTTTTGATTATCTTCACTTTATAATAAGTGTAGAAAATGGTATTTTTCTCCATTTTTTTTTCAAAGTTTAATTTTGGCTATTCTATATTTGTTAAGTATGTATATGTGATTTTAGAATCATCTTGTCATTTTTTCTAAAACAAACAAACAAACAAACAAATAACCTTTCTGGATTTTGATTGAGATTGCATTGCATTCAATCTATAAAGCAATTTTCAGAGCATGACATCTTAACAGTGAGTCATCTTACTCAGAAACATGGTATGTCTCTCCACTTACATGTCTTTAATTTCTCTCAGGAGAAGTTTGCAATGTAGATGGCAGAAACATGGTATGTCTCTCCACTTACATGTCTTTAATTTCTCTCAGGAGAAGTAGATTTCACATGTTTTATAAAGTTTATCCCTAAGTATTTAATATTTTTATCTTATTGTATATGGTATGATTTTTATTTCAAATTCCAGTTACCTATTGCTATTATAGAGAAATACGAGAAATTTGTATATTGATTTTGTATCCTACAACATTGCTAAACTCATTTATAAATTCTAAAGTTTGCTTTAGATTCCATGAGATTTTTTACATTTATGTCAAATGTAAAAAAGACACTTTTATTTCTTCCTTTATAATATTTACTTACTTACTTATTTGTTTATGACTTGTTGCACTATCTAGTATATCTCAGAAAATGTTAACTAGAAGTGATGAGAAGGTACATCCTATTTTTGCCCTGAGAGAGTTTCTTTTTTCTTTCAACTAGAAATGAATATTCGATTTTATAAAGTGTTCTTTCTGTGTCGTTTGTGTTGATCATAAGGTAGGCCAGTTTTTTGGGTTTTTTTTTATAATTAATATAATGTATTGTCATTTTAAAATGTTAAATTTACTTGGTCTCGATTCATTTTCTTTTTTATATTGTTGGATTTAATTTGCTAAGATTTTGTTTAGAATTTTTGAACATACATTCATGAAGTCATATAGGCTTTTACTTTCCTTCTAATATCTTCACCTGTTTTGGTACCAGGGTAATGCTGATCTTAAAAAACAAGTTGGAAAGTATTCCTTTCTCTTCAGTTCTCTGGGAGAGTGTGTATAGACTTATTACTATTTCTTACTTAAATGTTTGATAGAATTCATCATTGAAGCCATCAGGCCTGGAGTTTATTGATGGTAGATTTTTACTTATAAATTCAATATATTTAATAGATATATGGTATGATTTATTTTTCTTGAGTGAGCTTTGGCAGCTTATATCTCTCAAGGAATCCATCTATTTCATCTAAGTTATCAAATTTATTAGAATAAAGTTGTTTATAAGATTTTCTTATTAGCCCTTTTATGGATATAGGGTCTATAGTGATGTTACCTTTTTTATTCCTGATTTTGATAATTTATTTTATCTTTTTTTGGTCTTGCTTAAGAGTTATTAATTTTATTGATAATCTCAAAGAACTAGCTGCGAGTTTTATTGACTTCTTCTATTTCCTATAAACTATAATTATGGATTTTTTCTATTTTTCCTCGTTGATTTGGTCTCTCCAGAAAACCAACTCTATCTCAATTCAGCAAGTCCACTGGGTTCCAACTGGATCCTCCCTCCCTGCAATGTGGCCTGGACCTTTAAGATTTTAAATGTAGCAATAATAGGGATTTATCTAATTTGTTTCTTGTCTCAGAGTTCACTGTTCTTTGTTGTTTGATGTACATTCTTGAAATTCATTGTTTCATATATTTCATTTAGTTTTTTGTTTGTTTCAGATATGTGTATATCCATGCCCTGTTACTTCATTTATACTTGAAGTAAAATTGTTAGAAAGTTATATTTAAACCAATCACCAGCAGAAAGTATTTAAATGCGAACCTGTCTGGGCATGGAAATACCACCACACAAAAAGTACATTTAGACATTCTGAGGCCTATAATCTAATTTAGAGCATAGCAGTATATTTAGATATGATAGATATATGGCCTAGTACTGAGTGTTTAACAACAACAACAAAAAAAATTGGTAACCATTACATATCAGGGATTGTACTAACAGGAACAAAATATGTACACTGTACCCTGTGGGCAGGGGAAAATGCATTTTGAATGGTAGTTGGAAAGAAACAGAGGATTGAAAATATATTTATCTTTGTATTTTCTGTTTCTAGCACTGTGCTTAGTACATAGCAGAGCTCAATAAATGTTTCTTAAACTGAGCCAAAATGAACTAAGTCAAGTATTTGATCAGATGAGATTCATGGTGAACCCCACTTGAATGTTAAGGTAATAGATTTTAGAACTTAGAAAAGTGATTGGGTGAGAATGCAAAACATGTTACATGTGCTTAATAAAAAACAAAATAATTAACTAATTAATATAACCTAAATGATTGAGCTACCCAAAGCCTCCAAAAATATATCAAATATTCCTGTTTTAAAGAGTGGGGATAAATACATGGAATTTACCATTTCATGAGGTTTAAGAAGAGTTTCATTGAATTTATGCACATCGATGCTCTAAGAATTGGTTAAAGCTAAAATTGGTTAGCATTAGGAATAAGAAGATACTGAGTTTTTATTCAAGAATAATCTTGACTCCAGTATAAATCTGAGTATTATGCATTCTTGGTGTCATGTTCCTTCCAAACCAACTAGTAATGACCTCTACTTTCCCACTCTGTGCTTTTGTCTACCTTTCCTTTCTCAAGAATGTCCCTTACCTAGCTCTTCATATTTAAATTTTACTCTAACTTTAAGCTCTAGCCAAGTGATAAGTCTTTCATGAGGCTGCCTTAATTTTTCAAAGGTGTATTTTTATTAATCATTTGGTAAAGAATTTATACTACCTCTTTTGTGTCACTTACATTTTTTAACTTCTCTTTTTGTTATTCATGCCTAATGCACCATCCCTTCAATTGGACCTTAAACTCTTTAAAGACAAAATCAACATCTGATATGTTCATCTGCCCATAGAACTATCAAAAAATATAGCACATGAAAGATGCTTGATAGGTTTGTTGGAACAATGAATAAATGAATGCATGCATGATTCCAAGGGCATTTTTTACATGCAGAGTTTCTACATGTAGAGACTGTGGATTCTCTAACATTTTTGTCCCAAGGAATAAGGAAAGGGGGATCTTGTAGGAGATGCTGCTTAAATTAAAAACTGATAGGACCCAATGAAAAAGAGCTAGAATAAGTGTAAGACATGACATGACAGAAGACCCCAGAGGTTGGGATCTAGAATAATGATGAACATTTGCTCAAGGAATTCAAAAGAATTGGCTGGAATTTTGGAGGATGACTTAGAAAACAACTTTTGGTTTTCCTCTTGTTTGCTGAGAAATACGGAACATTTACTAGTTAAAGAATATCTTCTGGAAGTTGTAGGCTGGCTGGTCGACAGCGCATGAGAAAGAAGCATGTGGCTCGGGCAGATGGGAGAGTATAAGGGCAGGAATGAGGCAGAGGAGGAACTGTGGGTGTGAGCTGAACAGAACACCATGAATGAGAAAAAGAAAAGGTTCATTGAATTGAAATTGAAAAGCAGTCTAATGGCAATAGCCTTCTGGTGTGGACTCATGAAATATTAAGGAAAAACAATCTCCTTATACATTAGCCCAGGTAGCAACTTTGAAATATAAATTCTACTTGCAATTCCTTCAACTCAAAATTCAAAAATAATTGAGACAGGAGGAAAACTTTGCTGATATCAGCCTTTGAGACTTTCACAATACAAGGTCATTAGTAGGAACTAATCTACCATCATCAGAGTACAAATGCAGAAAAACTAGGTAACCCAAATCATGCAGCTCTTCTAAAAATAATAGAGCAAAAATCCTTCATTTATGTTATCAAACTGTTTTCTGCAACTTGTACTTTGTTTTATACTCCTTGGATTTTCTAGGTCAATTAAAAGAACAATTTATTTGTTATACTGTGTATTGCCCTCAGTTTATCCCTTACCTTTAGAAAAGCTTGAATAAATAACCCCATTGTTGACTGTGTAACTAGCCCTGAGAGTATAGATTCCTTTGGAACTTCTAAGTACTCAGCACTTTATAAACTGCATTATCTTTTACGTCAGCAAACCCTCAGAGACTGTAGGTGGCTACAGGCTCTATTAAGAGCCTCACTTTACTTTGTGGGCTCCTGACTTAGGTGAAGAAACACTTAGAATATGTTGCTATGTTCTGTTAAGACTTTATTTAGTGCTTATACTAGTTTGTTGTTGTTGTTGTTGTTAAAATGTGTAAGCAATTTCTTTGGAATTAACACATTCTGATTATGTGCAGCTCACTCTCAGGTCCCAAGAATATTTAAAGGCTCAATTCTCCTGGCATTATTTATGTAAATGCTACCTAGAACAAGAAAGAAATGTGACTTTTATTCAATACATAAGACAACAGAACGGTCTTCTAATTACTCTTAAATTTTAAGATAAATCAACTGACTGCACTTTATACTCAAGAATCTTCTGGCTAGTGTTTGGAGATACGCCCAAATAAATAACTCTGTAGTTAATAGAGACAATAATATTCTATAGATGAAAAATATATCACATCTAGATCTTAAAATAAATCGAGAAGAGAGTTGAACATATTTAGTGACACTGTGAGAATGCAGGTATAGAACTGTATTTTTCACACAGCAGACAAGTGTAGATACCTGTATATGTATGTAACCTACTCCTTTCAATTTACTTTGTACAAGCTACTCAAATTCTACCTCTGTGGCCTGCCACCCAAATCTTCTGGTGGAAATATTTTTTCACATCTCTCTCCCTCCTACTTCTCTCCCCCCACACACTTATGGTATGTGCAGTTTTGCCAGACCCATGTAAAGACAGGGGAACACTGATGGGATTGCTTTTCACAAGTGTGGGAACAAAAATCCTTCCCAATGAAAACATCTGTCTCTATTAGAGTCATGCCCAGTTATCCCCCAAAAGAAATGTTCTGATTAACTTTTTTTAAAAGTCTTAAGATAGCAGTTTGTGTAGCAGATCTAATTAAGAAGTTTATGTAACAGATCTGCAGGGTTTTTTCCTTGTTCAACTGGGTTCTTTGAGCTCAGTTTGAGTGTTACTAGCTCTCACCATGCAACGGCCAAGTGCTTCCCGAGCTGAAAATTATCAGCTTTTGTGGGATACTATTGCTTCCTTAAAACAATGTGAACAAGCTATGCAACATGCATTCATTCCGGTAAGAAAATTTTTAATTTTATTTTCCTAGGGATTTAAATTTTTTTCTTCTTTTTTTCCTTTTAGCTATAGATAAAGGGCATGTAGTCTATGCATTTAAAAACATTTTCTCTATAGTTTTTGTCTGCTATAAATATATGTCTGTTTTTGTTTTGCATGAAATATGAATTCTTAATATAGTCTAACATTGATCAGTGAAAAAGAGTAAACAGTGGTCCAAGTAAATTCATCCCACTAAAGTTAGTAGGTTTTAGTTGTAGCAAGTATTAAAGAAAAGGCACAAGATGTATATTACTCATATTAAAATTTGAAACAGTATTTCCTGGTTGGTTCCCCCAAGATTACTTAAAATAACTGACTATTTTGCAATGAGTTTCATAAATATGTCAAGAAGCCAAAAGTTAGTTTATACATTTTGGTTTTTTGCTTATCCAAGTAAAAGCCATCCTAAAACCTCTCTTGAAAAGTGTGATTGTTCCTTTAATAAAGTGGTCAGACACTACTTAGAGATTTGTAAAAATGGTGATAGAAGTGTGTAGATATATAAAGAGAATTAATGAGTCAGTGTTTTTATGTCTCATATTGTAGAAATATTGTTTGTGCTTATAATTATCCAACCAGAGGAACAAGGCTAGCTGTATTTGATAGGCTAAAATGAGGTAAATGGGACTTGAAAGAAGAGAATTAAGATATCTGACTTTTTAATTAGATGGATTTTAAAAGATTGAGATAATCTATTAGGAATAAAAGAATATTATTAAAAATTAATTCTTGCTACAAGTTATTTGTAATTCCTCAAGAAACATTATTTCTGACATAGAAACTCCAAAGATAGGCTTCTGTCAATAGTTGGAATAAATCTTTGGAGTTAAAGTTATTTTCAGGTGACTCAGTTAGATGCTTTTATATTTTTCTGTGTAACTTGGAATCACCTATGTTTCTAAGACTATGCTACATTTAAAGTTCTTTTCATTGAATACTATTTTCTAGCTGGATTTCTGTATACTGATCTTGATTGTTAAAGACATAAAATGTAATTTTTGTAAGAAGTTTAAAAAATGGTTATAATGTTTAAGTTATAATGATTCTACTTTGAACTGGAATCTGAACTGTATAGTTTGTTCCTCCTATCTTTAGTAAACTCTTCTTCCTTTATTTTATCAAGGAGAATATGATACTTCTTGTGAAGCTTAAGTATCTCCTCTTGCATGGAGCTTCCTCTGGCCAGGCAGAGTTATTTTCTCCCATCTCAGTTCCTTTCATGTACCTTTGATTCATCACCTAACAAATTTATTATAAATGTTTTCTTCTTTTTCTCTAATTATATGGTAACTTTTTTGAGTGAAAAAGAAAAGAAAAGTAAGTTAGAAAAAAGAACTAACATTTATTTATCTGTTCCTTATTTTCTTGTCTTAAACTCCTTGAATATAAGATGCATCTATTCCCAGGGTCTAGCACAGTGCCAGGAACCACAAAGAATGCTTGGTGAGCATGTGAGGAATGAATGAAAGCAACTAATAAGAGTCTCCAATTCTAGCATTTCCAGTTAATACATGACAGTCTTCATCACCAGCTTTGCCTGTATTGACCTCATAAAATTATTTCTATTCAATTTCATCTGGAGAAAACAATAAACTTCTACTAAGTCATTGCAATGGAGTGATGATAGGAGGAATAATGTATTAATGCAGGGATTAGACCCTGATGGAAAAAAAAATATCTTTGGATTCAATTCCCCCAGTCAATGGGCTACTCTTTCTTCTATTTTAGTGTCTGTTCCCAATTCCCCCTACTGGATACATATACAAAGACATATTCAAATTTATTCACATATGCTTCATTTTGACTTCTCTAAATCTTTTTCAGTAGATAGTAGAAATTTGCCAGTCTCTCAAATCTTCTCAATTTCTTCCAAATCTTACATTAAATGTATCATTATATCATAATTGTATGAAGTTCGATTTTAGAAAACATAATCATTATTAAAATATTACTATCAGTTGAGGATAATTCTGTTTAAATTAATTCTCAATTTTTTGTCAGAATATATATTTTAGATCTCAGAAAATGGACTCCATTTGTTTTGTATATTATGCAGTTTTTAGCCCAGTGATATGTATTTCATATATACACATATTTCTACACTCATACATATACATACATGGGTTTATGGCATTTTTGCCTAATGATATCCTTCATTATTTAGGACAATCAAATAAATTCAAAAAACAAATCCTTTACCATGCTGTATTAAGCATATTAAAAAAATGACAAACTACATTGAGTCAATCAATTGCCTCCTTAAAATAAACCTAGTTCTCTTTTAAATACTTGGAAATGAATTATGTGTAGAAGTAGGCACACATTGATGTAGCTGATCTTAGGAAAACTGACCTGAAAACTTCGCAAGTAGATAAATCTATCCTTACATCTCCTGTAAGTATAGATTCCAAACACATCATTAGAATGCAGAGACCCCTAGTTCTGGACCATCTCTCACAAACACAATAAGCTATAGATCACAAATGGTATCTCAGTGCAATTCTGTGGACTACTAATAAATTTGACTTAAAATCTCATTTATAATGAAACCTCCCCGTACAGCCTAAAATTCACCTTGGTGAAAAGAAACTTAAAGCAACTCATACCTATATAGTGCACTGCCCAAATGGTCTGCAGAAAGACTTTCAAAGTTTCAATATTTGATTTCACATTATATGTCATGCCCTATAGTGATGAGATGGAGGTCAAATCTGAAATCTCAAGTAGGTTAACCTACTTGACCAAAGAGCCTTGACTATAAAACAGCAGCTCAGAATTTCTCATATCCTTAGCATAAGTGCCAACCAACACAAAAGAAAATAAAACATTATTTCCCAAATATTTTATATTCTTAAAATACATGTTAATTTCTTTAACGAACAACTTGTACATCCTGTCTGACACATTCTGGGTTTGGTATTTGTAGAATAGAAGTGATAGTATTTATTGAACACCTATTTTATGTCATGCGCTGTTCTAAGCACTTCCTATAGGTTTTCACTCAATTTTCTCAATAACTCTCTGATGTGGGCGCTATCTGGGCACTATTATCTCCATGATAGCAAAGTCTGCAGGGGTTAAGTAACTTTCCTATGATCACATAGCTAATAATTGGAAAGGCCAGATATTGAAACCAGTTATCTGACTCTGGAGCCCATTCTCTTAATGCGGTCACTAGAATAAGAAGAAAACCACTGAAACCGAAACTGCAACAGAGCGTGATAGGATCATTAATCAAGGGGTGTAGAAACCACAGCAAGGTGGAAGTGGTCCATCTGCTTAGAATGGAGGAGAAGGAAGATCAAGGAAGACCAAAAAAGGAAAGAGAAGTCTTGAGATGATTTTAAAATAAGGGCTTATCAGGTAAAAGAGGTGAGAGAGGATGAAATAGATGCAAAGGCATGAAAGAACAATATTAATTGAGGGCTAGTTATTAACTTTCCCCAAGTCCTATCTTCCTCTTTGAGCAATAGGGAGGATGGTCAGGAACAGCAAGGTCATTCATTTAAGGTCAAGAATCCTGCAGGTCAACCAGAAAAAAAGCACTGAAAAATTCAGCACCAGACTAAGGCAATGGAGCCTTAGAAGAGAATCTCCAGTGGAGAAAGAGATGACTTTTAGACACCCGGCTTCATTAACCCCACTACATGTGGCCTGGCCCACAGATTAACACCTGTCTGTGCCTGGAATTAAGGACATATGCATAGGGAAGCAGAGAAATCTTGTGAACAAATATAAAAGATTGAAACAAATACAGAAGGAGAAAAGGAGATGAGAAACCACATGGTCCCTAAGAAAGATACTGAGAAAGATGAGCTTGACAGGAATAGCAAGAGACTGGGGGAGACAGGATTATGGCTTCCTGGGTCCTTCACAACTCTCAGCTCTGAGTTCCTGTTCATTAGATGACTAACCTATTGTGCATCCTGCTCTTTTAACCTGATAAGTTCAAATTTTGCTTAAGCTAAAGCAAGTGTCTTTCTATTCTCTGCAACCAGAGAATTTGAAGATAGAGGCTGGTTTGTGACTAGTAGTCCAGGGACAGGATCCAACTCTACAGGAAAAGGCAGGATGAGAAGGTGATCAAGTCAGCCTAGCATACAGGGCTTCAAGGTGAAGTTCCATCCTTTAAGACTTAACTCACATCCCCTTCACAAGACTTCAGTCATATCTCATAACCAGATGATACACCTCCATTGCTATTTAAACCCTGATTAAAACTCCCCGAAGAAAAAAAAAAAGAATAGGGAACCTACTTAAACACTACTTTAGTCTATACATTCTTATTTAATCATCCCAATACCAACATGAAATGGCCTCAATATTATCATCTCCATTTTAGAGGATCAGTCGGGTTAAGTACTTGTTTAAAGTCACATAGTGGTAAGACCAGGAGAGATCTCAGGCCTTCTGGCCCTGATTCCACCTGCCTTCACAACCATCTTTGCCCCTATTTCTCTTGTGATATTTCTTTGCTTTGTATCATAAGCATTTGGGGAATTTCTCTTTTGTGCACATGTCATTGCACAGCTTTTACAGGGCAAAACATGCTTCCTCTTCCTACTTTCTGCAGTTCCAAGTGCCTAAAATATCATGTTTCCTAAATAAATCTATATGGGCTGATTAATACTTAAAATGTTAAAACTTAGGTAGAAATGAGACGATAATGAGGAGTAATCTTTCTTGTCTCAAATATATCCTTGAAACTTGTCTCTTCAGTTCCAGCATCACTTCCACAGATCCAGCCTCTGGTCCCTGGATGTCAAGTTTGAAACGTTGAATGCTTAGGTCAGCTGTAAATAGGATTTGTTCAATGACGAGATTCAGTTCCAGTTCACGGTGTTCCAAGTGTGTTTTGTCCTTTCTGGATTCTAAATATTACTTGACTCATCATCCTCAATCATGTTGGATTCATTTCTCTATTTTATTCCTCTTGGCTCAGTTTGCATTTCTGTTTAGTAATATCCCAGTTTTTAGTCAATTTCCTTCTGAAGAATATGAACAAGGCTATTAATGGAATTTCTATTAGTAAAGAAATAAAGATGACACTTAATCTATAGAGATGTTCAACCTAATGGAGAAAAAAATAACTACACCAGAAGCGACGTGGATAATTCCAATAGCCTAGAACTGCTCGAACATTTGCAGATTTCTGGTAAAATGGAATAAAATTGTCACTTTAGTCTTTGAACAAAAGGCAAGAGCTCGTTATCTTTTTATCTTCCTCTCTTGTGCAATTTGTATTTTCTTTTGCTGCTGGTCTTGTGATTCCTGTGCATAGGCATCTGGAGTCCATGAAAAATTACCACCAAGTGCAGGATGCCTTCTCTTTATTTCAGTTGTGTTCATTGTAAAATGTTTGTGTTGACTCATCAAAATGGTGTATATATGTTACTATACAACAGAGTAAAGCCCATTCTCTGCCACTCCCATTTTTTTACCTCTTCTGGAAATTGCAAAAATGGGCCCAAATACATTTTTGTTACAAAATAGAAAAATGGACAGTTGTTCAGAGTTAATAGTAGCAGTCCTCCTCCAGCAAAGCAAAATTAAAATGCGCGTGCGCGCATGCACACACACACACACACACACACACACACACACACACACTCACAAACCCAAACTCTCAAAACCTTTCATGAGCTAATACTAGATATGCTGTACTTTTTAATGCTTAATTTAGATATTTTTATTTAGCAGAAAAATCTCTAAGTAGAATGGAGTTTCTAATTTTTATCTTGTGTAGAGACAAAAAAAATACACTGTACATGTTTTTACTATTCCTG